>NC_059427.1:66655130-66962880 GCF_021028975.2 Sphaerodactylus townsendi | reverse complement strand
GCCTGGTAGATCACTTTTCCTATTAGGACTGTAAACTTTAAGATTGAGAACCCAAAGGGGGGGGGGTCTGCTTGTGAGAGTGGTGCGCTGCCATGCCAGCAGATTTACCAATGGAGGGGTGATGCTGCCGCAGCCTCCCCCGATGCTGGAACACAACAGTGTTCCAGGACCCCTGCCACCACTGCTGACTTTAGTTGGCTCCCTCCTGGTCTTTGCTGGTGTTACACTGGCAGGTGGGGGGGGGGCGTACTCCAGACTTAAGCCACCCTTTTGGGCAGCGCAAGTCCATTGATGCCCATCGAGGCTTCTTGGCAGTGGAGAGGCTTTTTGACTTTTCAAGCCTCCCCACGCCGCCAGGAAGCTGCGTGCCCAACTCTTGGATGGGGCTGCCCACGTTTAACCAGAATGTAAGCATTATAAATGTGAAACAATCTCTTGAATACTTTACTTATTATTTTAAGGAAGCAGAATAAATAATTTTCTATACTTTTAGGAGGTGTCACCTTAACAGTTCTGCTATGTTTTGTCCCAGTATTTACAAACATTGTAAATATTTAATAAGAACAGGTTTTTTGGCCTTATCATTCCCTCCCCCCAAAAAAATTTACAAGCCTTTAAAATACTACTTTTTACAGCAAAAGAATATTAGAATACTTTTAGTATACTTAGTGTTAGCATATTTTTAAAAGCAAAAGAATAGTATATTTGGCTTTATGAACCATAAGCATGACACTAAAAGAAATTGCCAGCTTGCAAAATGATGGCTGTACGGAAAATGTCTGACTCCACGAGTAATGTAACAGTGTATTTGGCTGTATCAACCTGGAAACATATAATTCAACACCAGTATGAGCATCCTACATACATTTTAAATATCAATATAACCATATGCACATATTTTTGCAGAAGTCTATTATGGAACCAGGACTATGGGATTTATAATATTTATTTTCACCAGATTCCCTGAGTGGGGTACAATCGTAAAAGCACAATAAAACATAATTATATAATGTACAATAATAAAAATAAAATTATAAAAATATTACAAATGATATAAAATACAATTATTTTTAAAAATCTAAAAACTGGGAAAGAGCTGATACAGGTTCCCTCCTCACCCCCTCACCCCCTGCAAAAGGGAGCATAAAGCAGGGAAGGGGAGAGGCACCAATCAGAATGGGTCAGCTGTATACCCGGGTACAGTGACGTAGGTATAAATTTTTATGCGGGAGTTGGGGGCTCAGGGGGCAGGGCCACACCCCACCCACCCCTGGGGGCATGGTCACACCTTTCCAAGGCCCGCCCCCTCACCTTTACCCCTGCCTGGCTCTGCCTCCCACCCCCACCTCCACCGGCTAGGCTCCCATCCAGCAGTCCCTTCTGCCCTGCCCTCCGGGGAGGCCATTAAAGCCTGCCATCCCCAGCATCAGAGCAGAGGCATATCTAGGCAAACTGGAGCCCAGGGACAAAATCTGAGTTTGGTGCCCCACCCAGTATGGGCTGCCACCCTCCCCCACCATGACCAAACAATGATTTTTTGCATCAGCTCACAAAACACCTCCCACCCCCAGCAAAACATACATGGCTCTCTTCCCACCAACTCTCTTTCCAAATTTTGTCCTCACACCAACCCTATGAGGTAGGTTGTTAGCCCGAGAAACAGCTCCAAGCCAAAGTGGGTATTAAGCATGTAAAACTGTCACGAATCACCTCCAGCAAAACATTTACCAAACAAATGTAAGCATCATCTCTCACAAAACACCTCCAGTGGAATCCACCCCCAAACAGCATCACTTTCAATGGTGTTTAAACTAGGGAGCCCGAATTCTTCTTTTAAATCCACCTAAAAAGGGAGAATATGGGGTCCACAGTTAAAACAGCATTGAAAGTGATGCTGTTTTGGGGTGAATTCTCCCCCACCCTTAAACAGCATCACTTTCAATGTATAAACTGGGGACCTCAGATTCTCCCTTTAAATCCATGCTGAAATTTGGGGGGTGCCTGGGGAAATTTGGGGGGTGCCTGCTGTCAGGGGTGCAATTGTTAGGCTAGCAGTACCAAAATTTCAGGGTATCTTTAGGAGACTCTCCTGATGATACCACTCAGGTTTGGTGAAGTTTGGTTCAGGGGGTACAAAAGTGTAGCCCCCATCTCCTATTAGCTCCCATTGGAAACAATGGGGGATGGGGCACCCCCTCTGGGAGTCCATAACTTTGGACTCCCTGAACCAAACCTGGGTGGTCACATTAGGAGAGTCTCCCGAAAAATCCCTGAAAGTTTGGTGCTGCTAGTCTAAAAACTTCGCCCCCTGCAGGCCAAAAACTAAAAAAACACTAAAAAATACAAAAAACACACAAACGAGCTTTGGAGCTTAGGAGCTTTGGACATGTAATAGGGGGGGGGGGGTTGAACTCAGGAACACCCCCGCTTACCTACGTCCTTCCCCGGGTATAGAGAGTGGTCTTAGCCAAGTGCCTAAACTCCTACAGAGTTGGTACCTGGTGTCTCTTCAGGGGTAAAGTGTTCCAAAGTGCCAGGGCCACCACAGAGAAAGCCTTCCAGGTGGTCCTCCCAAAAAGATCTTGGAAGGCAATGGTTCTGCCATGAGCCCTCCCCCCTGCTGACCTCAGCACCTGGGCAGGCTTGTATGGGAGGAGGCGTTCCTTCACAGGGCTCAGGCTATGCAGGGCTTTGTGTGTCAGTACCAGCAGCTTAAATTTGGCCCTGGTAGCAAATAGGGAGCTAATGCAGTTCCCTCAGGATGGGTGTTATATAATGATGTCCTGAGATGCCAGCACTCTAATATTTAAAAAACTCCTCTGAAGTCATGTATTTCTGAAGAATAAGATAATGCCATTATAACACATATAATAGTTTCAAATTATAGGCTAGTTGCTGTGGTCAATTGTATCACAAATGTACTCCCGTTATATGGAATTCAAATATGTGGGGGAGTTCTGAGCTTTGATGTCATTTGTGAACTTCAGTGACAGGAAACTCTTACTGGAATCAAAGGAAGTATGCTAACTGGTACAAGGCATTGGAAACATGGCTTGCCTCTATCAAAAGTGCACTGGTTGCTAAGTTACTATAATTGGAAAGCCGTATGCAGAATCCAACCCCTGACTCTCAAAGATGAGGATGGATAGTAGAATGTTAACCAGAATCTGCTCCATCCTCTTTCTGATTTGAAACCATAAAAGGCAAAGAGAGCTTATGTAGTCCCATTTTGATTCCCCCTTCTTCATCTTCTCAAACATTTGAAGGACCCCTTTCTTATTATCTGGAATACATATGTTACTACAAAAACAAATTTGACGAACTCGTAAGAAATTGAAAGAGGAAACCCATTTGGAAGGGCAAGCGGAAAGAATGCTGTGGGGTTGTAGCTTGGACTTCTTGGGGTCAATCTGAAAAGCATGCCAAGAGCAAGAAAGAGTGTAGTCACTGAGTCGCCCACCCTCCTCTCTCTTGTACCATGGCAATCAGGACTTTGCTGTTGTTCCATAGTAGATGGGAAAAGGTGGGCAAAAGGATTAGTGAAACAGTGGGATAGAGGGGCACACTGCCCAAAACCTCAGGCACTTCTTTGGAAGTTTTGGAAAGGTAAAGATGTGTTATTTGGGTTGACACATGACTCCTCTAGTTTTTAAACATCATCAGAAATTTAGATTAAAAATGGGAGAAGTGTAAAGATTGAATACTATGTTATTTGGAAACGGGTGGACTAAAAATATTATTATTTGGTAAAGGGTTTAAAAATATATTTGGATACATCTGAGACCTGGGCAGCTCTTTCTGAAACCTATTAAGTCCTCTGAAACAAAGACTTGCTTAAACGTTTGGCGAGTATTTTTGATGCCTAAGTGCTAGCTGAATTAAATAATGCAAACTGTTAAGTCTTTGAAAATTGTGCCGCTAGAGTTGATGGCTATAACCAGAATATCTTCCTTAGTATTAGCTTTCTGAAATGCTGCTAGCTGTTGAATTTGAGGCCCAAGGGACGGAGCAGCAGGGACATTTCTTGTTCAGTTTGTCATTTAAAAAATCAACAGTTATGAGATGTGTCGGTTCTGCCATTAAAAAAATAGCTCAAACCTTTTTATTTAATACAGCTTTCAGTCTGTGTTTGATATTGTTTCACCTGTCTTGGGAGGAAAGCTAGAAGCCTAGGTTGGCTGGGAAGTATTCCCTACAGCTTCTTTCAGGCATCGGTCTCTTTGTTAGAAACTAGGAATGTGGGAGGCGTTTTTGTTTGTTTCTGTTTTTACCAGTAAAGCTTTCAACTAAGTCCTGCCATATGTTTGTTTTTAAAACAATGTGATACTGCATTTTGCAATGCCCCTATTTTTAATAAATAAAACTGATAAGAATTGACAAAAAGTCTGCCCAAAAGATTGCTAGCTTTAAAGGAATACTGCTAACATGTATAAGCTACTCTGTAACAGCAGCTCTCCAAACAGCTGTTTCGTAGTGAATCAGACTGTTAATCCACTCAGCCCAAAACCGTCTTCGTTTGACAATGGCTGTCTTGATGCTCTCAGGAAAAGAATTTTGTCAGCTCCAGTACCTAAAAACTGTGATATGAGGGTTTCAAAGATTTACCACATGCCTGGTAGCTGTTCAGCCAACAGGCAGGTTTTATATACATGTTTTCACATGGGCCAAGACTGCATTCTATGGCTTTTATCCTATACTTAGGTCCAATCTACATGTGCTATTGAAGGTCCATTACTGGAACTCTCAATGTGGCTTGTTCTTGTTTCGGCCCTAATATCCATTTGCCAGTGAAGGTAGGATACAATACTGTCCTTAAGAGATCACAATCCCTCATAAAACCTGACAGACCATTAAAATAATTCAGAGACACCAAATGCTTGTTTCCGTCTTGAAGCTGTCATTGAAATAGTTCCATAATGTTGGGGCCTATGAATGGAGAGCAGTGGAATTCACCCTAGGCAGGTGCTGGAATAACTGTTAGGTGTTGCTGAACCGAGCAAAGCAGCTATATGGGCTTATATCAGGAGAAAGGATGTGTGGACCTTGGATCACGAAGAGATTTTGAAGACTTAGCACTGGCCTCTTGAATTAGACTTGAAAACAAATGAGCAAACAATGCAGTGATAATAAAATAGGATCCATGGGGTCCCTTGAGAGCAAACAGGCTGTCACTTTCTACACTAGATGCAGTTCCAAATAATTTTCAAGGGCAGTCCCACACAAAATGTGTTAGAATAATGAGCAAAATCACTTCAGCAATGTTCACGTGGTGGAAAGTTATGAGTCAGATGTAGTTGATTGAAAGCGTCTCTAGCCACTGTAGGCACCCATTACTTTAATAATGAAACTGAGCCCAACAACACTTCCAGGGACTTCACAGAGTCCTTTGGAGAGATGGAGTTGAAACCTTTGAAGGCAGAAGCTTTACTGACCAGCATCATCTCCACAGAGGCTTGTGGGGGGAAATTGCGCCCGGAGACAACATCTTCTCCAGGCGCCCCCCTACCCCTGATCTCCCCCATGCTCGGGGACGGGGCTCGAGGGTGGGACCACCTGCTGCCAATCCCCACCCCCGGCCTGCACTGAAGGTGGGGGTAGGGCTTGGTGGTGTGCAGCTGATGTGGGGGGGGGGGCACCCATGTCCCTATATGCTATATACCTCTGCTGATTTCCATCTTGTCAGGATTTAGTGTCTTAGCCACTTGAACAAGGAAAGTGATGTAGTGGCCCAGGCGAGAGATCTGGCTTCTGGAGGCTTATTTAATTAATGAAATCTATAGTTGGGTGTCGTTAACAAACCAAGTACTGCCCAAAGCTTCTGATGAACTCATTAAGGCAGAAAGAGACTCCCAAAGACTTCAACCAGAGAGTGACTATAGAAGTAAATCACTAATGTATTATCAGATGTTGTAGCATTGTGTGATGGCCAGCACAATGCAGTGGTCTAAGTATCAAACTGGGGTTTGAGAAGCCCAGGTTTGAAAATCTACACTCTGCTGACAAAGCTCGCCAGGTAACCTTGGGCCAGTCGTATATACTCAGCCTAATCTGCCTTACGGGGCTATTGTCAGCATAAAATTGGAGAGAGAACTGTGGAAGGTCCTTTGGGTTCCCATGTGTGGAAAAGGCAGGGTATAAATGAAGTAAATTAATAATAGCAATACTATATTTCTAGTTTCAAGTCCAGTAGCACATTACAGGTTAACAAAATGTTCAGCTCTGATGAAGGGAGCTTTGATTCTTGAAATCTCATACTCTGAAAATCTCATTGATCTCTAAGGTGCTGCTGAACTCGAATCTAGCTGTTCTACTGCAGGCCAACATGGCTACCCTCTGAAAATATAAGTCCAGATTCAATAAGAGCAGGGTCATTTTCTGTACACTTAAAAACCAGATAACCTTACATGGTGGGCAATACATAGTTCATTGCCGCTAAAATCTAAATGAGCTGCTAAAAGTGAATGTATTGTAAAAGCCTGACTGTGTGAACGAAGACGATGGCAAAGCTTGCATGGTAATCGTTGTGCTTCACAAAATGATAGTGTTTACAGGGAGGAGAAGAAGGTGAATGGCCTTTGAATTAAGAAATGGCCCTCAGCCGCTTGGGATTTTTTGATACATTGCTAGTTATCACCTCTCCTTCTCCCAAAGAGGCTGCCTCGATATTAGAGAAAATACCATGTTTTTAGTGCTGTAAAATCAGAACAATACTTGCATATATACTTGAAGTGCCCCTCAAAACTTCAAAAGGGAGGGGTGGTATAGAAATTTAATAAAGTAAATATAATTAATTAATTTTCCAGGACCAATCCCTGTTTCAATACTAGCCACTGGTTCCAATTTTGCCCTTTGTGGAGATTTTAGGAATGCCCTTTTAAAAGTGTACAGGCATGTATTGGAATGAACTTGTCCCACTGACTTTTCTTCTATCATGGCCTCAATAGCTCCCTGCCTAAAAAGCAAATGTATTTGAGTCTATTTGAATTTTAGCTATTTTGTAAAAAGCACATTCAGATCAAAATTGATATTAGTCTATTAAACATTATTAAGTTTTGTTTTAAAAAATAAACTTTTGTTTTATCCAGTTTCAGAACAGAAACCATTTGCAAGGTGTACTATTGAACAGTGAGCAAGTTCAGTGTACAGTGGGCACAAGAGAGCCTTCAGTAGTGTGCAATAGACTTTGTGTGTGTGTGAGTATACTCTGGTGATGAGGATAAGGTGTTAACAAGCACATACAAAAGTGTCCCTGTTTTCGTCTGTGAAATGTTGATGGACATGTGACAGGATGTTGATTTCTGAAAGCAACTGGTGCAGAAAAGATTAGACAGCAGCACTTTGACATCTGACATGACTGGCTATATGTTGTGTTCTCTTTCAAGGGCAAGGTTTTGTTAAGCTAGCAAGTATGTATGTGAAGTGGATGGTTGGGGTTAATCAGGTTTTTAATAATCAGATTGAGGCAGATTTCCCTGCAGAGGTAATAAATCACACAGTATTAACTTCCATTTCCTCCAGTGTATCTGAAAAAATGTTGAGAGGAGGACTACTATTTTATACAAGGAAGTTTTCCCCCTTTCATTGCAGCTACCTAGACTGGGTAGGGGTGTAGTGAGGGGACGAGTGAGTGTTCATTGACTGTCACCATCCCCTCTCCTACTCCGCCTCCGCAAAAAACCCGCTTCTGGTGCCTTTAAAAATCATATTTTCATTCAAGTCAAGTGCGCTCAGGCCGGCCTGACTAGAAACTGGGAGCAGAGACAAGGCCAAAGACGGCACACTCCTTCTCTGGCCTTGTTCCCACCTCCAGTGTCATGCCTGGTCAGCTTCGGTGTGCTCATCTTGAACAAAAATAATATGATTTTTAAAGGCACCAAAAGGTTTGCGGCACAGGGAGTTTGACTGGGGAACACCTGTGTGGGGATCACCGGTTTTTAAAACTATGCCCCTGAAACTGGGGCTTGCATCTACTAGGAATGTCTACTGGTCGAAGGGATTACTATCAGCAGAGCACAACTTTCTTGACACCTCTGCCTGCTGGAGTGCAAATTGCCTCCCAAAATGCTGCTCGTGGGAGTTAGATGGCCTCCAGGAACAGCTTGAGTGGAATTGGTGAAAAATGCCTCCCCCCCCCCCTCCCATTCACAGAAATCCTCCAGTGGATCCTAACCTGTGCCAGAATCTCTGTGTGACTAATTTTCATCTGACCTCTGATGAGGAGTGGTATTTGATTCTAAACTATACACATGGTTTTCATTTTGGCCATCAAGTCACAGCTGATTTATGGAGCCCTCGTAGGGTTTTCAAGGCAAGTGATGTTCATAGGTAGTTTGTCATTGCCTGTGTCTGTGTAGCAACCCTGGTATTTCTTGGTGGCTTCCCACCTAAATGCTGAACAGGGCCGACTCTGCTTGGCTTCCAAGATCTGATGAGATCAGGCTAGTCTGGGCCGGGCATAAATGATGGGATACGTGATTAATTTGCATCCTGTTTACCATTATCCATGGTTAACACTGGTGTAGACATACTACTAAGCCATAGTTGATGATGGGTAGAATTCACATATGAAAGTTAAAGGACTGAAGGTAAGAGGGGTGTGTGATCCTATGGAATGTGGCAAATGTCTTACATACGTTAAAGGACTAAGAAGCATTATACTTGCAGGAAAGGCTGCTATAGCAGGAATATAGCACCCAGCATTCATTTTACAACATTTTGTAGTAGGAGAATATAGCATCCCCCGCCGCCACCAGTGCATTCATTCTCCTTGCAATGGCTGTGTGGAATCAATTGCACGGGTGGGGGGATTTGGGACAGCTGCAAGAGTGGAGATGCTAGAAAGTTATGTCCTATGGATAGAAATCCTGCCAAGTCAACAGTTTGTGAACTCATATTAAGGCTCCACAACACAGGCCAAAGAAAGGCACATATTAATTTACTTGGCTGCCCTTTTGCTACTGTTTTATGAACTAGATGATTTCTGCAATTGACTTGGTACTCTAATTATAAACATCAATAAAAGAACAGGCATTTACCATCTAACTCAATCTCAGCTCTGCCTTTGCAGGGCTGCAAAAGGTAAGGCAGGGTTTGGCAGTTGCATGGCAAAGGGAAAGATGCAAACTGAAGCAGGAAGGAATGCTGGAAAGTGTAAGCGCCTCCTTGTGTTGATTTCTGCCAGCTCCTATCCACAAAAACCTGTCCTGCCTGTAAATCATAAAACATATAGAATCATGACCATTAAATTACCTAATTTACTGTACTGTATATCATATCCTAAACTATAATAAACATTTACATCCCATATTCACTTTGTAATTTTCATTGTTGAAAACCCTTAGTAAAATTCGCCAAGGAGGTGATCAAGCAACCTTAAGAGGGGCGGGGGGGGGGGGGGGGTGTCCCTCATCCCACCCTTACTCCCTGGGTCAACCTTCTCCAGAGTGTTCTTCCCTTTGTTTCCCATTCTTTCAATCCCCCAAGCTGCCCTTACTGGCATAGCCATGCTTCAATGTCATCTTCTGCCCTCATTATGGAGTTTGCTTTCCAGGCCCTTTAGCTGCAGAGCAGCTAGCAAGTTGCATGGCAGAGCCGAGTTCAGTGAAGGCTATTTGGTGACGTCAGCACAAAGCTGCTGCACGGTATAGCTGACATTTATTTTAGAGGAAAGAAAATAATCCTTTCCACCCCTTTCCACAAATCATAGCAGTTTCACAAAGACACTAGCCTCCTCCCAGACACTCATGCCATGCAAACCATAATATACGTCAAGTAATGCAGCTGCTGGGCGGGCAGGATGTGGGTGTTCTGCAGAGCGGCCAGCTGTTATTTCAGTGCAAAGTCCACTCCCTGTGCACTGTTTGGAGCCTTGCTTCTTTGGTTCTGAGTGGTCCCAGTGTGCCAGCGGTCATCAGACTCCTGTTGTTGCCAGCTGACACCTATAGGTCTCAAAAGCCATGCTGCCCATTGGACAGATGAGATCTCTAAAAAAAGAAGCTTGTAGTACATTTGTCTGTGCTTGTGGAACTAGAACCAAAGGCAAGGGCAACGAGGGGTGAGAGATTTATCAAGCAGTTTCTGAATTAGACACCCCTGGTCTGAAAAGAGCTGCTTCATCTGCCTCTCTTGGATTGTATTAATTTGAGAATCTCTGAACTTCTTCCAGAAAGTTACATATATATTCCAAGGAAAAGGGTTTCATTAGTGGCAGGTGCCTGCTAGGAGCAGCAGCTGATCTCCTCAGGAGTTCCTCTTGTCTGGATCAGCATTGTTAAATGCTCTAGTGGCAGACCATAAAGTGACATCTGGTTTTTTTTTTTCTCTCAGAGAGCTGTTGAAGAGAATTTTGAGGCCCTGGGCCCAGTTAATCATATTTTAATGCCTTCAGGTTATAGAAAATTTTAATGGGGCTTCTTGTCTCCAAGGTCATGAGAAAAACAAGTTTTGAAAGCATGATGGTTTGATGCTACCTTATCCCAGAAGTTATTTGCCATTTGAAAACAAAATGGCAATACCAAAATAAAATCCAGTGTTCTCAGTACTTCACATCTGACAAAGAACAGATGAACAAGAAAATAAAAGGATGGATAAATAATGCTGTGCAGTGCCTCGTGTTTGCGGTGCTTTATAAATAATAAATATTATTATTAAATTCTCCTCAGAATTCATCCAATATTTATCTTCTCCGCCAAGTATCTTTTCGCTTTTCCACATAACCTAACCTTTCAACTCAACACTATTGTGCACTTCAGTCTTTAATTTATGTATACTTCTAGGGTTCAGTTAAAAGCTGAAGAAAAGCCCTTCCCCCATAAAACCAATAACTCTTTTTCTTTGATTGTATACACAAGTTGGCTGCTTTTATTTTATGTCCATATGCATGCATGTGGCTTTGGCGAACAATTCTACCAATGGTTGAGGGGGCTGCAGGTTATATTGCATTGTCACAAGGGTGGAGAAAGGATAACTAAGCCATTACAGTTACTCCTGAAACACCTGAGTTGAACCCAAACACTTGCCTTTGTTTATAGACCTGTTCATCACTGAAAGCTGTGGATTCCATTATCATTCCTTGAATCTATCTATATATACAAACGCGAAATACCACTGACTGACTGACCAAAAGAACTCAAAAACCACCGAAACTACAAAGTTGAAATTTGGCACACCGGTTCGTTATGTGCTTCAGGTGCTCGCTAAGAAAGGATTTTCCAAAATATTCACTTCCACTCGACTTATTAGATATTTACTGTTCAACTCTGGCCATCTGCACGAACATTCTAAGGGTAACAGTTAAACACCACGAGTTTCATGTCCTTCAACATGGTATTTTAGATGGGTTTTTTGAGTTTCTTTTTGACTCGAAGTCCAGCTACAGTCAGTGAGTGATATTTTGCGTTTATATATACAGCTTCGTTTCACAGGACATTTTAATGAAGGGCACTTTGAAGCTCTAACTCCATTTGTCGCATCGACAAGTTCTGCTAATGCCCACCAAACAACAAGCACGATTGATCCAATGGTGCGCCAACTGCATTCTAACACCGCCCTCCTCAACGCATATGAACCTGTTCCTTCTGCTGAAATCGCTACAGGGAGAAGAGGAATTAAATGCAGAAAGCGATTTACACATTGCATTAGAAAAAAGACAACTACAGGAAGCTGCTGCAAAATATGCAAAAATCAACCCGTCAGTCCACAGACAGGCTGTGAGAAAATATGCTGCATGTCACCCCACAGTTCACAAACCGGCTGTAAAGTTCACAAATGTGCTGAATGTCACCCCGAAATTCATAGAGAGGCTGTGAGGAAGTATGCATGGGTATCCTGCTAGTTGTGTATAAGGAAGCAAAGTGCCACCAGGACATTTTGCTTACCATCTCATTCCTCACTCACTCACCAACTGTGGTGCCACACAGCTCAGCTGTAGCCCACAACTCCTGAAAATGACCTTCATCATTGGAATAGGGCTACAGGCTGAGGAAAGAGTGGGTGACACAAGTATGTATGTCACCAGCATTACCTATATGAGTGGGGTTGGGATCAAGGAGGGTCACATAACTTCTCTTGTTGTTGTCTCCTCTCTGGGGCTAGAGGGAAAGATGGAGAGGGCTGCTATTCCTCTGCTGGGGAGTGGAATCCAACTTCAGTGATCTGTTTGAGGAGGCCACAGCACCACGAGACTTTCCTGTGTGGAAACTTATAGACCCCAACCAGAGTCAGGGTGGAAAATGTACCCTACTGCAGTAGTTGCAAGTAGTCAGCTGACTTAAGGCCAGCACCTACAGAAAAGGGGAAAGAGACCTCCAAAGCCTCTCTTGAATCACAGAGACTCGTGGGGCCATGCGGGCTATCCCCGATCATATGCAGAGGACTGTCCTCTACTGATGCCAGGGAAATATCACAGCACTGAATGATATCAGTTGGCTGATTTCCTGTGAAAATATTTGCAAAACCTGGCATCTTCCAAATTGTACTGGTCAAGTACATATGTAAATTTAAAATGCAGAAATTTCAAAAGGAGATGGCTTATATCAAATAAAGTGTGATCCAACACTATTCACTTGGACTGGCCTCAGCTCCCAAAAGTTTAAAACAGGTGTTTTTCCAAACCTGCTAGCAGAGATCTTTGCCTAGATATTGCAGGATTGATGTGGAAACTGTGCGTTGTCATTTATTTCTGGGTCTCCCCTGATCCATCTAGATGTGAAGTCCAATTTATGGATCAACTGGGAGAATATGGAAATATCAAGCTTCAACTTCAATTAATGGTATTTAAATTGGTACTTTTTTCAGTGACTTGAGACCTATTTGCTGCGTGTTTTATGTTGCCCTTTCTTAAAAGAATTTCACAGTATTTCTATTAATGTTCAAAGCAAAGAGCAGGCCTATCTGATGAGTAGTTGTATTTAATCAATGATTTAGCCCTCCTCTCCCTCCCCACGAGTCAGCCTTCCCCTTGCCTCCAAGACAATCCAATGATGTTTAATCAAACTAGAAAGGGTTCCACCTAGTACGATTAGCTAGCAGATTAGATTTGTTTATTTTGAATGGCTCCATCAAGGCTGATATTCCTGGTGTGAGTACACATTTTGGCCAAGGTGGGGAGCTAGCATGATTGATTTTGTCCTAGCCTTGCTCCAACTATTATATAATGCTGATTATTTAAGAGTCAGGACCTGCCAAGATAGTGTTCATTTGACAATTACATTAGCATTAAAGATTTCAAATCTAACTGTACAGTTGATTACGAGTCTGCTTCAGTTTTTTTGCCAAGTGCTCCAAGTCTGTTCCGATTCTGTTTCATCTCGGAGTCACCAGTTGTGGTGGTGCTTAAGACACTGACTGACCTGACTGCTGTTACCCTTTTTCACAAGTTGCTGAGCCATTTATAAATCTGGCCCCTTAGTGATTGAAAGTGATAAAGATCAGAGAAGTAGATAAATATGTCTTCGCCTCTATGCAAAAAATAAAAATAAAAACATCTCCCTCGACTGTAGAAGAACCACTGCTTTGGAATTGCGGATCGAAAGAATTATCTTGAATATCCAGAAATGTGCACATTGCTTGTCGAATAATGGGAATGTCTTGTGTCTTATCCAATGCCTTGTGTCTTATCTCTTTTAGGAGCGGAAACTATGTGCTCATCCCAGAATGGAGATCTATAAAGGTGACAAAATCTATTTTATATGTCCCCTTGCACGTCAAGGGGATTTCTATGTGCCTGAAATGAAAGAACTGGAGAAGAAGAGCAGGGCAGCAGCAGAGACTGAAGATGCCCAGACAGATATCACAGGTACTGTGGTGTATAACTGATATACTGCTATGATATAACAATGAATATCCAACATATAAAGTACCTCTTGAAGAGCAAGTGGTTGATTTTTAAAGATCTGTCTTTTTAACTGTCAGGTGCAATATTAGTTCTAGGACCATCTATTCTGATGAGAAGTTGTTTTCTAGGGTCTCCAGCAGAAGTCTTTCTCAGCTATGGTTCCCCCCCCCCCCCCCAATTCAAGTTGCGACTGACTTACTGTGCCCCTGTAGGGTTTTCAAAGCAAGACACATTGGCTATTTACGCACTTAAATTCTACCTCGCAGTGAGCTTACCTTTCCTTTTCTGGAGACTTTCCTTTATGCATTGCCTTTATCCATTTCCTTTATGCATTGCCCTTTCCAAAGCTATTGTGAGTCAGAGCAGAGAAGCTGTGCAGTTTCCACATGCCAGCGAAATGTGACCCTGCAGAGCAAAACAGCTGAACAGGAAGTGTAATTCTTTATCTTGGTTCTGTTACTCCTTTATTCCCTCCTCAGCTCTCCCAACAGCAGTTTTTTCCACTCTTCTGGTCACTATTTCTGAACAATCTGAAAGGTTTTGACTTTTCGGAATTTTTTAAAAATCCTGCAGGTCTAATGTTGGAGCAAAGGACCAGTCGGGCAGTGCAGGAAGGGCAGAGGAAAGCAGCCTGTCCAAATGAGGTCTTCTGGCCACTATTTCCAAATGACCAGAAAGGCTTTGAGGTTGTTGTTGTTGTTGTTTTTAAATGCTGCTTATGTAATGCTGGAGCAAAGGACGCTATTGAGCTATTAGACGCCAGGGGAAAAGGGGTGTGGGGAGTAACAGAGTTTGCATGAAAACAAAGAGCGGCTGAGATTTACCTTGGCTGCCGTTGCTGCCCGGGAGTGGGGCAGGGAGAGGGGCAGGGTCAGCGCTGGCATGGGGCGGGGCTGCCCAGCTGCTGGTGTGAGCAAGTGCCATGCCTGGAGGAGGCAGGGCCATAGCCTTATATGGGCAGACCAGGCCATCCCACTCTTCTCTTCCAAGCACTGACAGCTTCTCCCCCCTCCCTTCCTCCCTCGTGGGCCTGAGTTTTTTCTTGTTGGCATTCTGTTTACGGTGATTGTTGTTATTTGCATTTCATCTGTCACAGCCTGGCAGGTTGCGCCTGGGGACTGATCCATTCAGGGGAGGAGGAGCTTGTTTGCTGGTCCTCCCCATTTGATGGGGGCCTCCATAAGAGTGGAGCGAGCCTCTGGACCACATTCCCAGGCAGGGGCTGGTGGAGGCTCGCGCTTCCTGGCATCAAGGGGAGTTCATCGAGAGGCCAGCACCCAGATGGCTCCCGCTATCTTGCTGCTCGGGCGTTGGTGTTTTCCCCCATGCATCGGACTGGGGGAAAGTTATTACTGGGGGACAGCAAACATGCTGCTTAGTGCTAGATCCGTCCCCTATACTGCGCCTCTGCTTCCTTTTCCAGCACATCAATAAAACAGTTGTGGTCAAATTTTACCCACACAGTGGTTTTTTCTGTGTCTCCTTCTACACTCTCGGACCCCTTCCTCCCCTCCTTGGCAGCAACAAGACATACAGTGACAAAGAAGCAATGACAAGGTGCTTTGTCATTGCCTGCCTCTACATAGTGACTCTGGTACTGTTTGGGTTTCTCCCATCCAAATACTAACTGCTTAGCTTCTGAGACCAAGGAGATAAAACTATCCTGGTCATGGCAGCTCTAGGTAGAAATTCCAGAAAAGCTTCACCTTTTTACTGCCAAGAATGAGCTCTTCTACAAGCCTAGCGCTGCTTGCAATTGTTTTGAAACTCTGATGTGGTTAGACTTGCCAACCCCCAGGGTTCTACAAAAATTACAGCTGATCTCCAGATGACAGAGATGAGCTCCCCTTATGCAAATAGCTGGTTTGGAGGGTGGGCTGTATGGCATTATATCCTGCTGAACTTCCTCCTCTAAACCCTGCCCTTCCCAGCTTCACCCCCTAATTTCGCAACCCAGAGTTGGTAACCCTGATTGGGGTCATAGTTAACAAAACAGGCCAGGCTAATTAATTTACTGTTATGGTTGGCCTGCTGTTTGCCCACCCAATTTCATTCTCATGGTATCATTATGCTAGTAATTGCCAGAAATGATGGATGCAGGATCATACTACACCCTTAGTTGTTCTTTACTTTTACTGCTTTCTCTAAAGAAATTTCTCAGCCTTTTTCACAGAATGTCTCAGTAAGCGAACAAAATAATTGTTTACCTCTAAAGCAGGCTCAAAGGATTTGAAGATCCTGCAGTTTACCACAGTTCAAACGTGTATAGTGTTGATGTGTGAGAACTTATATCTCCTTTGTGTCTTACCATCTCCTCTTTTAACTGTTGCCAAATTATAAACAAGTTCTATCTTTTCAAAGCAATGGAATGTTCCAGGGTGAATTGCTATCTCTAAATTGATTGGTGTTACTTTTTTCTTTAGTTTTTTAATGTGAGTTGTAGATCTTTGCCACTTACATAGATTGTTAGGAGTGAGGGTTTCATTTAGGGGCAATTCTTGAAATAGCATAAAAGCTGAATTCACAAAAAAAAACTATTACCACTGAGCCACTATGATCCAGGTGATGGAAAGGGAGAACCAGTGGGACACTTCCTTAGTCAGAGCACAGAAATCATGATTGCTTCACACTCATGCCAATCTCCACTTGTTTTTGTACCTTGTTAGGAACCTTTGTTTTTCTTTCTCTCTTTCTCTCTCTCTCTCTCTCTCTCTCTCTCTCTCTCTCTCTCTCACACACACACACACACACACACACACACACTTTGAACTGGTGGAAATGTTAGCTACAGTCTGATTCAGTTAATCTTTTTCAAAACAAAAGTGTCAAATGCGTGCTTCTGTGACCCAGTCCTTTGTCCCATAGGGCTGTGACCCCTCTTCCCACCTGCCACTCTTTCTGCTTCTTTTTCTTCCCCTTGATCCCTGGTGCAGAGGGCATGTTCTCTGCTAAGATTATTCAGAGGTGGTGTATGTCTTGTCTCCATGCATGGTTCATAACATTTACATTGAGTCAATCATGGAAGCCTGTACTTCATTCTCAGCTTGACAGGCAGCACCTCTCACAAAGAAAATGATTGTTCTGCTGTCTGTAGCATTTCTTGTATAAATCAGATTTTAGCCATTCTCAATATAGAACTCTTTTGTGCTCTGGTTTGTGGTGCATTATTTGGGTTTTTTGAATTCCTTCTAATAACCTCTTGATATAGTTATCCTGCAGCAACAGCTAAAAGATGTGTGTGTGGTGTGTGTGTTTGTGTCTGTCTGATTGTGATCTCTGCATAAAAATCAATTCTGTCTACAGTTTTCCTGATATTTCTGATATATCACAGACTGTTGCTTACTGGGATCTGCCTACATGCTCACCATCTTGTGATACAAAAATACATGTAGCTTGCAAGTGCTATTTATAACTATTGTATGAGTTACATATGGCATAGAAATGTGCTCTCCTATAAAGCCCCACAAAGTTCCATTTGAAATGTGGTAGTGAAATGCATGCACTTTTGTTTCAACGCATCCCATTATAAAACTGATGCCTCCTGGGGAATCAGACTCTGAAGAGACATCAGGAAAAAGCTCCACCTTGCTTAACGCTACGGCTTCCGTTCAGCCATTTTACAAGGGAAATGGAGGGCAAGCATGCTGCATGTGCTAAGGGGTTGAACTTTTAGCCTCAGTTTGGTTGCTGCTTGGGACCTTGTTATGAAAGGTAATGGGAAGCTGTTGTGCTTTCTGCTGGTTATTCAGTGGTGTATGTATATGGATGAGCTTGTATGAAGAACTGGGTGCTAAAATACTGATATGTGCTGCAGGTAAAAGAATGTCCAAAAATGGAAAACTTGTGTTAAAGCAACACTATGGTGTGGCAATAGTTTTTCCCATTGGGACAAATTTGAGGCTGTTGTTCTTTTGGCTATTCCACTTGCATCTGATGTTCCTAAATATAATGATTCTTAATTTACATCTATTCACACCTCATCTAAAAAGTTTTTCTTGTGAGTCCCAAATGGAAGAACTGGAATAGGAAGAAAACTCCTCTTCATACACTTCTGGGTTTAGTCCAAAGGATATTAAGAGCCAGCTGCAAAGACTAAAAAAGCATTGTAAAGCATTGTGGTATTGTTTGAACTGTGACTACAGATCATATTTTGCTTAATTCTGCTTTAAGGCCACTTCTGATTAAAGGATCTTCAATTCATTGTTAAGTGTATGCCCTTTAAACGAACAGAACTGCACTTTGGTGGGCTATGCCAGACTTTTATATGACGATTCTCAGGTGAGATGTTAGGCAGAATTCCACTGTGTACCGTAAATACTCGTGTATAAGTCGACCCGAGTATAAGTCGAGGCACCTAATTTTACCACAGAAAACTGGGAAAACTTATTGACTCGTGTATAAGTTGAGGGTGGGAAATGCAGCAGCCAGCGGCACAGAGCAGGGCGCCTCCGCCATTCCCCCTCTGCCCCAGGGAGAAGGCAGCCACCTTTTCCCAGGGGCAGAGGGGGTTCCCTGCTTGGTGCCGCTGGCTCCCTGTTCGGTGCCCTCCCACACCTCCCCCCCACACACACACTTACTTTAGCAAACAGAGCAGGCTAGAGAACAGACCTGCCTGTCCCCTTCCAGGCTTCACACGACCTGATGGGAACTACATTTCCCGGGGTCTCCTGGAAAATGTAGTTCCCAGCAGGCCGTTTGCAGCCTGGAAGGGAACATAGGCAGGCCTCTACTCCAGCCTGCTTGGTTTGCTAAAGTAAGTGTGGGGGGCATCGTGGGGGGGGGTCACTGACTCGCGTATAAGTCGGGTGGGGGGGGGGGCATTTTTCAGCCTAACAAAAGGGCTGAATTCTTTTTCTTAGAACAGTATCTTACTGGGTAGGTCACAAGTAGCCAGCCATCAGGTTATTCTTTTGGTTGGATGAACCCAAAGCTTGAATTTCTTACTGTTCCCAATGGTGTCACATTTCCCTGCTTTCTAAGTGGAGGATAAAGAAGATGGCCTGAATGTATAGGCCAGGGCATGAAATTTCAAAACTGTGCGCCATAGCAGAGTTAATCCTTCGCAGGATTAACTCTTTCTATTGCCAGGAGACTATTAGTACAAAGCACTTTAGATTTCATAGTTTTTATTTGAGAAAAAAAAAGATGTTGTGGTAAGAATTCTAATTCAGGTTTAAATTTGGCAGGGCCTAGCACCTGGTATTAGTGCCAAGACTCACCTAAGAGACATGTCAGTCACAGGTCTTCTTGTTCAGGATTCTCAGGGTTGCTCCCAGTAGTTTCCCGTCCAAATATTGATCAAGCCCACATTCACTTATCTTCAGCAGCATTAATAGCAGCTGCTGCCCAAAGAACATTTGTAGGATTAAAAAGAGGGCTTTGTAGGAAGCCTGCCTATCTTTCTCATGTCTGATTCATCTTAACCTGTCCCTGCACATTTGAAGAGGTAGTCTTCCAGTTTGCCAAGTATGTCTTCCAAGCAGCTTCAGCCCCTGCAGTTCTAGTGTTAGGAAGTTAGCAGGGGTGTCCATGTCAGCCTGACGTGCTCCAGCATTAGGAATTCAAATTGAAATGGAATAAATAAAAAATATTTTCTTTCGATCCTCTAACCATCTTGTTTTGCTCACTGCTCCATATTAAGGTTCTGTGAATCCTTATGCCAGATTTTTAAAATTCTGATCACAGCCATCCTGAAACGAGTGCTTGCTTGTGAATTGAATAGAAGGCTTTATTAGTATTATTTTCTTCCTAAAGTAAGGTGTTCTTGTGACTGGTTCAGAAAAAGTCTGTCTTGAGTAATGTTTTTCCCCCTCTAAAGCACAGGTAGGAGGGTTCAGCTACATGATGTTCCTGAGGCCCCCAGTATAGTAATTTTATATTCATGTTTATTCCATTTTTCTGAGTAGTTGAAGGGAAGCGGTGGCTGGACCTGTCTGGCTTGGTTGCTTTTAATTACAGAGGTTATGGGGCTGATCACTCAAGCTAAACTCTTAGATCTATAAATTCTGAGTAAAAGTATTTGTATACCGGAATGGGTAAAAGTTGAGCTGGCCTTCCCCTTGAATTTTTTTTTTTTTTTTTTGCTGTTGAGTCGCAGCTGACATGGCTAGTGGGGTTTTCAAGGCAAGAGATTTTGGGAAGTAGTTTGCCATTGGCTGTCTCCATTTCACATCCCTGCTATTCCCTGGTCTCCCTTCTAAAGAGCGGCCCTGAATTAGCGGGGCCCACCATTGCTGCCCAGGATGGGCACTGCAAAGAGGCCCCGCTATGCCTCCCCTTAGAAGGGCGGAAGGCAGGCGGTGGCCAGGCCCACTATGGGTGTCAGCGTCATCAGGATGGGCGACCAGGAGCCTATATAAGGCTTCTACCCAGCCCTTCGCCCCTCCCTGGAGCAGAGTGGTGGCGAGTGTTGTGTTGTTATTTTGGTTGGGAACTCTGAGCAGTGCCAGTCCCACCCTCGGGTGGCAAATACCAACCAGGGTTGTGGCTGAGAGTGTGCCTGGCCCAAGGTCACCCACCAAGCTTCCATGGTGCAAGTGGGAATTTGGACCCAGGTTTCACAGGTCCCAGTCCTAACCACGACACTACTCTAATCTCCCCCCACCCCCGTACGTTATTTTTCACACCCATTCATGAAAATGAAATAATTATTTGCACTGATGGGGATTACAACAAGGGAATGCATTCCTTAGTATGGGTGATGCACACCAGAATATCTTCTGATATTGGGTTACACATTCTAATGGGGCATCTCTCTGCAAACAGTGTAGTGATAAGGACTAACAGCCACATCTGAATGGAGGCAGTGTTCCTGTGCTGCATTAATGTCATTGCAATGAGAAGCAACACTGACATGGTTGTTGTGTGAATCAGGATTTATCTGTCCTCACCCCCCCCCCCCCCAAATAGGAAATAGGAGGAAAATAACTGTGAACAGGTATGGAACAGTAGAAGTATGTGGAGATCACAAATATTTTTGCACAACTACACGAAGTGACAACTAGTAGAGATTCAAAGAGCTGCATTATGCTCAGTTGTGCATTCCAGTGAGATGTGTGACTTAAAAAAACCCCAGCAGGATTGTATGCTGTATCTCAGTCCCCCATCAGTTTTAAAAACGAATTGTCATGTGGCACGGGGAAGAGCAAGTTGACAAACAAGCTGAAAGCCCTTGGGAGCATGTGGAACATGTTGCTTGGTCCTTTGGGTCCTGGCCATATTCTACGGTGGATTGAGCTAAATGAAACGAGAGACAGTCATAATTAATCCTGTTGAATGGAAAGCATCGATATACAGATTCAGTGAGCAGAATGCATTCTTGTCTGTGAAGGCCTGGTTCCTATGCATGGTGTTTGTGCTCCCTCCTCACTAACCTTATTTGAAGAGGGCAAAGTCATCAAGGATTGCATTGTCTTGGGCTGTTTTTTCACGGCAAAATTGTACTGATGTTAGCACGGGGAATATCCCAGTGCAGCCTGGAATTCTTCATGGTCCTCAAAGCTGCACTGGGTCTGCCCCTGCATTGCACAGCCATTTTCTCTTTTCCCCGCCGTTTTCAAAAACCACCAAATTGGAGGTTCTTTTGGAATGCCCCTGTGCGACTCTGTGTGCTTCCGCTGCTGTGAAAACACTACAGCAGCAAACGGGGCTATTTTTCCTGCCTTGCTGTGGCCTGCCCTACCAATCAACAGGTGCAGGGTGACTGACAGAATTGGTGCCCTTCCTCCACCCTGTCTAAAATCCATGTGCATTTGAGAGAATTGCTCCCCTCCTGTCCAGGGCACTTTCAAACACCCCCCCCCCCCCCCGGTCAAAAATCCATGTGCGTTTGAATCGCTCCCCTCCCATTCAGGGCACTTTCAAACACCACCACCACCCTGTCTAAAATCCATATGCACTTGAGAGAATCATTCGGGGCACTTTCAACCCCCCCTCCCCCGGTCTAAAATCCACAGTTTCTCTCTCACACCCTGGGGTCATGTGGAAACAGCAGGGACATTACATGCCGGCCCTGCCTCGACTCCCGGGAAGAACTGGGAAGCTGTGTGGAGTCAAAACATGGGGAGGGGGGGAGCACCACGGCACTGGATAGTTTGCTAGTGGTTGGAAATTACTGAGTCAACTTACTGGTGAGCATAAAGTTATTTTCCACTGTAATACACTGTGTGTGTGTGTGTGTGTGTGTGTGTGTGTGTGTGTGTGTGTGTGTGTGTGTGTGTGTGTGTGTGAGAGAGAGAGAGAGAGAGAGAGAGAGAGAGAGAGAGAGAGAGAGAGAGAGAATGTCAGCCAAGGACTGATCCTCAATGCTGCTCAGAGTTAGCAGATAATTAAGATGTGTTAAGTGCTAGATATATAGATATAGTTCAGCAGATACGCTGAGGTGACTGATCACAAATAAACTATGCAAGAGGACAAATCCTGAAGAATTCTGAGCATAGTCCTCAGTCTGCAGTACATCTCTCTATAACACAGAGAAAAAAATGAGGGGTCACTCATTGTTCTGTTTGCCCAGTCCTAGAACCCCAACTTTAGGAGCATGTCACTGCTCAGTGGCAGAACTGTGACATTCTTGAGAATCGATGGTAGGAGTGTTCTTTCTAATCTCCTTCTGGATAGGTAAGGAAGACAACCTTTAAAATGGACTTTATTGGAATGTTTTTGTTACCCCTAGTTTGGTTTTAAAAGCCATCTTCATCCTTAATATTATTTGGCCCCAATATAGCACCTTTCCTCTGAGATTCCCCAAGCTCTTTACAAACAGCTATATCAAAAATTCCCAGGTCTGCCTAAATTAATGATTTCATTTTATAAAGTTCCCTGCAGAAACCTCTACCATTTTCCTTGCTGACTTTTGATTCCGCTGATGTCATTCAAAAGCCAATGACCTGTAAATGTGCCAATAAATAGTTTGCATTTTTGAAGTCAAGCACTGATCCTGTGACCTTGCAAGAAACACCACATCTGTCTAGCTATCTAATCCATCATCCTTCCTTCCCTCCAGCTCATTCCTTTGAGATGCGAAGTGCTTACCATTTCTGCGACAAGCGATGACTACTGATGGCTCTTGACAACTTGAGGCAGGGAGAGGACACAGAGCTCTGCTGAACTGGGTCCTGTCTGGCAGCTTCCATACAGAATAAGACTAGCTGCTTATTTTTGAGAACTGGTGCGTTCACGTGGAAGCACAGACAGGAAGAACAGGGGACAACTAGATACCTGTGCAATGTAGCAATGATCCCTTTTGCTGATCGTTATCCCCTGAAGTTGCTGAAAAGAAGAGGGATGACTTTGGAAGGAGCCAGAATACTGGGGTGGGGGGAGGGGGAGGCCAGTCACTCATAATTAGCTTTGTTTTCCATTTAATTGTCATGTGAGACTCAGGCAACTGTTTGGGTCCTGAAAGAACTCACTGTGGCCTTGCTCTGAGCAAGTCTGTCTCCTGTGTTTTCGCATGAGAATGACTGAAAGGTCAAAGTGAACACAAGTAGCCTCTTGATATGGGTTGCAGGAACAGTTATATTTCTGGGGGTGACAAGGATTGTCTCTCTCTGATGCCTTCTGCTAACACACTTGGACAGTTTCAGAGATACAGTCCTACCTGCCATATGTGCCTGCTGAAATAGGCAGAGAAAAAGGCAACCAGCCTTGCACATCTGGAGTAGATTCATTTTCAGCAACAGTAAATAAGTGCCGTAATAACATTTCGACTATGGTGTGATACTGTTTTGGCATATTTTACCTCAGTCCTGTCAGTCTGTGGGTTTGCATTCAGATCTGCTTTTTCCACAAATCCTTCCTGTTCTCCTCCCAGGAACTTTTCTGAAGCAGAGACCGTCAGTCTCTTCAGTTCTGGAATGATTTTGGATTGTGCATGTGAACCTAAGCAGATGTCGTCCATATGCTTTCTTCCTGTAACCCAGGATGGGATTTGAACATTGGCCCTCAGATATGACGAACTAGCACACTAGATTATGTGTGAATATGGATACTTCTCAGTTTCTCCCATTTGGTTTTACTGAGCTTTTGCCTCTCTGTCCAGTATGGTACCTGTTGCCAGAAGGCTCTGTTTGCAAGCCCTTAACTGTGTTGTGGCAAGCTCTTTCCGAAAGAGGTTCATAGCTGCATCTCTTGCGGGGGATGGCCAGCAGCAGCCAGGCAAGGACTCTCTTTCCCCATTCGTGAGCTGTCATTGTGAACTGCTGACGCTTTGGGTCTCTGTTTTCTCCTCCCCCTCCATCCCCCTGCTGTGCTTGTCCCTACCCATCTTCGAGTGACTTTTGTGTGGGGTTTGAAAAGCTGTGATTAAGTGCGCTTTGGCTGTTATTACATTGATCTATTATTTAGCAAGAGAGGAGATGAATATTTGATAGAGCTCAGAGCCTGGCTGTGGAAAGAAGGGCAGAACACTGAAGGGAAGAATTACAGTGCTGTGGTACTGTTGCCACAGCAGGAGTCCACTGGAGCTGGGCAAGCCCTTCTTGCTTGCTCTTCTCAAGAAAGTTTGAGGGGCCAGGGACAATGCACAGAACTTTGCTTTGCTTTGTTTTGGAAACTCAAGCTTTCTGACCTACCAACTTTTAAAGCTCAAGTTTTTCCAGGACAGCAGGAAGCTCTCTGACTATCCTGTGAGTCATTTTGTAGGCATCCTCGTCTCACAAAAGGGGGAAGAAGGTAAAGATCCTGTTTTTGAGGTTCCCCATGCGGTTGTTAAAAGAATCACAGGATGCAACAGAATGAGATGGTCTTTGTGACAACATTTCACTCACAGTAGGAATCTCCATTGTTGGTGCATTTTGCTGACTCTTTGTAAAGAGTGTGGTCTGCTTTTGGTAGAGAGCGAAAGTTTACAGTTTTCTTCTATCCTTGTGAACATAAAAAGGTTAGAATACTTGGTATCACACTCTGTTCTATAACTCTCTAAACAGGAAGCTGTTTTAGGACTTCAGCTAAGTTTGCATACTATCTTGTGCAGGTAACTATAGGGACAAATAACAATGACAATATTTATTTGTGCAAGGAAGTATGCCCTTCCCATCTGCTTCCAAGTCATAACAATGTTTTGTATGATTTGGGTATAGCATTATAATGTATATTGCTTTATGCTCCCCACTTCCCTGATCAAGATGTTCCAAGGAGACAGAACTTTCAGGGTTGGTTCCCTTTGGAGAAGAGAGCACTGGAAACCTGTGCGTGTTTGCAATGTATGCTGAATTTATAAAAATACAGGAGCACAGGTTAAAGTAAAAAGGCAATACATCTGCTACTGCACATCTCATCCCCCGAAAGACCCTGAGGTGCTTCTCTGTTTCCCTCTACATTTTCCAGACTCAAGTGCTTTTTTTTTCACCGGCAACTGCCTCTTCCTTTAGTTTATGTTCTCCAGGCTCTGACAGGTAGTTGAACTAGCGTTGCCAACCTCAGGGAAGCACCTAGAGATCTCCTGCTATTACAGTTGATCTGCAGATGGCAGAGGCTAGTTCACCTGCTGAAACTGGCTGCTTTGGAAGGTGGACTCTATGCATTATATACCCCACTGAAGTCCCTCCTCTCCTCACACCCCACCCTCCCCAGGCTTCACCCCCAAAATCTCCAGGCACTTCCCAACTCAGAGCTGGCAAAACTAACTTGAGCCATCTTCCAGCAATTAGTCTTCATTGAGGAAAATTCACAGTCATTCCAGACCCAGTAACATTATTTTTTTATTGGCCCTGGCAGCAGACCCTAGTTTAGGCCAGATCCTTCTCAGTTAGTCAGCAAGCTCACAACAATATACAGTGGTTGATATTCTTAAAAATCCTGTGAGATAATCATTTTCATGTTACAGTCAAGCCAGACTGATAAATAGGAGATCTCTGACTGACGGAGGCTTTGAAACCGAGTCCCAGGTCCACAGCTAACACAGTATCCCTTGAAACATGCTGGTGTTGGCCCATTCTTGCAAATCATTGAAAATATCCTCTTATTTTTGCCCAGGCTAGCCCAGTCCCATGTGATTCTGAAAGCTAAGTGGGGTTAACCCTGGATGGTATTTGGATGGGACACCACCAAGGAAGTCCAGGGTTGCTATGCAGAGCCAGGCAATGGCAAACTACCTCCGTTGGTCTCTTGCTTTGAAAACTCTATGGGTAGGTGTAGGTTGGTTACAACTTGATGACACTTTCTATCATCATACCCTCTCTTAGGCGGATTCCCCACGGGCCAAAAACACCGGTGTGAAAACAGTGTGAAAACTGTTTCACACCATTTTAAACTATTTTACATCATTTTCACACTGCTGTTTTTGGCCCATGTGGAATCTGCCTTATTGTCATTAAAGTGACTAAAGTCCATGCGATAGTTAAATTCAGTTTCCACATACTGCTTATTCCTCAGCTTTACTAAGGTTCCCAAATGTCAGTGCTCTTTGTTTCGTGATATAGATGAATGACTGGCAGGAACTGAACTGAATTACTAACAGCTCCATTCGCAGCCCAGTCAAGCTGCAATGTTTTCCCACAGAACTCTGCTCATTTCAGTGAGGATACATTTGTCTCAATCAAGGCTCTTCATATTACTGATGTGCCAGTCAAGTTGTATGTCATTTGTTTGGGGTTTTTTTTTAAGTTTGTATTTCAGTGGAGATTCCACAATAGAACCTGGCATTTTCTGTGATAGCCTTCTGTCTTAAAAATAAAATGCAAGCAGGTAGAGTGTTCTTAAGATGATCACTTCTGAATGTCATCCAAGATCAACCTTGTCTGGCTCTCTGCATGTAGCAGTGGCCAAGCAGATATTTCTGGGAAGCTTATGATAAAGGGCATGAAGTGAGGGATGCTGAGAGCCACCATGGACCCCTGGACAATATTTCCACCTCTATATGACCCTGATTTAAATAAAGTATTATTACAAAACAAGTATTATTACAAAACAAAAATACTTTTGAGTTATCTTTGTTCCTTTGAGGATGGCTATGATTACTTTGATTGTTGGTTGCTTGTTGCTGCAATTTAAATTGCAATAAGAATTTTTATGAATGTAACAAATTGTATATTATTGTGTATGTATATATATATATGTGTGTGTGTATATGTATATATATATGTATAGACTGTAAGATGGCAAAGGTTAGAATGTTTCTTTTTTGAGTTTAGAGATAGGTAAACCTAGCTGGAAGTCCTTCCCTCATGTTTCCTTCCTTCCTTCCTTCCTTCCTTCCTTCCTTCCTTCCTTCCTTCCTTCCTTCCTTCCTTCCTTCCTTCCTTCCTTCCTTCCTTCCTTCCTTCCTTCCTTCCTTCCTTCCTTCCTTCCTTCCTTCCTTCCTTCCTTCCTTCCTTCCTCTCTCTCTTTCTCCTTTCTTTCTCTCTCTTTCTTAATTGATTATAAATGATTGTATTATGAATTATATGATAATAAACTACCAATAAACTTAAAAAAAAGTATTATTACAAAACAAATCATATGGCTGGCTGTTACCAGGAATATATAATAAAAGAATCTGCATGTCCATCTGTGTGTCCATTTGTGGAGGAAATTAAACTAGAAATCTCAAACTGGCCACCAGCTTCAGGAAGATAGTGGGAGTTGTGGGGCCAGAAATGAAAGGAATTGGACTATACTGGTCCAGTTTGTGTCCAGACACCCCCACCCCCACCCCAGTGCTGTTTGCAATGGAAACTAAGCCGAGTTCTGTTCTTCATTTGTAACCGCTAAATCCGATCAACATTCTATTATGTATATAAAGAATGGGGGAGGGAAAGCATCCTTTTACTACTTTGATAGATTTCAGGGAAGTATTAATGCTTTCTGTTGATAATATTAACAATGGTTTGCTGCCATACTATTATTAAAGTGTGTTCTAAGATGCCATCCAGGATGGATGAGAAGGAGTCAAAACCAAGACTGAAAAATGGGAGTGGGTTTAGAAGTGGGAATAGAGGAATTGCTGATCTTGAGGGAAAGAGAGCAAAACAAAGGAAAGTGTGTGGGGGGGAAGAAATTAAGAAAAAGACAACAAAAAGTGTTTTTAAAATTTTGCTACCACACACTAACTGGACTACCCCTTTTCAATATCTGGCTGTGCAGGGAAAATGAGGAAGCTACACTGAACTAAAAGAAGAGGTAAACCATAGCCTGTAGGCAATAATTTTATTAGGAGTCTACATCCTGTCAGGGACTGTTCCTTCCCCTGACTGGTCTTGCCTTTTTCCAGCTCTGGCTCGGCTGATGGGTTTGGCAGGATCTGAGAAGCCAGGGTTTCCCTCAGCCCCAGGAACCAGAACCAGAACTCCTGTTTAGCATGCTGTGCCTTCCCTGCGTCCCTAGTGGCTGCAGTGCAGAACTGAAATGGGATTTGTTAAACATTTGAAATGTATTCTGTGAATGCATCATGAGGTTGGCTTCAGAGGCCCTCCTGCTGACTTGGCCCTCAGGAATTTTGTCCCCCCATTCCATCCCTCTCAGCAGCCCAATATGAGGTCAACAGTCAATCACTGTTTTGCTCTATACACAAACTGCATCTAGTGTCAGAGTATTGTTAAAGGGATCTAGTCTTCAGAGATGTGTGGCCTCTGAGTATGGAATTCTGTTTAGCTATTGTGGCTGATGATTACAGACAAACTGATTGTCTATGTCAATGACAGCTAACCTTTTCAAAACCGGGTGCCCAAATTGCAACCCAAAACCCACTTATTTATCGCGAAGTGCCAACATGGCAGTTTAATCTGAATACTGAGGTTTTCATTTAGAAAAAACAGTTGGCTCCGAGGCATGCGTTACTTGAGAGTAAGTTTGGTGATAGTTGGTGGCTTTGCTCTGAGGCAACCATGCAACTTTTTCAACGGGTGAATCATGACCCTAGGAGGGTTTACTCAGAAGCAAGCCCCATTGCCAGCAACCGAGCTTACTCCCAGGTAAAGGATCACACTTTAATTCTTCGCATGAAAATCAGTGTGGTTTAACAGCGCTTAACAGGGTTACCTACACTGCTTCCCCAAAACTAGGTCTTAAGTTTAATACTGTAAGGAATTCCATAGAGCAGAAATAAAAGGCTTTGTTGGTTGAAAGACCGTTTATTCAGACATCTTAGAAAGCTCACGTACACGGCGTGGCAGGAATGAATTCTTCCCGCCAGACCCACAGGTTATAATCTTCTCCGTTCCATCCCCCTCCCGGTTTTCCCCGTCCCATTCTCATGGGAACGGCATGCTCATCTCTCTCCGTGAGATAAGGCCTCTGCCAGAGAAATCGCAGCCGTTTCTGGCCCATCGCCCGAGCCCAGGAATCTACTCAAGGCCAAGCGGCTGTGCTGAGAATCAACACCATTGAAACCTTTACACTCTGCTTCCCCTAAGAAACACTTCTCCCCCCCTGGTTTGTGTGGGAAGGTATGATGGAAAGCAGAAATAAGGGAGGAGGCGTTAATATTTTCTGAATACACCCATTGATTATAACCAGCGGAATACCCCACCCAGGAAACCAAATATTGCAAGCGTTTGCGGTTAAAACGAGAGTCCAGAATGGCGTCAATTTCATAATGCTTGTGGCCATCAATTATAGTCGGCGGGGGAATCTCCGGCGGGTCGTGCCAGGCATCGGAAGCGGGAGCCTCCTTGAGTAAACTGGAATGAAAGACAGGATGGATATTACTTAAAGAATTAGGCAGATCTAACCGGGCAGTAACATCATTAATCACTTTCGTAATTCTAAAAGGTCCCACGAATTTTTTGCCCAGTTTTGAAAATTTATGCACGCCTTCTGAGGTTTTAGTAGACAAGTAAACCCAAGCCCCAACACGCAAAGGGAAGTCAGTCCGATGTTTATCCGCCTGGAACTTTTGGGAATCTTTAGCTTGCTGTAAAGCAGTCTGAACCGTTTTCCACCCCTCAGCCAGAGATGAAATCCACTGCTGGAATTCTGGAGGATGCAGTGCCTCCGCGGGTAGTTGGGGCAACGGTGGGAAGGAGCGGCCAGACACAATCTCAAAGGGGTTTTTTTGCGTACTGCTATGAACGGCATTGTTATAGGCATATTCCGCAAACGGAATTAAATCGCACCAGTTGTCTTGGTGATAGTTGGTGTAACAACGTAAATACTGTTCAAGAGTTCTGTTCGTCCTTTCTGACTCACCGTCACTTTGAACGTAGGGGGCGGCAACCGCCGGGGTAGCTCCCAACAGACCCAGGAAAGCTTTCCAAAATTTTGAAATGAATTGGGGCCCGCGGTCGGACACCACCTTGAGGGGGGAGGAGTGTAGACAGTATATATGTTGAATGAACAACCGCGCCAATTTGGGAGCGGAAGGAATGGAGGTGCAGGGAATGAAATGGGCTTGTTTGGAAAACAGGTCCACCACCACCCACAAGACTGTGTTTCCCTGGCTCTCCGGTAAATCCGTAATAAAATCCATTGAGATGACTTCCCAGGGCCGGGAGGCGACTGGGAGAGGTTTTAACAGTCCATGGGGCTTTCCCGGGATGGATTTGGCCTCCGCACAAACAGAGCACCCCTTGATATAAGCCTCAATGTCTTTGTGCATGGCGCGCCACCAGAATTGACGGCGGGCTAAGTGCAGTGTCTTGAGAAAGCCAAAATGTCCAGCTGAGCGGGCATCATGGCAGGCTTCGAGAACCTGCTTGCAAAGGGGGGGGCACGTACCAACAATTTCCCCGCTTCCAAACACCATTCACTAAGCGCAGCTGGGAGTCACCTTCCTCCGCCGGCAACTCATGAAGACCCGCCTCCTCGAGTTCCCGCAGGAAGGGGGAGACAAGGCTGGGAACGGGCGTTGGAGGAGGAGCGGATGTCTGGGATCGAGTGACGGCCAAGCCCAGTTGGGAGGGGGAGAGGACAGTGCGCGGGATGTCTCGTAAGGCAGCTCCACCCCCCACCCCAGGAAGGCGCGACAGCGCATCAGCCAGTTTGTTGGTTTTTCCGGGGAAAAAATGGACGGTGAAGGAAAAACGGGAAAAGAAATCGGCCCAACGTAGTTGTTTAGCAGACATTTTGAGGGGGGTAGAGAGAGCAGCTAAGTTCTTATGATCCGACCAAACCTGGAAGGGGTGTTTAGCCCCCTCAAGCCAGTGACGCCAAGTGGAAAGCGCTGCTTTGATGGCAGCAGTCTCTTTATCCCCTACGGTCCAGTTGAGCTCTGCGCCAGAGAACTTTTTGGATAAATAAGCACACGGAACAAGCCTACCATTTTTATTTCTCTGCAATAGGGCTGCGCCAAGCGCCTTGTCCGAAGCATCCACGTGAACCACGAAGGGAAGGTCTGGGTCGGGGTGCTTTAAGACAGGCTCGGTAGTGAAAGCCGATTTCAAAAGCTGGAAGGCTGTTTGACATTCTTGAGACCAAGGGAGGGGAGCCCCGGGCTTGGCAGCTTGTGAGTCTTTACCTTTAGTGCGTAATAGGTCTGTGAGTGGAAGGGTCAATTCAGCAAAACGGGGTATAAAGTCACGATAAAAATTAGCAAACCCTAGGAAAGATTGTAGCTCTTTCCGGTTGGTGGGGGCTGGCCATTGCTGGACTGCTTCAACCTTTGCAGGATCCATTTTTAAACCTTCGGATGAGATCCTATAGACCAAATAGTCTATGGAGGGTTGATGAAAGCAGCACTTAGACAGTTTTGCGAAAGAGGGAGTTGTCGAGCAAAGCGCTTGCAATACCTCCCGAACCAAAGCCTCATGCTCCTCCACGGTTTGTGAGTAAATTAAAACATCATCTAAGTACACAACTACTCCTTTATATAATAAATCATGCAAAACTTCATTTATGAGAGCCATGAAAGCGCCGGGAGCCCCAGCTAACCCGAATGGCATTATTAAGTATTCATATTGTCCGAATTTAGTGTTAAATGCTGTCAAATGCTCGTAGCCTTCTGCAATTCTGACTCTGTAGTATGCTTCTCTCAAATCCAACTTAGTAAAAATCCGTCCCTTGCCCAATGCATCTAAAAGGTCCTTGATTAAGGGCAAGGGGTATTTATTGGACATGGAAACAGCATTTAATCCTCGGTAATCAGTACACAGTCTTAAAGACCCGTCCTTCTTCTTTACAAACAGGACAGGAGCGGCGTGCGTATGTTTGGTAGCCCGTCGTATGAATCCGCGAGCAAGGTTTTTATCTAAGAAGGCATGGAGTTCTTTCTCCTCGTTGGGGCTCATGCGATAAATTCTACCCTTTGGTAGCTGAGCCCCGGGCTGTAGTATGATTTTGCAGTCAGTGTCTCTATGGGGGGGGGTAATTGATCACATTCCTGTTCTTGGAACACTCTGGCTAAGTCCTGGTAAGCGGGAGGAATGTCTGTGGAGTTGAGTGCCATTGGGGTGTGCACCGCTGAAGAAACCAAGGGATTTATCTCATTGGATGGGGGGTTCTCCCTCCAATTCATATGCTCACCACAGGGGGGATCAGTGAATTCTAGAATCCGTTCCTTCCAAATAATATTTGGTTCATGTAGCAATAACCATGGCATGCCCAGGACAATGGAATGTTTGGCCACCGGAGCAAGTATGAAACTAATCTTCTCCCAATGGTCAGCGCAACGAAGGAGGACAGGTTGCGTTTTGAATCGAGCCGGGCCCTCGGCTCCGAGTGGGCTGCCGTCCATTTGTGTGAACGGTATGGGTTTTGCTAGAGAAACTCGGTCTAAACCGAGCTCTTCAGCCACTTGGGGCTGCATTAAGCAATGGGAGCAACCAGAATCTACGAGGGCCGAGGCTAAAATACGTGTATGCTTAGCAGGGTTGGCCAGAATCGCTTGAACAGTAATGGGGGCGCTGCCTTCACTCACCGCATCTGGAGTAGGATCCACATCCATGGGCGCCGATGAGAGGCAAACTGCCACTTCCCCCTCCTCGGTGTCACCCTCGGTAACCGCTTTAGACGAACCCATTGGAGGAGGGCCGGATCTCCGTGGTGGCTTGGCAGAGGTGGTGCGTGGGGTCGGTGCGGTGGGCTTCTGTTTTTTCGGGCAGTTGGCAGCCAGATGGCCTGGTCCTCCGCAATAAAGGCACAATCCTAAACGTCGACGGCGTTCAGAGGTGGTTTCGGTAGAGACGGCTGGGCTTGGCTTGCGAGTTGTAGAGGTAGTCGTAGTGGCGGGTTTCGGGCGCGGTCGCCCCCCCAAGCGAGCGTAGTCCAAACGAGCCGCTACTTGCGATCCCAAGTCGATCCACTCAGCGATAGTGCGCGGGATACGGATGAGAAACACCATCTCTCGAAGTTTTACGTCGATGGCATCAGAGAAGTATTCACATTTCAGGCGGTCAGGCGACTCCGGGGGGGGGCGAGCAGCCGCTGCCCGGAACTCACGAGCAAATTCGGCAAAAGAACGGTTGCCCTGTTGAATAGATTTTATGGTACGGATGGCTTCATTTTCAGCGTCTGGATCTTGGAAGCGGGCTCTTAGGGCTTGAAGAAATGCAGCCACTGTGCGAGTATCATCCGCCTGCAGCTCAAAAAGGGTCACAAACCAGTCAGCCGCCACCCCGTCCAGGACAGACCCGATGTCCCGTATTTTTTCACGTTCAGATCGATATAAGTCATCATATTCTTCCATATGTGCATCGGGTTGCAAGATGAAGTAGGGGAGTTTAGAAGCGGTCCCCATCGAAACGGGCAGGGATCGGGGGCCTGTAGTATCCTCTCTCCACGGCCCTTGGAACCCGCTGGGGCTGCGGTTGCACAGGTTGGGGCGGTGGAGCAGGAGGAGCAGGAATCGGGGGAGGCACGGGGCCTGGTGCCGCTGGTTCCCGTTGAGTAGCAGGACCTTGGAAGGCGGCAGGAGCGCGAGTAGCAGGACCTAGAAGCGTCGCCCCGATAGGACGGGCAATGGTGTCGGGCGCTCGGGTAACGGTGTAGGCGCCAACTCGAGTCATCCTGTCCCGCTGCTGCTTCAGCTCCTGTTCTAAGGCAGCTAACTCCCTCTCTTTGCGAGTCAAGGCATCTTGATGCGCCAGGTGCAAAGCAGCCTTCTCCCGCTCCAGTTTGTCAAGTTCGTCCCGCTGAATAGCTGCAGTCAGTTCACCTTGCGTCTGGATGGCCTTAATACCTTCGCGTTGACGTTCCAGGTCCATCCTAGAGTGCTCTAGGACCTTATTGTGGATCGATAAATCTTGCATATATTGCCGTTAGTAACGCGTCTTTCGCTTCGGTCCAATTCAAGTTGGACGCCTTTGCGCTGTTGTTCACGCATCTTTTGCAGGTTTTCACGCTCCTTTTGCAGCTGTTCTCGTTCCTCCTCCCATAGCTGGCGTTCACGGGCCCACGCTTCTTGGGCATCTCGCAGTCGGGCCACTTCCTCATCCCAATTTTCTTTGGACGGGAGGGGAAACAAATCCGGATGGGGAGGCAGACTTTCCTCGGATTCCTCCTCATCGGAAAGTAGCACCTCCAGTCCACCGACGGCCCCGCGGGGCCTCTGGCGCATCAGCTACCCTACGTCCGGGATCCTGATGGGCCAGATTGGATGTCGGCACGGAGCCCCTTCCAATCATCGTAACCCGATCTCGACAAAGACCCGGTGTTAACTGCAGTTTTAGGACGGGCTCGGTGCTATGCCACTGAGGATTCTTGGGAGCATCATCGAAATACGAGTCCAGGAATCGTTCTATTGATTCCTGGGTTGCCGCATGAAAAGTGGTCAGGCCCATCTCCTCCGAGACAGGGTGCATCTGAGGTTTGTAATCCACACGAAAACGGGTAGAGATCCGCTCCGCAGGCGCTATCGATCCATAGACAGGCCCCAAACGTCTCATGCCACTCAAGATGATCGCTTCCGGCGTCCCTCATCCCAACGAAGTAAGGAAGACTTCGTGTCGAGGCGGGGACGGGAGAGAGTTACCAGCGAGACCCGTTCCGCTGGTTTCTCCAAGTCAGGAAGGGAAGGCTCGGAACCCTCTATGGGGGCTACCGAACCTTCCTCAGTTTCAGGAATATTCAACCTCTGCATGCCGGAACACCAGAGGTCCACTGATTTTGTAGAAGTAAATGAGGATTAGGATTCCTGCCACAATGTAAGGAATTCCATAGAGCAGAAATAAAAGGCTTTGTTGGTTGAAAGACCGTTTATTCAGACATCTTAGAAAGCTCACGTACACGGCGTGGCAGGAATGAATTCTTCCCGCCAGACCCACAGGTTATAATCTTCTCCGTTCCATCCCCCTCCCGGTTTTCCCCGTCCCATTCTCATGGGAACGGCATGCTCATCTCTCTCCGTGAGATAAGGCCTCTGCCAGAGAAATCGCAGCCGTTTCTGGCCCATCGCCCGAGCCCAGGAATCTACTCAAGGCCAAGCGGCTGTGCTGAGAATCAACACCATTGAAACCTTTACAAATACTAATAATCGAGCCCAGCGGCCCAGGCCAGCCTAGATGTGTGTGTGGGGGTGTAGGAACAACTCTGTTTGCGCATGCCCACAGAGAGGTCTCTGAGTGCCACCTCTGGCACCCGTGCCATAGGTTCACCACCACTGGTCTATGTATTTATCTAATCTATTTAGAAAGCAAGTAGCCATTGCCACATTTTAGTAGCCATTGCCACATTTTGTGGCTGTGAATCTACTACTGATCAATTGGGTGATTTTGTTTTCTAGAGTCATGTGAAAGGGCAAAAAAATCTTTCTCTGCAAACCGTTAATTTTATACATTTATAAAACTCTCCCAGCCATCCTTTATTTTCAACTTTAAAACCCTTCAAACATAGCCTTTCCTCCTAGGGAAGGAGCTCTAACTCTTGGTCATTTTGGTTTTCCCTGTATAATCAAGGTGTTACTGGTGAGTAATATAATCTTTTACTGGCTATTCTTGTGTTTATAAAGAAAACAGTCATGTAGGCAGTCATTTCACAGTATCTTTCAGCTCCCCGCTCAGGCTTCTCACTCTCATACATTTTTGTTGGTATCTTTCATATTGAAACTGGCTCTTTTGTAATGACTTTTACCTGGATTTCTTATCCTGTTAATAGTGCAGGTTTGCATCTTTGGACTTTATCTGATCCTACTTCTCAGAATGTATCCAAAATATTATTTTCTAAAAACCTAGCAAACAATCATCATCTCTTAACTAGCATGTTCTCTATCTAGGCTTTTAGTTGTGTGGTCTGTGTTATGCTGCATAAAGCATCTTTGGCTGAACAAATATAATTCACTTCTAATGGGAGAGAAAATCTGGAAGCACTCAGCAGAAACTTCTCATTTGAAAGTAAAACTGTTCTCTGTGGACCCGTAAAAGTAACCTAGAGTTCTCTAGGACCCCGCAGGGCTCTCATGTGAGATTTCCATTCCTTGATTTTAAGAAATATTTTAGAGAGACATTTCTGAACAGGGAACAGAAAGAGCCACAGGGTGAAAATTCCAGAGTTTCTGATGGGCAATGCAGTCCAGAGAAGGGGGGGGGGGAGCTATCCCATAGCTGAGGACAGCATAGCAATTGGCCAGTGGACCTGCCTCATAAGCAGGTAGTTGTGTGGCAGCCAGCCCCTGAATGGCAGAAAAACAGGCAATAGCAGGGAAAATGGATTATGGTGTAGGATGGCCAGCATGGAGCGGGCAGAACAGGGGCCCTGACTAACAGTTTGGCTGACAGACAGCAAGATGATGGAGTGTTGGGGAAGGAGCAAAATATAGAAGCCTGCCCAAGGTCAGGGGGAAATGTGGGATCAGGCAAAGGAAGGGTGTGAGAGAGAGTGGCCCCAGCCCATCCTCAAAGGGGCCCACTGGAAGGCAAGGGAACCTTACTGGGAGCAAGCAGGCCCTGACAAAACACTAAGGGCAGGAGGCACAGGGGTGAGTGACGGGGTCAGTGGTTCCCCCAGAGCCTCAAGGGTTACTCCTGTGGGCAGAGGGGCCTCTTGCCCCCAAGGGCTTCCAACTTTGGTATGGGGAGGTGGGGCTGAGAAGGTTATGTCAGCAGTGTATTGCCCAGCTTACCTGTGATGTGGTGGCTTCCCCATCAGCTCTTGGCTGTGGAGCTGCTGTTTCTGACATGGGGCTTCAGGAGGAGGGCTCAGCTACACAGTTCGTCAACGTTGCCCTCCCTGTGGGCTCTTGTGCCAAGTGCTGGCCCTGTTGTGCAAAGTCCTCTCCCTGTGCTTGTTCCGCTTCTCTTGCTATAAGTCCCCACAGCAGGGTACTGTTGGGACAGCCTCCCATGCTGCACACCCAACTTTATGAGGTGTGGTAGGGTTTGGCCAGGTTTTTTTTTAAATGTCCTAGGGTTCAACCATTGGTTTCTGGGGAGGGGGCTTAGATGGTGCATTGTCCTGGGGGCTAGTTGGCATCCTGAGCATTTTGGTCCTTTGCGGGCAGGGCTGCATTGGTGGGGGCGCTATTGAGAATTCTTCTAATGGAGCCCAATGGACTGTACCACCATTTTGACATACATAATTTTGCACCTGCAAAGGTGGGTGTTCCTGGGCCAAGAGGCCTCAGGGAACCAATTAACATCAGAGCCACTCCTGGGCACACCCCATTTGGTGCCAGTGCAGGTCCCTACACCATGGCTGCACCAATGCCTCTCTGTGGCACTCCTGCAATGCTCCCCTGCGCCAGTGTTTCTGCCCCTGCACAAGCTTGAATTTAACTTGATTTCATTGTGTCCCCCCCCCCCCCCATGCAGCTTGTGGATTGTGCTGTTAAGCACCTCCTGTATATTTCTATAAAAGTTCTGATACTTTTTAGGTTGAATAGTGTTGTAAATGGAAACTTCTATTTGCTATACAAACTTTACCCTTTATCTGATTATAGATTGAGGTCCTGCTCTCGTAGATGTCCACCTCCCCAGAGAATAGCAATGTGGTGACTTGATCGATAATATAAATGTGTTTATAAAAGTGTATAGTTATTGTTATAATTACAGCCTATACCTCAAGACAAGTCTGAGGCCTTGAATGATAACAGTTTTGCAGTCTCTCTAAAGTCAGAACCAGTCACTAAAATTAGTTTTCCTTGCACCAAGCACGTCTGAAACTGTTGTTCCTTTTAATTAAAAAAGGATCCCATTTGACTCCAAGCTTGTGCTTTGTGCTTCTGCTTCACTGGGGCAAAGAGGCACCTCTTGTGCTTATTGGGTGTGAAGCAGCTTGCCTCTGGAGGAAAGGATCACACAGTAAATAACAGGGTGTCTAATTTATTTCCTTTGGCTCTCTCATCACCCTAAATTAACATGTTAGACAGATTAAACTCTGATGTCTGCTTATACCTGTAGCACCAATAGTGTCGCACATTGGTGATGAACTTTGTGGAGTATTAGGAGAAAGACTCAAATGAGAAATTTATATTATCACTTCCACAGTGTTATGAACAGTGGTTTGAACAGAAGAAGAAGGAAGGAGCCTAGATAGAAAATAATCGCTGTGTATCTTCGTGCTTCACTGCCTGTTTGTTGCTGCATATATGTTGGCCAAGTTTAGGACTGTGCTTAGCATTTGAAAATGTACTAAATGAGGGCCCTTTCATGTGATATCAGATGAGAATTTTTGTGTGTGTGGATGGGGATTGATGTCAGGGAGGTTGTATCTAGGCGATTGAGATGCATTCCTATCTCAGTGTAATTGCTACAAGAGATATGTAACCAACCGGCTATATGTTACCACTGCCATTCTATGGCATTCCTTCCTTGATCTTTACTGTATGGCTTCACACACTGAGTTGATAACTAGGCTTTCCTGTGACACTTTGGTCTCATGAGGACTGGGATTGTTTCCGTTATCTTGTGTGGGCAGGATGCCAGGTGGGTCTCTATCTTTATCTGTCGCGGACCTTGGGGCATCTCAGCTCCAAACTAACTCTTTCTCATATTTCTTGGGAAAATGGGCGGGGGGACTAATATCAGAACAAAGGGGATAACAATAGATGTGTTCACCAGAAATGGCTTTGTCAAGCTGGGTGCTTCAATGCCTATCAATAAACACTACTGATCAACAATACAGAGTCCGTTTATTGCTTCAAGGCTCGAGCCCTAACAGCTAGATGACATCCTCCCATGCTGTGGCTTCGTGTTATGAAGGCAGTATGAAAAAGGCTCCTGAAAAATGGTTCTTGTGCTGGTGCCATAATGTATCAGTGGGTCCTGACTATGTGAATATTTCTCTCTCAAAGAGACACTGTAGGTGTCATCTTTCCCCTCTGACATGTTTACCAGTGATGGGCCAGAGACACCAAGGAACAGTAGTGATACTGTCTGTCAGGCAACAGAGAAGAAATAGAGGGATGCTTAACCTAATATCAGCCTGATACTTATTATGATTCTCTTAAGGGGAAAAAAGTAACCGGTGGGATTCTGAACTGGAAGATGTGGTGGAGGCGAGGTTAAGAATCCTTTCTTACCTCAACACAAAAATTATAGCCTCTCAGGGCTGTTTTTGGTTTAACAAAGGAAGGAGGTTGGAATATGGTTCTCATCTGTATGTAACATTTTGTTTGACCCTTAGGGAGGAAGAGGGAGATGCCTGTCTTAAAAACCACTTGTTTTTGTTTTGTAACCTTATCATGCTCCCTACCCCAGTCAATTGCTTCTGGAAATCCATGGTACAGGGTACCATTCAGGTTCATGGCAACCTGCCAGATGTAAGGTTGCCAGCAGTCCACCTTCCAAAGCAGCCATTTTCTTGAAATAGAATAATAAATAGGCAATGTGTGCATTCTGGAGATCAGTAATAAATCTTGGGGTTGGCAACCCTACCCAGATGGCATGGTGATTCCCCCCTCCCCCCCAGTGGAGCATGTTCATTTGAATGCCTGGATTATCTGCCTGTCTACCCATGGGTCTTTTGTCTGGTCAGGACACACCTGAGCTGCACCCAAAGTGAAACGATCCTTTCTCAGAACAAAAGTGTCTGCCAGAGTGGCCACATCTGCCAGCAATGGCTATTCAAACATGACTGAAAGTGACGGAGCAGTGAAAAAGTCCCTGGCTGAAAGGAAACATGAATGTATTTACTGTCACCCTCAACGCAGAACAAAGAAATGAGGCTGCTGGAAATCTTTTGAACAATGGCATTTTCTTAAGAGTATTGGATTAAAATAGTGGAGCCTGAAATCATGGTTAATCTTTATTACAGCTTTTAAGTTTCAAGGCTCTCTTTGTATTCTGCATTTTTCTTTACTTTATACTTCCTTGGATCTGAATAGAAAAATAACTGCATCAAAAGAGGCTTTTTATACAGATGGAAATTTGACATCTAAAGTTACATCTTAATGCAATTTGGAATGCTTACATGTTATTTCGAGTGTAAAGTGTCATCAAGTCACAAACAACTTGTGGTGACCCCAGTCAGGAGCTTTCAAGGCAAATAGGAAGCAGAGGTGGTTTGCCATTGCTGTCATCTACAGAGTCTTCCTTGGTGGCCTTCCTTCTGAGTACCAGCCCTGCTTAGCTTCCAAGATATGATGAGATCATGCTATACCATGCTGCCTTCCCCCCTGATCTGACTTATTGCATGTACAAGGGAATGCTATTTACCTTTCAAAGAAAGGACCTAGCAAAAATGGCTGACAGTTGCTGGAATTTGTTTTCTCATCCCCCCACCCCTCTTTCCTTCCTCCACATGCTGCACATTGTGGATCCTAAGCTGAAACTATTTTTCTTAGAAACCACAAATCCTGATTTGAATAGTTCATAGCTTAGCATGAAGCTGAACAATACCCAGTTTGTCATTGTGTGTTTTCTGATGCTGATCTCCAGTCTAATCTAGTTTGCAACATTTTTTTCAACTCTTTGTGTCTCTTTGTGTCTCGCCTCACAAAGCAAAGGCGATGGCCTATGATTTGTTCCCTCTTCCCACCTTTTAATCACCAGAATTCGTGCCCCTTTGCTGCTGCTTTGTGCAGGGCCCACAGCTGGATTCTGTGTCTGTGTAGCGCACCTACGGAACTGTCTAGATCTGTAGGCAGGGAGCTTGTGCCTGTCTCTATTAACCATGATCGCTTGGGGTGAGATTGGAAACCACTGATAGTTTGATGTGATTTTGTTTAATCTGATTTGAATGATCTTGGGTTTGTACCTATTTTGATGCATGTTGGATTCTGTAAGCTTCTTTGAGCCCCCTGGAACAGGTTGGCAGGATATAAATAATGGATGTATTCATACAGCTTCCCTTCCCAGCCAGTGTTTTCAATCCTCCTTTTTGCCAGCTCCATTCTTCCTGCTGGGTGTTCAGCCTCCTCAGTGTCCAGTGTTTGGTGCTCCCTTTTTTGTAACAAGAATAATGTTCACCTTCTTTATTCACCTTTAACATCTGCGTTCCTTCTAAATCCCATCTAGGTTTTCCTCCAGTGAGTATTCAGTGAGAACAAAAATTGAAAGATTATTTTCTGATAAGCGACATAGTTGGTAACTTAGTTAAAATATAGCCTTTATGTCAGAGTTTCCTAGTCTTGCGAAGTTGCACTGCAATTTTATGGTGTTTTCCCCTTCGGTTCATCAAGCACATTTTATTTTAGAATCTCAAGGTATTTGGCAGACATTCATCTCAGCAGACACAGGCATGGCGGCTACAGCACAGCATTGGTGCTGTTATTTTAGGAGCAGGAGCTGTGATATATGAACAGTTGCAGGCTTGCTTTTGGCAGCACTGTGGATGGGATAAACGTGTTCCATGAACTTATCTCAAATGTGTACTTCGTACATTACTCTCAACTAATACTTGATATTCTCACTGTGCAGACATCTGCATATATCTGGGAACACGTTTCATGATTAAAGCTACTCCTGATGTCATTGAGACAAAATGAGATATAATCTTGCACATTATATTTAAAAAGAGTAATTGTATTAGATAAGCTGTTAAAAAAGGAATTGGGTCCCCCAAAGCAAATCCAATGAGTGTATCCATAAATCTATTGTTTGTATGACAATTCTACCCTAATCAGTGTTATACCCTTCTTTGTCTACTAAAGTTAATGGGCTTAGATTAGTGTAACCTAGGATAGCACTGCAAAACCAGAAATGATTCTGTCAGAAACGTAAAGAAGTAAGCAGGTTGGCTGGTTTGAGTTTTCCAAGCTATGTGGCTGTGGTCTGGTAGTTTTAGCTCCTAATGTTTCACCTGCATCTATGGCTAACATCGTCAGAGGCCTCTCATGGTAAGATGTGTGTCTATTGTGACATGCCTCTGAAGATGCCAGCCATAGATACGGACAAAATGTTAGGAGCTAAAACTAACAGGTGATGGTCACATAGCCCCAAAAACCTACAATAGTCAGTTAATTCAGGCTGTGAAAGCCTTCAACAATACGAGTAGGGCAGCTATTTATGGAGCCTTTCAAGAAACAATAACCCATGAAAAGGTGTGATTTTGGTTCTTGCTCCAAGATCAAGGCCCTTGGCAAATAGCCGACATCTCTGCAGAATTTGGATGTTAATATTGTGATCATTTCCCTCAATAACATTTTTAATTTCTGTAACACCATTAAAGTCTTCAACAGTTTACACAGAAATAAAAGTCAGAAAGACTTAATGCTGTTTCAGCTTACAGATAAGAGCATAAGGAACTATGTGGGACCTGAGGTGCTTCTGCGTGGTAATTATTTGGGAGCTCAGGTGCATTCTTCCAGTGCAGCACCTGATCCTTGTAACCTACATAGCAAATGAAAACTTCATAAATCCTCTTTGTAAAAAGCAGTGAGTGGGTGCAGCCATAGTATTAAAATATTTACATTTATAACTACCTTTAACTATTTAAAATAAATAACATAAAGATACTAGCTTGTTTGAATAAAAGTGAAGTATTCCCCTCTCCATTAAGCCTGTTGATAAGTTGTCTGTAACACAAATAGCTATATAATCAAGACTATTGTCAAGAATTAAACTTTAGGTGAAACAAATGAAGAATCTCTCTCGCCTTTTCCCGTAGTCACTACCAACACAATCTGAATGTTCTTTTTCCTTAGGCAGTTCCCAATTCTAGATTCATACCAGGTGGGTCTTACTTGTACCTATGAGCCTGATTCAGGATTTTCCTTCTTTTGCCAACTAGCTGCTACCTCTCTCTGCAACTGTCCCTGAGAACTTGTGAAATTCACAAAGGACTTGTCATGATCAGTAATGTCAATGGCACTGTGCAGTGGGTGCCCACGATATTCATTGCAGCCACATTCAGACAGGGACTCAAAAGACATTGGCCCGATTTACTTGCAAAAAGAATTGTATTTTCCCAATTGTAATGTATGCCGTAACCCAGATGTCATAATTAACAGTGATTAATGGCTTCCAGGAAAGGCTTGCCGTACAACGTGTTGCCCTGACAACAACTCCAGGCTATTGCTGTTAATCTGACACACTTGTGGCTTCTTTAACACTTTCGCTGTGGTGCTGTCAAAAATTCACTGTAAATTAATTCCTGGATCTTGAATTAAGGATTTGAAAATGGGAAATATTCTAAAAAGTTATGTGGGAAAATGAGAAAGGGAGATTCAGATCACAAACTAAGTGTGAGAAAAGAAAGAAATGCTCATTTTGGCATTTTTACAGTCGATTTAAAGTTAGTCATTCAAAGAAGTGAGGCATATTGCTTTCAGTTCCAATGAAGAACAGGTGTGCTTCCCCCATAATTTTAAGGAACTGTACTCTTCATCCAAGTGTTTCCATTCCAAATTTCAGGCATACAGGAGAAAGCACCCCTGTTCCATAGGCAATTAAAACTCTTACTTTGAAGGTGGATAGAGGATACTTAATTCAGTATCCCTTCCCTGAAACTGAAGCAGTTACTTCAGGGAAGACTTCTAGATCCTTCAGCAAGCCAACGTTTGAGAGATGTGTGTGTCTTGTTTGGTGTGTCCACATAATGTTTATTTTTAAATAGTAAGCCTGGCTACTGTGGTACACAAGACAGAAAAGAGTCCCCTTTGCAAAATTGCTACTAATTAACTGTGATGTACCCATATTTTTATGTGAATGAATGTACTCTTGAAAGATATGCCTAGGATTTTTTCCTGCACTTGTAAGGACAGCCATAACAAGTTTGAAAGCATGCCATGTTAGCATGTCATCACATGTGATATAGGCCAGGGCCCCTCCATGATCATGAGATCTCAAAACCCATTTTGGCATCTGTTGAGGGCTAATCAGCATTTCTGTATGAACGGAATGTGTAGAAGCTTTGTGTTTTTCTTGCCGTTCTTTGTCTGTGCTTGCCCCTGAAACAAAACCCTTCAATCTCAGACCATTTTTGACAGTGTGCAGCTTGTTGTCAAAAAATTTTTGTCCTTGATGTGCTTGTAAGACACCATTGCCCCAGGAAGGAAGTGCTGTGCCTGTGCTCTCACTGCTCCATTTCTCTCTCTCTCTCTCTTTCTCTCTCAGGAGTGTGGAGATGCACTGCTTGTCTGTGCTTCATTTTTTGCTTTTCTAATCACTTATTTTTTCTCCAGGCTTTGCTGCAGTTTTCATGCAGGCACTTGTCTCCTTGGGCAGCAATTACCTGTGAGAATCTCATTTGGAGAGGGCACTGCTGGCTTCATATGACAGTTGTGCGAGAAAAGAACATTGCTTCCAAAGCAGATGTCAGCCTTACGCTCTCGACTGAGAGACTAATGGCACCAAGTAAAGGAAGGCAGAGACAAGGTGTGCGCCAAGCAGCATCTTCCCCCAGTGGTCAGGTAGAGCTTGGGGGTGGAGCCAGTAGTACAGAGCTGGAGCTGGACAGCCCCCGTGCTCAGTCTGATCTTGGCCTAAGCAAGGCTTGAATTAAGCTGAACCGGAACCTCCCTGAGGTCAGGATCAAACAGGACCTTGCCACTTCCAATCTCCATGTGGACACTGGGGGCAGGGCACAGCTGGGGTGAGTTTGGACTGAGTCGCAACTGGTTGGGGGCATGCAGCACCTAGGATGAGCCTTGGGCGCCATGTGATAAAGCAACACCCCATATAGTTCTGTAAGTGTCCATCCATTCTGGGTCTATGCCCTCTGAAGGTGAGCTTTTTGGCAAGGAGTGCTCCAGATGGTCATTGCTTCCTCCAGGGATACACATAGACCTGGACACCAGCACCAGCTTATGCCGGCACCAGCTTCGGGCAGTAGACCTGGACACTGGCGGTGGCTCCAAGCAGTAGACCTGGATGCTGACACGGGCTCCAGACAGTAGACTTGGACACTGGCACAGGCTCCAGGCAGTAGACCTGGGCTCTGGGCATTAGATCTGGGTGCCTGGGGGGTGGGCAGAAAATTCAGCTTTTGCCTCTGGGCTCCATTTTTCTAGATACATCTCTGGCTTCCTCACCCTCATATTTTGAGAGCTCAGCCATGGCTTCATTCCTTGAACTTGCTGGGCTAGCATTTTAAAAAAAATCTTAGAAATCAGTCCTGAAAATCAGCCAACCAGTACTTGTAGCCAGTTTATCATTTGAAGGTTAAACAACATGGGATTCTATTGGCCCCTTAAAGATTAACACAATTTATTTCAGCATATTTCTCAGTCAGAGCTGCTTCCTTCATCAGAGGCAGATGACAAAGTGAGTTCTGACTAATGGAATTGATCTTGTTGCTCTTTAAGGTGCCATTGGATTCCTGCCTTATTTTGCTACCACAGACTAATACCCATCTGGAATTATTATATGAAAACTATATACTGTCAGTTTATGCCAAACATTTGATTAAAAACCAAGGTAAATAGCAGCTCCGTCTATTCACATGTCAAAAGTCACCAAAACTGGCATTTTAGGGCTTTCCTTGCCGATTCTGCCAGCCTATCACCAACCCTTCAATCTCTTAACATTCTTGTTTATTGCCCTTGCTGCTTATTTTTGTTTAGATCCCTTTTTTAATTTGGGATGGAAAGCAGCATGGGATAGCCTGGTCTCATCATCTCAGAAGCTAAGCAGGGACGGTACTTGGGAAGGAGACCACCATGGAAGGCTTTGCAGAGGAAGGCAATGGCAAACCACCTCTGCTTCACACTTCCCTTAAAAGCCCCTTGCTGGGGTGGCCATAAGTCAGCTGCGATTTCAGAGTACTTACAGATATATTTGTTATTTACATCCCACTCTCCCAACTAATCAGTATCCAAAGCAGCTAAATCTGCAGGTTCCCAAAACCACTTTCTAAAGATGGGCCATCTCTTGAAAATCAGCCTATGTGTTTTCCCAGCTCTGCTCAGTGACCACAATTCTGCTCCATTACCCCCTATTGCTGGTCAATCAAGTAGAGCTTTCTCTAGGTAAGGAGAGCTGGGTTGGGAAAGAAAGCCAGACTTTGTACTGAAGATTTGCCTCCATGCTTGGGAGAATGAAGGCCCAGTCAGAGCAGAGGAGCATTCAAGTCTCAGAAGGAAGAGTGGCAGTCTGGTGCTCACTGCTGTGGAGACCAGGGGGCTTTCTGAGCCTGCCGATACCTTTTGAATTCTGACACAGGGCAATGGGTGCAGCCACAAAATAGCCAACCACACATACAGAGGAAGCCAAAGTACAGGGTATAAGATGAGTAAATTTTAAAAATATAGTGGGAATGAGGAATCAGAGAGAGAATAAAACCAAAAATGCATTTGGCAGTTGTTGCTGAAATGTCATTTTAATCGAAGCAGCCAATCAGATCCCAAATGTGCCATCAGAAGCCCTATTGGCCAGGACTCTGACTAGCCCTGCCCACTTTCTAAAAATACTTAGCAGGTACCAGGGAAGGTGTGCGTGGTGCTGTGGTGCCCCTAGGCATCATGTTGGGGACTCCGGTGTAAATAGAGCCAGGGATCCAGCGTGTCTGTAAAGGCAAAGACCTCACTTCTGTTGCAGCAGCTGTAAGGGATTTCTTTTTGAGAACATGGCCATAGAACCATCTACTTAGCCTTAGGATACTATGTGTGGGGTTGAATTTCATAGTGCACATTGTGCAAATAGAGATGTTTCTGAATCCATTGTTTTTATTGATTCTTTTATTGACAAGTGCTTGCTAAGAGAGTGCAGATTGTGCTTTATCGCTATTGACAAGTCTTTTCAAGGGAAAAGTCAGATAGGGAGACTCTAAAAGGTTTTGTTTCTTTCTTTCTAGGTTGGGAGCAGCATTTCCTTGTTGTTTAGTGCCACTGGCTGTTTGAATTAAATGAAGTATCAATTAACAAAGTGGCAGAGTATAATGCTTCATACTACAGCAGGCTAGAGGCTATGGGACTTAAACACAGTGTAGAGACTGATACAGGCAGACTTGTGGAGGGAAGCTCGTGGCAAGAAGGTCTCCGTCACACAGAGAGATGGTTTGTTTGAGTATATGCCCTTGAGCAGGCGCCTGTACTGCTAACCTCCACAATGCCCTTGATTAGTGGTATCCATTGAATACCAGGAGACCTGAGTGTCAGACTCAAATTTAATTTCAGTCCTCAAAATCTTTATTCCAGAGACATATAAGAGATTTCTTTTGCTTAGGGAAATATTCATAATATCACAGTGTTAATACAGCAGCAGGGTTTCCTATTGCCTTGGGGAAGGGCACATGCTTTTCATACAGAAAATCCTAAATTACTCCGTGACATCGCTAGTGAAAGGATCTCCTGTAATCAGTGTTATGAAAGACCTTTTAGTACCTGAAACCCTAGAGAACTGCTACTAGTCAGAGAACACAATGCACGGCTAGATGGCCCATGGTCCAAAACTTGGTGGAAAGGAGTGATATGTGTTCCTAGGTTCCCAGTCATGTAAGGTGTCAACTTATGGCTTCGACTGTTTCCAAAAATGTTGACTATTTGTGTATGGATTTATATGCCATAAGGCCAATGCTAGACACTCGAGGGCATGCAGTAATTGATTTCATACTGAACCTGTTGGGTAGATTTGAGTGATGATCTGTCAGAATTGGCTTGAGTCCTAGTGCTCATTACACTGTGGTTGTCACAGCCCTTATCTCTGAGTGCCAATTGACGCCTTACTGGGGTGACATTTGTATTTCTGATAAAATTGTAAAATAGCATTATCAGCTTACCTTTGTTGCCTCTCAGAAGGAAATCACTAAGTGTGTGCTGTTGGTTGTTCTCTTTTCGTATATCTATTACTCACACAGGGAAACAGGCAGCTCCCCAGATGACGCAGTAGTTGTGGCTGAAGTATTCAAAGTTCAGCATGCCAATGGCAAGAATGTTGAAGTTGCTGATAATAAAAAAACCCTCATTCTCTGATTATATATTAAAATTTAGAATAAATAATTGAACGTACAATAAAGTATAATAGGTCGGACAATATGGCTGTTTGGTTGAAAAGTCAGCGGCGGGTACTCCTTACAGCAGTACGTGTGCCCTGCCTTCCTCAAGTCCTGTGTAACACTTGAACCTACCACCTGACCAGTCTCGTGCAGTATTGTCCTCTCTTGACTGGCAGTAGTTCTCCACATCTAAGAGTTCCCCAAGCTCTGCTGTCTATCATGTAACTGGAGATGCCCGATATTGAGCTTGGGAAAGGAAAAATGTGGAATTTAGGATCTGGGGCAAGGGACATCCTTTTAAAAAAAATCTGCAATATCCCTTGTGTGCTTTATCCTTGTTTTGAACATACATGCAAATATTTCAGATCCTAGTAGGAAGAAAGTGGAGCTGAAGACCATTTATAGCAGGTTGCTCCATTGGCCTTCTGTTCACTGAGCTCCTTGTAGAGTATGATTTTGCTGAAAGAGGGCATCAGCACCAAGAGGGTGTACACTCAGAGCACTGCCATGAAAAGAGCTGACCATCAGACCTTTAAATATTCCCGTTGAACTTCTGTTTGACTTACAGGGGAAAAAAATACTTTAGGCACACTGTGTTCCAAAAAAACATAAGCTTTACTATTTGTTCACTTATCATTGGGGACAGAAGCGCTAAAGGGAGCAGCCTTTAGTAGTATCTTTGTGGAAGTGCAGGGAGCTGAACCTAATGCCAAGAAAGCATTTGGAGGAACAAATGGAGCCTCATTTGAAAGCACTCTGGTCTCCAGGCCAGTTACAAATTCGTTGATAGTAAAGACTGTGTCTATTTGTGAACCACATTGAGGGGAGGGAGAACAGCTGAGAGTGGCTCAGAAGTACCAAACATCCTGGAGGCATCTAGGTGATCTTTTTGCAGAAGCATGTTAAATACTGGGTGAATGTCCAGATGTGGGTTTCCCCAGTGTTCCATCTTGTTCCCCATGCTATTCAAACATCTATGTAAAGACATTGGGGGGAGTTGTCAAGAGATTTGGGCTGAGTTGCCACCAATATGTAGATGACACTCAGCTCTATCTCGCTGTACCAGCAGATCCCAGGAAGGCTGTGGAAACTGTGAATGGGAGCCTGAAATCAATTTTGGAATGGAGGAGGGCTAACAAGGTGACACTTAATCCCAACAAAATGGAGGCACTATTTGTTGGGAGAAGGTCTCACTTGGGTTATCCCCAGTTCTGGATGGGGTGTTGCTCTCTCAAAGGAGCAGATTTGTAGCTTGGAGGTGCTTCTAGAGTTGAGCCTTCTGTTGGATAAACAGGTGGCAGCAATGGCCAAAAGTACGTTTCACCAGCTTTGACTGGTGAGTCAACATTGGCAGAAAGGATCTTGCCACTGTGGAGCATGCCCTAGTAACATCTAGACTGGATTACTGCAGTACCTTCTATGTAGGGCTTGCTCTTGAAGACTGTCGGAAGCTACAGTTGATACTAATTCTATGATTTTATAACTCTGCAACCAGAGTGTTGACTGGAGTGGGTCATAGGGTCTATATCAGCCCAGCTTTGTTCTACCTATGTTGGCTTCCAGTTTGCTTTTGGGCTCAATTCAAGTTGCTGGTATTGACTTTTAAAGCCCTATATGGCCTGTGACTTACCTCAAGGATCACCTTCTCCTATGCAAACCCTCTTGCTCACTCTAGTCATCCTCAGAGGCCCTGCTTTGGTTACCCCTGACATCTGAGGTTAGACAGATGGTGACCTGTGAAAGGGTTTTCTCAGTCATGGCACCAAAATATCAGAACTCCCTCCCCAGGGAGATACATCTGGCTCCTTGTATCGGTATTATTTTGTCAACAGGTGAAGACTTTTTTGTTGTATCTGGCAACCCCCCCCCCCTCCCCCAATCAGTATTGGCCTAGTGTTCGTGTGTGTTTTTAAATGAATTTTAAAAATTATTTAGACTGTATTTTTAATTTATTGTCAAAGGTTTTCACGGCCAGATTCAACTGGTTGTGGTAGGTTTTCCGGGCTGTGTGGCTGTGGTCTGGTGGATCTTGTTCCTCACGTTTCGCCTGCATCTGTGGCTGGCATCTTCAGAGGTGTATCTCAGAGGGAAGTCTGTTACACACTGTGTCCAGTGGACTTCTCTCTGTGATACACATCTGAAGATGTCAGCCACAGATACAGGCGAAACATTAGGAACAAGATCCACCAGACCACGGCCACACAGCCCAGAAAACCCACCGCAACCAGTTGTATTTGCCTTAGCGTGTCTCTGTTCTCCAGCTGCAAACTCTGATTGAGTGGAAGGGTGGCATAAAATGTTCTAAATAAATAAATGAAAATCTTGACAATGTGAAAATAAGCCAAGATTTGGGGGCCTGGTCAGAAGGCCTGGAATGTAACCATTGATATTATGTGGACAATATCCTCCTGCTGAATTCAGCCAGCTCATTAAGGTCACTTCCAGAGCACACCCTCAGTACATTTTCAGAAAGAGAAGACAGCTGCTGTAGCCACCACTGTCTGTTTTTCTGTCTGATATATCCTGATCAAAGGCTTCTCTGCTGGACTTTGTGATGAAATCTGTCAGGATCCACATCCCACGGTGTTCCACCCCTTGTGGAAGATCTGAACTATTCCAAAGTTGCAACAGGCAGGCGCTAAAATATGTGCTTGTGATTCTTGGGAACCAACTCCAAATACTCAGGACTCCTGGGAGTCCCTGTTGTGTACACCTCTGCCACCAGATGTTCCAGTAGGTCATGATACAAGACAAAGTCATTGTCTCCAGGGCCACTGAGACTGCAGAGAGTTCCATTTTTGCTGGCTTTGCGAACATTTGGGGAAAGCCTTTTGGGGTTCACTGATGGTTTTAGTCTGTAAATTGGTTCTGTAATACTGCTTTTGAGGTTTTTTTAGTAGTATTGTGTTTTTTAAATTTTGTTACCTGCTGAGTAAATTGAAAAACAAGTTTTTTACCTTATTAAGCATACTCGTCTCCTTGGCATACTGGCATGTAACTGGAAGTGCATGTGATATTGGCAGATAGTGTATGCATTTAGCATGCAAAGATGTATTCTGACTGCTGCTGGGAATTCTCCTTCCCTCAATCAAGGATTCTTAAAGTGGGTTAAGGGGGAACTCCCACACCCTTATGTCTTCTCATGTGCATGTTTTGGTTTGGTGCTTGCTAAAGTGCTTGCTGCTGTTACAAGGGGAAAAAAATCACCTTTGACTCGTAGACATAAAACTATCCATATTGCCAATGTGACTAGTAAATATATATTTGATACAGATCTACCAGTTTTCAGCTGCTGCGTAACCATGGGCAAATCCCATGATCTTTCTGGTCCAGGTTCCTTATTTAATTACCTGTGAAGTGCTGCTGTAGGAACTCCTGAAAGGAAGTCTCTGAATAATGCAAATTGTTTATCAGTGTTTATCAGTATAATATTTGCATCCTACCTTTAAGCCTTGCGCCCAGTTGAGGACGACACAGATGGCATTAATCTAGTAGGAGGATGGATGGGATTGTGAGAGAGAACAGAACAGCCTGGACACTTTTTGTCCAGTAGAGGGCAATCAGAATGCACTTTCCTGATGGCCACAATTCCCTTAGAGAAGGAAATCTGTGTCTGGAATTTGCCAAACAGCCAGGTGGAATACTTGAAACGAAAGCGCTTCATTCCTACCTAATATTTTTTCCATCAGGGACATTCCAATATTGTCCTTAATATATCTCCAGTATTTTAATAAGTAATATTTGGATATTTGAAGCACAGTGTGTATCTAGAGCTAAATTGATGTTATACCACAGTTTTGTTTATTGGGCTTATATCATTATATTGGGAAGTGAAAGAATTGTATTTGTTTGTTTGTTTGTTTGATTTTTACTCTGCCCATCCCCGAAGGGCTCAGGGAAGCTATACATTATGACTTCATGCCATACAAAATATGTATGTGTAGTGTATTAATTCTGGAACAAAATTTCCCTTAGACCTGCAATAATTAAAACTGTGTACTGTTGAAGCATCAACTGGCTGTTGGCTGTGATTTTCTAGATTGTATGGCCATGGTCTGGTAGTTTTAGCTCCTAACGTTTCCCCTGCATCTATGGCTGGCATCTTCAGAGGCATGTCATGGTAAGAGAAGCCATACATGTGGAGGAACTGTTAGGAGCTAAAACTTCCAACCACAGTCACACAGCCCAGAAAACCCACAGTAGCCACTTTAAGACTATACTAGGCTGTTCATGATTGGGGTTTTTTTTTCAGTTTCTAGGGTAGTCTAGGTAACTGTAGATTCAATAATTCCAGTTTACCATCAATGCAGGCGAGCAATTGTTAGTTAGAATGCTATTTTAAGTTCATTTTGATGTGGCTGAAATCATGTTTTATTTTCCTGAATAAACCTTTCTCTTGTTTAATGGTTCTTGATTTGCCAATTTGGGGTGGACAGGTTTAGAGACTCTGGAACATTCTGACAGCCACACATCTAGGCTATAAGCTCCCCCCACCCCTTCCAATCTTGTGTATGTTGATGGGGATACATTCTATGGGACAGTATTCATAATACATAGTTCAAATGAAAAGCCCCTGGCCCAAAGGACTGAAATCAGTGGGATAGTCACTGGCTGTTTTACATGAGAACATGCTGAACGAATTTTGTCTTGATAGGTTATGCCCATTACATCACTTTCAGCTCCTTCATAAGTACTTCCATATGATAAAGTGTGAAGATTTTTAATACTTCTGCCCTGAGATGGATTGAGATGCTTTGCACATTTTTTAATGATGGAAGATTTCTAAATGTCCTGAGAACACTGCTAGGATGGAAATGTGTAGAGTATATTTCATTATTCAAAGTTCATTCTCTTTTCCTGGCTTTAACCTTTTTGTCTTTTTCCCACATAAAGGGGCCGAAAGTCTGAGCGAGACCAGCTCTGTCAGCCTGGAGATCACAACCGACAGCAGGGAGACTTCAGTGGCTACCTCCATCTTATCCCCTTTCACACCTGGCCGTGGCCGAGATGAGGTAGACAATCGCAGTGAGCACAGTTACAGTGAGTCAGGGGCCAGTGGCTCCTCCTTTGAAGAACTGGACTTGGAAGGCAATGGTGAGGGTGATGGAATGGCAGGTCTGTCTGCTGACCACAGTTCTGCTGAAGATCAGGGCCCTCCCAAGGCCAAGTGGACCAAGGAGCTTATTGCCCTGGAGAAAGAGAAGGGTGAAGAATAAAAAGTCACCTCTTTTCTCAAGTTTCTTAGGGATGCAAAAGAGAAACTGATCATCTCTCTTGTTTCTTTTCTGTCCCACCAAAAGATTTTGGTCATTAATCCATGTTGAGACCTGTCCCACTCTTTGTCTGGGGTGTAATAAAGGAGCAGTTGCAACTAAGGGAGATTTTAACAGACTCCTGCAGCCAGACTCAAGGATATGTGCTTTAACAGGAAGCTGGGGGTGGCATAAAGTGAAGCAGTGGCAGAGAACGTGTGCGTCCATGTGTATGTGTCCGAGAGAGAGAGAGACTGACCAAGTAGGATTTGACATGGGCTAGTAGATGTGTGGGTTTTCATGGGTTGTCCTGTCAGTCCGTTTGTCATCTCGTTTCCCCTCTTCCTGCATGTCATTCTATTAATCTCCCTATCAGTTTGTTTCTCTGCAACTGGAACACTTTTACTGGCAACATACTTATTCACATCAGACAACAGTGATGAATTTTGAAACTGAAAACAACATAGAGTAAGTCTTTAAATCTTAGGATGGTATTTGAGCTTCCCCAATCAGTAATACAATTAAAAGATAACCTTTAAATTATAAAGGTTTTGGACCAGGGCTACTATGATCCCAATTTCTCACCTTTCCCACTCTTCCACATTTGTTGTACTGCCCACTTTCACTGTCTCTCTTTCAGACACTGCCTGACCGTGGAAAGAATTAGGTTCCTCCTAGTTAGAGCTGCTGCACTTTTGAGCATCTGCTGGTGGGGATGGCATTTGAAAAGTTCTTTGTCAAGACTTACATGGAAAAGAATCCATGTGAGAGAAACAGCTCGCCATGTCGCTGTCAAAGGTGTCCTCTTCCCATAGCAAAGAGGCTATGAAAGTGTCTCAGCACAAGGAAGCAATTGAACAACTGAAGTGATGCAGCCGCAGCTTCCCTGTGCTGGTCTTCCGAGGCTTTGGCACGGTGGTACTTCACTTTCAGAGCAGAAAATTCATGTATTCAGTGTTGTGATGTAGCAGGTTTGCAGTGGTATCTCCAACATAACCATAGTGGATTTGATGTATGCCTGTCATGGAAGTAACTGGATACTGTGATTTGTAGCTGGAGACTAACCCGGTGGTTCATAGCTTTTTAAAACAATGTAGACTAATTTCTTGTCTTATTTCTGGCTGTTTACCAGGTACAAGTACTTACAGGGGAAGCAAGTTATATGTTCTGTCCCTAAGTCAGATAAAGAATTCCGTCAGCTGGTTTTGATTGTAATCATCGAAGGACTGTTGGTATCTTCAAATTCAGGGACCCTTAGCCCCTGAACTGGTCATCCGGGCAGAATGCACAAAGGCTATAGTGTGCACAACAAAGCTTTCGACAATACAAAGCTTATCTAATTTCTGTGTGTGCCAGGAACAAAAGTACTTAGAGCCTTTTTATATATTCAAACTAATATACTTCATTTCTTTTAAGAACTCCATTTCTGGTCAGGATAGAATAAGATGGAGAAGAGGTGTGCCTAAAAGTTTGGATCCAGTGGCACCTTTCAGACCAACAAACCTTTTTCTCTCTGCTTCAGAACTAACCCATCTGAATCTGTCTTCACAGAGGTGTGCGTGCGAGAGGAGATGTAAGAAGAATCAGGAAGGAAGGAAGGAAGTTTCCTGAAAAAAAATCAATCTACACATCAAAAGGATAGTGTCAGAGCAGTAGAGAAAGGATGCCCGGTGCCTTAGCCCCTCTGTCTTTCTGACTCTCTAGTCAAGTGTCCCTCTGAAGTCTGAGGTTAAGAGACAGCACAAAGTCCATCACTTCCAACATGGAGAAGGTCCTGTCATTGAATTATTAGCTGTTTCTCAGTTAGGTCAAACCTGCTTTTTTATGATTCCTCATTGGAGCTCCGGACCAAACTTCTCATGGACATGACTCTGGTGAAATTCCTGGAGTGATTTGATAAGTCCCATGCCAAATCTTTAGAATTCCCAGAATTTCATTATTATAGTTTGAGGAAGTCACTAAAGCAGCAGAAGGAAGAAAATGTTGAGATGTGCATTTTGGGAGGGAGAAACTAAAAAGTTATGATCTTCCCCACTGCATTCTTTGTTTTGTTTGCACCCTCCTGTAGAGGTCTTGGATCAATTGCTCGCTCTGTTTCTTAATGGATTTGGATCCATACTGTGGACAAAGAAGTTCGACATTCAGCCACCTTCAGCCCTGCCTTCTTTCCAAGCATTGACTAAGCCTGTAGTGAAATCAATGGGATGCAATGTTAGACCGTTTTCCCTTGGGCTGCCTGGCCCACAAGGCTGCACTGATCCATCCCCAAACATTCACCATTGATTCCTTGCTTTCCTCTTTGAGCTCTTGCTGTTACTGTCTATAAGACCTATTTCTCTTTTGGTTCACTATTTCCCCATGTTAAAATCTATGTTCATGTTTCCCCCAATTCTGGTTTACATTGACATCCAAATCAGTAGTTCCACTTTAGCTTCAGTGCCCCTGAAATCCATAGTCACTTATTCAATATGTGAGGAGCTGGAGATGTACCATCCTTTGTGCTTGGATTCTGCAGGTGAATGTCCACATGTTACTCAGGAGGCTTTCTGATCCTACTGGTTATTAATTCTTCCTGTGGCGCTGTACACCTGACATTCTGTGAATTACTTAAATGAGCATCTTTCCAGCTGCCCCATTCTGGCACTCATTGGCTTTCTATGGGCATATTGTAGACCACCACTAAGTAAAGCTTCCAAACTGCCAGCACAGTACTAGCAGGTGTTCCCAGAGGCTTCATATGCTTTCACAACTTATGTATATTTGTTCATAGTACCTCTTTATATGTGTAAATGTGCAATTGTGTGTCGCCTTGGGCATATGTGACAGTCTGTGCCTGTTCATTGTGTCCTTTGATCTGTATATACCAGTGTTCATATACATGCCTGTCTGTACACATACATAATCGCTCTCCAGCATTCTGAGTAGAAAGGTGCTATTAGAGTGCAGGGAAAGTAAGGCAAGCACAGCAGGAGACATTTAGACAGACCTATATTGTGCCTTTCTCTGGATTTCATAGACAGATATAAAAACATTGTTCTTTCTTTGCTTTGCTGCAAGGGAGAGCGGGGGAGGGAGGAGGTAATTTTTCTTCATCTTCACTACTTCTTATCTGTGAATTCTGCTATCATAGAAGCTAGAACAGTGTGGGAATACTCTGGACATCTATGTGTGCATACATACAACACTGACAACACTGTGTTGTGTATCATTTCTTTCTTATTTCCCCGAAGAGAGAGAGAGAGAGAGAGAGAGCTCCATTGTATGTATATAAGCCAATCTCTGTGCTCATATGCATAACCCCCTTCAAGCATAAATTAATGTGATTTTTTTGTTAATGGTACTTCATACAGATATGTCTGAATGAGACTGGGCAGACATGTGGTCCAGCCTTCTGCTGATAAGTATTTACTTCATGATTTATGTGCAGGATGACTCTCACATCAAAATCTTGCATATGATAAACAACCATGGCAAAGAGAGAAATGTCACTGAATGCAGAATACTTGGTAGGATTTGCTCTTGCCTTCTCCCAGGCACGCAGGCTTTCCATTTACAGGGAGATTTTGGCAAGAGATAGGTTGTGCTCTGCTTATGTGGAGAAGCATATCCTGTGCCAGCCTGAATATCTCAGCTGGCTCCTGCCTGCATAAGGTGAGAACCTTTGAACTATGTCCTTATGCAGATAAGAAAGTCCAACCTTTACTTACCTGTATGTGCACTGTGGAATGTAAGCTTTCCCCTTTTCAACCTCTTCCCCCATGAATCGGCCTGAAGTATCATTGGGAATGGATTAGCAGTATGAACAAAGCTATTTTGGACACCATAGAGATACCAAGTAGTATGTAAATCTGGAATATCAAGGAGAACCACTGTGTATGCCCTGGGTTAAGATGAGCCACTGCAGCAAAAAATTGCCACAAATATGGAAAGCAACCCTTATTAGATATTTATAGATAATGATAACAATTCTAAGCCACCTATTCTGGAACAATCCTTCTAATATGACTTCTGCAAATGTAAGCAGTGTTTGTATTCGTGAGTAAATATTGACATGTTCCCATTAGTTGTGGCTTGAGTGTACTGATCAGGTGTTCAATTTGATGAATTGAGCATATTGGCTACTCTTTCATGAATGGACAGAGAGGAGGAGAATCACCCCAATTAAAAGTTCCTGTTAAACTTCCCTTATGTGAAAATCATCCAGAAAATGCTACCTTTGTGCAAATAACTGTTTAAGTAAGATTTACACAGCTTCAGCAGAGATAAGCCCACTGGTAGGATTTAAATAATTTAACAACTGGTTCCGGTGCTGGGATTCAAATAATTTAACAACTGGCTGTTTACAAGTACCACTTTAACAACCGTTTTTGCCGAAGAGGTGCGAACCTGCTGAATCCCACCACTGGATAAGCCTCTGACATGGCTACTTGTCCATCACAAGAATACAAATCCCAAATGCACTGATGCTCTCAAAAATAAACAAGAATCTAGTGGCAGTTGAAAGACTAACATGCTTTTATTCCTGAATAAGCTTTCATAGGTTTAGAAATCTCTAGTCCACAGAAGCTTATGGTATAATAAAGTCTTGTTAATCTTTAAGGTGACACAAGACTGCTTTTCTTGAAACAGATTAACATGGCTGCCCCTCTGGAATTATCATCATTCATGGAAGTCCCCCAGCTTTCATCTTTATGAGTGACCTATCCTTTTGCAGACTAATATTTTAGGATATGCTCCTCAATTCAGAATTGAATTGAGATAAAGAACTCTTTGTGTTACATGCCAGCATTCTCTACTCCAGTCAATAGAGGGAGATCTTCACTATGTTGTGTATGTGAGAGTGAGAGAGACCTTGCCTAATAGTGTTTCCTGACTGCCTGAGGCATTCTTTCACACTTCCCCCCCCCCTCCCTTCCCAGAAAAATTGAATTGCCAGGGGCATAACTGGAACCTGCTCTTATTAGCCAGCTGTCTGGCAGTCTTTTCTAATGCTCTGCTTGTTCTGTGGCTGGCTTGGCATCTCATTTTTTTGTACTCACGGTCACTGTGAAGGGATTTGGGCGATAAATGAAATTGCCATCCAACTGTAGTAAAACATCAGAGTATCCCAAGAACTACCAATGTTTCATCTGTTCCATTTTAGTCAGAACAGATGCTGTTTTTGCTGCGACAGTCAGTTACAAGTGCATTGTAGCCTACAACTGGAATAGAAACTAATGCTACACAATTAACAAATATGGGCAGATCAGTGCAGCTAGACAGAATGGCAGGTCTTTATTACTGTTGCCTTTTGAGAGGTTTAAGAGCTACAGCAGCTTTCCTGTTCCTTTTTTGGGACTAAGTTTCCTTTGCTGTCAGCATCTCACTTCCATAATTAGCATCATACTGCTGCTAAAATTCTCACTCTGTTTTGAAAGACCTGTGGGACCTGCTCAGGATCTCACAAGAGTCTGGTCATTTATCTCAATGAGGATGAGTTAGTGGGTAAGAACAGCCACGGAGTCCAGAAATCCAAACAGTTATTAAGCAGTGTAATAGGGTTTTTAGGCAGCACAAAATGTAAACAGTGGACTCCTATAGCTTAAATAGTGTCCCTGAACCTAAAGGCCTTGTAACATGCAATGAAATATTTTGTTCCTTTTAAAAATGGCTCTGGTCATCTAAATTCAGTGGGTTTTGCTTTATTGATTTTTTGGAGGGGGCACGTAGCTTTCTTCTGAGCCTCCTTTCTTTCACTACTGCCACTTTGCCATTTGGCATCTTTTCAGCTTTTCAACTATCCTCAATAGTAAGAACAAGGTGGAATGTTTTCCCAATCTCTTCATTCCAATCCCCACCCCAGTGGGTCCTGATGCAATACTAAAACTCCAACCAACCAGATCTTAGTTGCCATTTCCTCTCCCACCTTATTCCTTTTTTTTTCAAAGCTAGACAAGCACTATTTCTTAATTACACAATAGCAATCATATGTAGAAATCTAAATAAGGTTACAAATCCAAAGTTTCAATCATCAAATAGTTGATATGTCAGTGTTCCTTTTCTTGTTCACAGAGTTTTGCACATTCGTTGTGTAATGTTCTGAAAGTGGAATTTTCCTGGATGGTCAAATAGTGAGGTTTAGTTTTGCTTGCTAATATATAAAGCAGGATAAACATTTTAGCAAACTGGTTGGCAAATCTTGAATCTCAATGGATCTCAAATCTGGTTTTGCTTTACAAGGTTAAGCATCTGTCACTCACTTTTGTTCCCAGCATTTGGATACCAGTGCTTGGAAGCACTTAAATTAGATCTGGAATCCTTCAAATTCCTTTCAGTTTGACAGCAAAACATATGCAAATTGCAAACTTGTCTGTGAACTTTAGTTGGCCACCAGCTATAAAACTTCTGTAACAAACTTCTGTAACAAAATTTCTGTGAAACAGACTTCCCTCTGTGATACACCTCTGAAGATACCGGCCATAGATGCAGGCGAAACGTTAGAAACAAGATCCACCAGACCACCATCACATAGCCCAGAAACCCACCACAACCAGTTGAATCCAGCTGTGAAAGCCTTCGACAATACATTCTGTAACAAAGTTTATTTGGGTTTTGTGTGTGGAACAGTTCGTAGCCATGAATTCAGTCATTACCATACACAATAAGTATCATTCAGAACTAATGAGAATGGTGTGTGTGTGTGTTTGGTTGTGTGCATGTGCAGAAAAAGAGGTACGATATTTGAATCTGAAGGGCCTCCCTGAGCAAACAGCCTTTGCTGAAGAGCCAGAAGAAGTGACGATTTAGTACTTGTTGGTTGTTAAGATACCTGGCGGAGCTGCTAGACAAGTTTGCTTTTAGTTTGGTCCTGAAGTGAGAAATTTTGTTCTGTTACGTATTTAATTGCTATTTTGGAATAATGTATAAGACTTTAAAGTGGTCTGTGTACCAGCCTGGTTTAGACATAGATGTTGGGAATGGGGGGAAAAATTTCTTGTTGCAATAAAAAATGGCAAATAAAAAAAACCAAGCCCCTATCCTCCACACTCAGTGTACTATGTGTCCTTTGCTTGCTTATTTATTTCCTTCCTTTATACCCCACTTCTCTCCACAACATGGACCCAATACATTATTCTCCACTTCTTCATTTTAGCCTTACAAGATTCCTGGGAGGTAGGTCAGGGTGAGTTTGTGAATAGCCCAAGGCCACCCAGTTAGATTCCATGGCAGCATGGTGATTCAAACCTGGATCCTCCGAGATCTCCAAGTTACCGAAATATCCTTCCAAACAAACATTGGAACTACTTTGCAAGTACTGAAGTATTATGCATCTCACAAAGCAACAATCTGAAAATGTATGGTCATGGTTTATATCATGGGGCGATTTCCCACTGGCGATTAATCCTGGGATAGTCACCTGAAATATCCAGGTTTCCTCGTGATCTCCCCACTGCCGAACCGCAGAACACAGATCAGTCCCGTTTCTGGCGTTCCTCCCCCACCCTTATCACGGGTTTTTCCTGGACCTGTTTGTATATGCACCTTTTTGAAAAAAACACTAATAGGAGATGGGGGCTACACATTTGAGGCTCCATAACTTTGGGACCAAACTTCACCAAACCTGGGTAGAGTCTCCTACTAATACCACCCAGTTTTTGTGAAATTTGGTCCAGTGGGTCCAAAGCTATGGACTCCCTAAGGGGGTGCCCCCATCCCCCATTGTTTCCAATGAAAGCTAATAGGAGATAGGGGCTACACATTTGAGGGTCCATAACTTTGACCCCCATTAATCAAACTTCACCCAACCTTGGTGGTATCATCAGGAGGGTCTCCTAAAGAAACTCCGAAATTTTGGTGGTGCTAGCTTAACAATTTGCACCCCAGACAGCAGGCGCGCGCGCGCGCGCGCACACACACACACACACACACACACACACACACACACACACACCAGGGGGCAGGCCTAGACGTCTTCACTAGAAACATGCTGCAGTGAGGATTTTGGAACCTGGATGAAAAGGTGCCGATTCTTTTGAAACTTGGTTGTATCTAGATTAAATTTTCAGTGGGAATTCAGCCATGCACTTGCCTTGTAATGTTTTTGGGTATATACTGTTCCAAGATTTTGTACAATTGAATACTCTTATTCTCTGTACTGCTTGTCAGGCTGCTGGTCTATTCCAGTGATGAAGCTGCAACGGGGCGTGTGTGTATGTGTCACGCCCCAGACACGTGCCATTGGCGTCATGTGGGGGGAAAAAATCACCTCTCCAGATCCCACTCCCAGGAGCGGGACGTGGGAAAGGGCAGGGCACGCGCTCAGGCAGATCATGCTCCGGGTGCAGTTTCCTCTTCCTCCGTCCCTGGTCTATTCAAACTAGTATTGCCTACTCTGACTGACAATAGCAGCTCTTATGCCTGAACTACCTGTTACAATTTGTAACATACAGAGTCAGGGTTTCCTTGACCTGATTTTGACACAGATTATGCACAAGATGTCTGCTGCATAGCAGGGGTGAATGTCCATCACATCAACATTTCTTGTATAGATTTATTTCCCCAATTTCCATTCTCCCTGCAACAAGTAACACCACTTTAAGGTCACCTTTAATTTTCTTTGCCTCCAGAGCAGGAGGGATTTGCCAGTGAGCACAGCTTTGCCCCAGATATCTTTCCTCTGCCCACCACCAGCTCCTCCCACTCCTTTGTACTCCCATGCATAACTCCCCCTTCCCCTAATTTTTGTTATTTATTTGTTATTTACAGCCCCACTGTGCAGCTAAGAGACCCTAGGTAAGTGCTCCATGGATAATGGGCCTGACAGTCAGACACTAGGAACTTTCCAAGCACCTCGGCCTCCAAATTGGATCAGGATCACGGCATGAGGAGAGAAGAAGCTTCAGCCTCCCCCCACACACACACACATTTTTCTTGCTAAAAAAAGCTCAGGGGGCATTGTATCTCTGTTGGGAGTGCATATATTCCAATGGTCTACATGTACATCTCCACAGCAAACAGCTCTTGGGGCTGTTTTGGGTTAGGAAAATGGGGGCAGGGAAGAAATCCCTTATCTTCTCAAGATGCAATCCCGGTCTCAGTTGGAGTCCTGTGCATTTGGCAAATAGCTTCCCCAGCTCCTGGTGTTAGACTGTCATCACTGTAGTCAGGTTGAGCAAACCTCTACCCTACATGTTACAAAACATAACATTGTTGGGCTGAGATGATGTTTCCCCTCCCTCAAAGGTGATTGCAAGGGATGGAAGAAATGGAGAGAAACTTGTCCATTTGAAGAAGAAAAAGAAGAGGAGAGGAAGGAGAAGTTTGGATTTAGATCCCGCCTTTCTTTCCTGTAAGGAGACTCAATGTGGCTTACAAACATTTTCCCCTTCCTCTCCCCCTACCTCACAGAAAACTCCTATTGTGAGGGTTGATGGAAGTTTCTTGAGAGATAAGTTCCCACGAAAAGAAACTCGTGACTCTCAAGGTCACCACCTTCCAGCAAGAGGGAATGTAGGGGATTGGTTCACCAGGTGGCAGCAATGGCATGAAGACTCCACCCTACTCATGTGGAGAGGAAGGGCGGAGAATCAAACCTGGTTCTCCAGATTAAGAGTCCCCTGGCTCTTAACCACCACTGGCTGTCTTAAGAATGTCCCAATATGAAGCAGCAAAGTGTTCCTGTAAGAAGCTGGAAGACAACATTAGAAGGGATTTTATTAAAAAAATATATTTTGGAAAGGTTTACTGTGTGCTGCATTTACCATCAAAGAAACATCCTGGTATGTTCTGTAATGTCTCTTTAATGGGAAAAAAAAGAAAGGCTGTATAGTACTATTCCACTGGAATAGTGAACAATCCCATCCCATTGTCTTGGGTTGCAGAGTGCAGTTGATGGAAGATTAATGCTACAATTTATCTGTACAATTTTAACCCACTTGCCTCCAACTGGCTCAGAGTAGCACACATGGTTCTCTTCCAAATGCACATTTAGACCTGAAATTGCTGCAGTTTGTGATGTTTCACTGAGGCATAATCCACATTGTAAGTAGTTCAAAACAGACTTCAGCTTTGGGTGAAGTGTTGGGCTTTTCCTCAACTTCCTGATATGAATAAGATAGCAGTCCAGGATTTCAGGATATCCTGACACATTCATAGAAGCAAGAGCAAAAGCAAAGGCAACACATGGTAACCTGTGATTGGAATCTCTTACTGATATTGGGATCTATACTGGAATTTAGGGGGAAATAGAACTTCAAAGAACAATCCTGAGCAGAGTTACACCCCTCTAAGAGCACTGAAATCAGTGGCCATAGAATGGCGTAAATCTGCTTAAGGTGCACTGTTAGAGAGCAAGTAACTTACCTACTCACAAACAGCAGTTGTGGACTATAAACAAGACTGATGGGTTTAGGTACAGGACAACCAGGATCTGAGCTACCACAGGACTTTTAAGCCAGTCACCACCACTCAGTCTGATGTACAGGATTTTGTGCTGGGAATAGAAATCATGTATACTACCGTAGAGTTCCTAGAAAGAACATATATAAGGAGAAAGAATATATATAAAAATATATATGTCTAATTGCATGCATCAGGACCACATCAATGATTAACAGATTTTTCTGCAAACTTGGGACACCCAAAGTTTGCAGAAAAATCTGAAATATTAAAATACATTGGTAAGTTAAATTCCTCGCCAAAATTTTAAAAGACTGTGTATGTGCAAACAACATGCTTACCAGAAGAGCTGGTTGCAGCCACCACAGGGAGCTACTCTAGGCCCTGCCATAGAAGATGCCATTGCATGTCTGGCTGCCATAGCAGCAAATGCCAGAAGCCACTCTGGGCCTGGCTGCTATGGCAGCAGATGCTGGAAGACACTCCGGGCCCAGCCACCTCAGCAGAGGACTCCAGGAGCTGCTCTAGGCCTGGCTGTGATGGCAGGGGAGACTCCAGAACCCACTTCAGAGTTGGAGCAGCTGGCAGATACCACCTGAGCTACCACCACACTCTAAGGTGGGTGGTGGCATCTGGAGCTGTGGCAGGCTTTGTGATGAGGAAGTAAGATGAGACACCCCCCCCCCCCCCATGAATCTCATGAGTACCCCACTTGTAAATATAATAATTCCCCAGCTACTTGGAGAAGGGGACATTTGGGGCCCTTTCTCACTTTAGATTCTACGCTATAGGATGCATTGCCCGTTGCAAAAATACATATATACCTCATGAAGTCTGAAGGGTATGTGTACATATTTTTTTGTTCTGATCCAAATAAAAGATTTAGGATGGGGTGTGAATCTGCTTGCCATTCATGTACATTTTAAAAAGGACTGCATATATCCACGTCAGAGGCGTAGCTAGGGGAAATGGAGCCCGGTAGTAAAATTGGAGTTTTGCTGTCGCCCCCCCCCCTCCCCCCCGGTTCGTTTGTGTTTTATGTATTTTTAGTGTTTCTTCAGTTTTCGGCCTGCAGGGGGGACATTTTAGGCTAGCAGCATCAAAATTTCAGGGTATCTTTAGGAGACTCTCCTGATGATACCTCCCAGATTTGGTGAAGTTTGGTTCAGGGGGTCCAAAGTTATGCACCCTCAAAAGAGTAGCCCCATCTACTATAAGCTCCCATTGGAAACAATGGGAGATGGGGACACCCCCTTTGGGGATCCATAACTTTGGACCCCCAGAACCAAACTTCACCAAACCTGGCTGGTATCATCAAGTGTGTTGCCTGACAATATCCTGAAATTTGGGTGCCGCTATCCTAAAAACTGCACCCCCTGCCAACTGACAAAGTAAAAACACTAAAAATTTCAAAAATACATTTTTGCTGCCCCCCCAGGTGCACGCCCGGTGCAATGTGCACCCCCCTGCCCCGTGGTAGCTATGCCACTGATCCACATATACCTTTCATGTCAGACAAGAGTGCCTGTGTGTGTCATCAGTGAATTTGTGTACCTTAGAACCAAATGAGTGATGGTTCTCTCAGTCCCCTGTTCAAAATGACTGCTTATTCTACCTTTGAACTTTTAAAAAAAATCAGTTTGAAAAGACCCATGTATTGATGGTAATCACAGAACTATTTAATCAAGCTGAAATATTCATCTATGTACAGTTTCAATTCTCTGGGCTGCCTCATAAGTAATCTGGCATGATGTGGATGCCTCCTCCCCCACGGTTGTTCCCATGGCAGTCCAGAGCATATAAAGCTTCTGCCCATGTGGTTTACATAACAGGCCAACAACAACCGTGGGCAATACCAGAATGTTATGTTACAAGTATAGCTGAACCATATGGGTGAAAACATTGCACATTTCCATAGCAGAGTGGGAGCAGCCAGCGGAGGAGATGGCAATCCTGCTGCTCCAGGTAACACGTCAAGTAAAGGTAGCAACCTGTGAACCATCGTTGTACTATTTATTCTGTGAATGATCTTAAAGAAAGGTATCTAATCCTGCATATTAGAAGGAACAACCTGCGAAAGTCTCAGGAGAATGGAAATGACTTTCACTTTTGTTTCCTTGAATATGAATCAACGAGTCAGAAATAACTTTGGGAGAAAGAAGCTTCAGCCTACATATTTGCAGCCAGCAGCTTGTCACAAACGTTCTGAAATTGACGGTACCAGGATTCATCCGGGACTGAAAATAGAATAACAAAACGATGTCACAAGCCTAAACCCATTTGCTTAGGAGTCAGTCCCCTTGAATTTAAATGGAAATTGCTTCTAAGCGTGTTATTGCCGGGGTACCAGCTCTTTTGCCTGTACAGGTCACTGATGGATTTATGCTGTTCTTCGTACCTGTACTGTGTGTGGCTGAGAGATGGAAATGGCTTTACAGGATTTGGCACTAGTGTGGGAGAGACATCCATTCCCAAAGCATGCACACATTTTGCTGGTGTGTAGCCTCTAATCAAACAGGCTTTTCAGGTTTTTGAAACACTATAATGGTCTGTAGAAACCTGCTTACAAGAGATGACAGTGGGATATGTCTACACACTGTGAGTCCAGTTTCATACAATACTAACTTCACTTCTTTCCATAAATCTATTGGTTACCTCTAGTCTTTGAAACTTTCAACCTGCTTTAAAATTTCTGGAGGAATAGTTGAAAAGCTGTGCACACTGCACAGGGAAACACAATAGCATGTACAAAAGAGGCAGAAATGAAATAAATATCCTGATATTTTTAAGAGAATGAAGAAGAAAGTAATTTTACGTAGATGGGAAAGAAATTGCCCAACCCCTGAAAAATACTGTCCTCCAAAAGAAAACTAGCAATACCACACGAATGCAAACATAAAAGAGCTACAAAACATCAGAATAAATTTTAGTTACCTAAGGAACTCAACTTATTTGGACTTTCTGTCTAAAAAGTAGAGGTGTTCCTCACAATCAGCAAGTTTGGTTTTGCAAGAGAGGCCCTGTGCAGATAAAACGCTTAACCCCAAAATCAACTATGCTGGAAGAAAGTGCCATTAGTCCACAGTCGACTTATGGTGACCCTGTAGGGTTTTCAAGATGAGATGTTCTGAGGTGTGTTGCATTGCCTGCTTCTGCATAGTGACCCTGGGCTCCCTTGGTGTCTGCCATCCAAATCAGGGTCAGCACTGCTTAGCTTACGAAATCTGATGAGATAAGGCTAGCCTGGGATATCAGGTCAGGGCTCCTTAGCTGTAGTTAAGTATTATCACCTATTAAGCCATGATTAAAAAGAATTAGTCACAAAACCAGGGTATGGAAAAATGGTTTGAAACCAATTTGCCAACTGTGATTTGTGTCAGTAAATGAACCCTACATCTCCACTGGATGTATCACAGTTAATAGTTTCCCTCAGCATCTCTGCTTGCAAGATCTTCCTGTGCTTTGTCCACAGACAATGCATCACTCAGCAAGGGGAGTCATGGATCCAATGTCCAGTAGAGATTTCAAATGGAATTTAAAGCACCAAACCATAGTGATGTATTACATCTGCACCACCCTGCTTGGTGAAGCTGATGGCTCTAATTTCTGATCAAAGCATATGGATTGGCTCATCGACCATAATCTGATGTGTTTATGGAGAATGTTGTACAAACCAGTTTCTAGTCTGCATTGACTATTCACTTACTTGTAATAGAAAAAAACAGGTTACTGGTATATTTTACTTTGTCTGAAGAAAATTCCTTAGATTTTACTTTCCTTGCTCAAAAATGTTGACAAGCAGCTGTATCTCTAAATATCAACTGATGGAATCAAACAACTGAATCCGACCTCTTCCTGACCTAAAGTAGTCCCATCATATATGCCTTATGGAAATCCACATGTTTCTTGAGACGCACATAGATTTTCCCTGCAAGGCCAAGGACTGTTTTCAGCTGGGGAAATGGCTGGCTGGGGAGAGGCTGAAGCTCCTTTGCCATGTGACCCTGTTCCTGATTCTAATTGGACACTACACACTCAGGAACTACAGTGATTCCACAAGTCATGTGTGATTCTGTTATGCCTGACACAGGGTGGGGACCCAAACCCTATCGGTATATACCATAATTTGTAAAGAGTCTGTCATGAGTCAGTTGGATGATGGCTTCTGGGTAAAGAATGCTGGATCTAAGGGACTTGTCTGATGTGACAAAACAAACCACTTGTTGTTACGCGATGGGCTAGATCACAACTAAGTTACACCACCAAAGTTAAGGGTTTGCAAAGAGTTTCTGAGACTTCTCCTTTGTTCCTGATGATATACAAGATACTGACCTGGTTGGTGGTCACTGTGGTTAACAAAATACCTCAAAATGGGAATGTTTGCCACAAAATTCTTTTTGCCAGAATAAAGAGTTCATGACTTTCTTAATGGGGAGAATCAAACATCTTCCATTTGGACTTTCCGAATTGCTAAATGGAACAAAATGAGCCATTGGGCGGGGGTGGGGGTGAAGTTACACAAAAGTTATAGCCTGCAAAAAATACGAAGCGCGAAAGAGGTGAAACAGGCAGGGACATCAAAGGGCAGCTCCAGCATTCAGATGAGAGGGTGTGGGAAGAGCCAGTGAACTACACAGCATGGCAGAATTAATGGGGACAGGAAACTAGCAAAAAAGAATGATTGCTAACTGGAAAATATGCAGTTAGGGATATATTTGGCAGAAGCCCGTTTTCAGAAAGGTTTGATCGCAGGCTCTTTTCATGTGTAAATAGACAGATTCATTAGTCTGTTTGGGATGTGGTGGCTTCTGCCCTAAGCATATATTGCAGCTGGACCAAATGAGCTCTGTAATCCTTTTCAAAATGACATTCTGGCAGCACAGTGATCAGCAGCACACTGCAGTCACAAGGATACACCTTACAGCTGGCTTCCTTGGCCTCACACCCCTGCAGTTTTAGCAGGATATCAACCCTATAAAAAGACAGCTTCAATGGAGAATTCTGGGTGCTTGATAGAGGATCCATTTCATTAAAAAGTTAGTAGACTTCATAATGAGGTGTATGGAGGTGAATGGTTTTGAGTGTAGAAAGGGAAAGGGGGTAGATGAGAAGATCACCTAAGGGCAGCCAATAAAAAAGAATGGAGAATGGATGTCCAGTCATTAACCAGTCAGGGGATGACAAACCAGCTCCAAGAGGGCTTTGCTTGCTATCTCATCCATTGTCTTAAATGTCTGGGAGACCCAGGTTTCAAACCCCACTCTGTTGTAGTAGCTTGCAGGCAGTGGCATTCCTGCCTAGGGACATGGGGTACCCTATGTCCCCGGGTGCCCCGCATTTGGTCACGTGGGGGGCGCCAATATTTCAGGGTCGTTTGTGCATTTTTAAATTTTTAAGTGTTTTTTCACGTTCTGGCCTGCAGGGGGCGCATTTTTAAGGCTAGTGGCACCAGAATTTCAGGGTACCATCCAGAGATTGTCCTGATGATACCACCCAAATTTGGTGATGTTTGGTTCAGGGGAAGCAAAGTTATGGACCCCCAAAGGGGGTGCCCCCATCCCCATTGTTTTCAATAGGAGCTAACCTGAGATGGGGGCTACCCATTTGAGGGACCATAACTTTGGTCCCCCTTTGAACATTTTCTTCTACCCCAAAACTTGGATGGCATCATAAGCTTAATAGTTAACAGGATGGGATACTCCTGAAAATTTTCAATCACTTAGCTTTAAAAAAATACACTCCCTTCCAGGCACCCCAAGACATTTGCCCAAGATTCTTTGTTTTGCGGTGACTTTGCTCCATTGTAGCCAATGGGGAATTTCTGAGTGTATAGGCAGGCTGCACATTTTTGAAGATAGAGGCACCAGACTTTCAGAGTGGCTCCAGGAGGGCCTCCTGGTAATAGCATCCAGGTTTGGAGACCTTTGCTTCTGGGGATTCAATTTTATGGGCCCCAAAAGGCTTATTTTGTTTCCCCACTCCTGCACATGAAAGCCTGTGGGCTGAGTTCTCTCAGTACTCTCTCAACCCCCCCCCCCCCACCTCCAGAAGCAAAGCTCACCAAGCTTGGATGCTATTACTCAAGGCCTCTTGGTGCTACCTTGAAAGTCTGGCGCCTCTATCTTCAAAAATGTGCAGCCTGCCTCAGAAATTCCTCATTAGCTACAATGGAGCAAAGTCACTGCAAAACAAAGAATCTTGGGCAAATGTCTTGGGGTGCCTGGAAGGGATGTATTTTTAAAGCTAGTGACACCAAAATTTCAGGGTATCATCTGTTAACTATTCTTATGATGCCACCCAAGTTTGGTGAAGTTATGTTCAGGGGGGCCAAAGTTATGGTCCCTCAAATGGGTAGCCCCCATCTCAGGTTAGCTCCCATTGAAAACAATGGGGATGGGGGCATTCCATTTGGGGGTCCATAACTTTGCAGCCCCTGAACCAAACATCGCCAAATTTAGGTGGTATCATCAGGGCAGTCTCTGGATGATGCCCTGAAATCATGGTGCCACTAGCTTTAAAAATGCACTTCCTGCAGGCTGAAAAAACACCAAAAATACCCCCAAAAAACCCAAATACCTTGCATTCACATTTGTTCATATTTGGGCAGGACATAATCGGACAATTTTTTGTCGAGATCGTGCCTAAATTTGCCCAAGATTCCATCTGAATCTGCTATTTGTTTTCCATTTGAATCTCCAATCCTCAAAGAGTGATGCTGTTTCAGGGTGGGGAGAATCCACCCCCCAATACAGCATCACTTTCAATTTTAGTTTTAACCGGGGACCCCAGATTCTCCCTTTTAAAAGGTGGATTTAAAGAAGAATCTGAGGCTCCCTCAGTTTAAAACACCATTGAAAGTGATGCTGTTTGAAGGTGGATTCCACTAGAGGTGTTTTGTGAGAGATGATGCTGACATTTGTTTGGTAAATGTTTTGCTGGGGGGGTGATTTGTGAGAGATTTACATGCTTAATACCCACTTGCACTGGCTTGGAGTTGTTTCTCAGGCTAACAACCTACCTCATAGGGTTGTTGAGATTAGGAAATTAGGAAAAGAGTTGGTGGGGAGAGAGCCATGTATGTTTTGCTGGGAGTGGGAGGTGTTTTGTGAGCTGGTACAAAAAATCATTGTTTGGTCATGGTGGGGGAGGGTGGCTGCCCATACGCTGGGCGGAGGGGGGGGCGCCAAACTCAGGTTTTGTCCCTGGGCACCAGTTTGCCTAGGTACGCCCCTGCTTGCAGGACAATCTTGGGCCAATCTTTCTTAGCCTAAACTACCTCACAGGATAGTTGTGGGAATAAAACGGAGAATGGGGATGCAGACAGAGAAGGAGGTTTTTTTAAATCAACCACATACAAGTGAGGAACATAGCAATGTGATAAGTGATAGTGTCTACAAAAGGCTAGAGGGCAAAACACATAAATCCCAGGTTAGGGACAGAGACAGAGACAGAGTATACAAGTGTCTCTATGCTAATAGTAGAAGCATTCGACCTAAAATGGGGGAGCTGGAGTACAGAGTTTTGAAGGAGGACATTGATATAGTGAGGCATCACAGAGACATGGTGGAATGAGGAGAACCAGTGGGATGCTGTTATCCCAGGTTACAGGCTCTATAGGAAGGATAGGACAGGGCGTATTGGGGGTGGGGTGGCCCTCTACATCAAAGAGAGCATAGTGTCACATGAAATAGACAATGCAGGGGGAGCTGATTCCTCTACAGAAGCACTGTGGATATCAATACCAGGGGTGAAGCATAGTTTAACATTAGGAATATATTATCGTTCCCCTGACCAAAGCGCACAAGAGGATTCTGAGATGGAAAAAGAAATTAGAGAGGCCAACAAAAAGCAAAAGTAATAATGTGGAGTGGTAATGAAGCGATTTTAACTATCCCCATATAAACTGGAAAAATGCATGTTCAGGTCATAGTAAGGAGAGAGCATTCCTGGATATGCTAATTGACACTGTGGTAACTAGAGCAGATGGTTGTAGAACCAACCAGGGGAGATGTGATCCTAGATCTAATTCTATGTGGGACCCAGGACTCTGAGATGCGGAAGTCAGTGTTGTTGTTGAGCCGATAGGGAACAGCGACCACAATGCTGTCAGATTCAGTAGCTCTGCATGCGAACAAGTGACAACTACTAATGTAGTTACATTCGCCTTCAGAAAGGGAAATTTCTCAAAGATGAGGGGATAGTGCGCAGGAAGCTGAAAGGGAAAATCAAGAGAGTCAAAAATGTCCAAGATGCTTGGAGGTTATTTAAAACACAGTCTTAAAAGCTCAACTGGAATGTGTTCCACAGGTTAGGAAAGGCAGCCCAGTCAAAAAAAGAAAGCCACCATGGTTAACAAGGGACGTTGAGAAATTATTAGGGAAAAAAAGATGTCTTTAGAAAATGGAAGTCCCAACAACTGATAAAGAATGCCAGAAGGAGAACACAAATGGTGGCAAAAGAGAAGCAAGATTAGCTGTAAGGGGAGGCAAAAAAGGATTATGAGGAACGACATGGCTGTGAACATCAAAACCAGCAACAAACAGTTCTTCAAAGTACATCAAAAGCAGGGAAGCCAGCAAGGGAAGCCGGTAGGCCCGTTAGATGACAAAGGAACAAAGGGTGTGCTAAAAGATGGCAGGGAGATTGCAGAGAAAAGCTGAATGAATTCTTTGGCATCTGTCTTCACCCAAGAGAAGGCAGGTGAGAAAATTCCTGCACCTGAACCAAAGCTTCTTAGGAAGGCCCGAATCCGAGGAACTAACGAAGATAGTGGTAGACAAGGAAGAAGTTCTGGCAGCCATTGATAAACTAAATGCTACCAAATCCCCTGGCCTAGGATTGCATTCACCCAAGAGTTCTTAAAGAGCTCAAGCATGGAATTGCTGATGTTCTCACTTTAATATGCAACTTATCCTTGAAATCAAGGCTCCATCCCTGAAGACTGGAAGATGGCCAATGTCACACCAATCTTTAAAGAAAAGGATCTAGGGGACCGAAATTACAGGCCAGTCAGTTTGACATCTGTTCCTGGTAAATTAGTAGAATCTGTCATTAAAGATAAAATTATAAAACATGTACAAATGCAAAACCTGCTGAGAAAGAGTCAGCATGGCTTTTTTGCAGAGGCAAATCCTGTCTTACAAACTTACTAAGGAGTTCTTTGAGGGATGTAAAATAGGCATGTGGATAAGGGGGAACCAGTGGACGTGTCTACTTGGATTTCCAAAAGGAAGACTTTGACAAAAGTTCCTCACCAGAGACTATTGAGAAACTTTCAGCTTAATGAAGGAATAAGAGGGAGGAAGTCCTCCTATATGGATTAAAAGCTGGTTGAGAAAACAGGAAGCAAAAGAGTGGGTGTAAATGGGAAATTCCTCACAATGGAGAGATGTGGGGGAGTGGTGGTCCCCCAAGGATCCGTCAGTGGGACCAGTGCTCTTTAACCTATTCATAAATGACCTGGAAGTAGGGGTGGAGTAAGCACGTGGTGGCCAAGTTTGCAAGATGATACAGGAGAATTATGTAAGGAGATTGGTGAGAACCACAAAAGGATTCTTGAGGCTCCAAGCGGACCTTGATAGAATTAGGTGAGTGGGCTAAGAGAAATGGCAAATGCAAGTTCAATGTAGCAAAATGCAAAGTGATGCACATAGGGGCAAAAAAATCCAAACTTCACATACTGCGCTACAGGGGTCAGTGCTATCAGTCACAGACCAGGAAAGGGATTTGAAGCGTCTTAGTTGATAGTTCCATGGGAATGTCCAACTCAATGTGTGGCAGCTGTTGAAAGAGGCCAAACTCTATGCTGGGGATAATCAGGAAAGAATTGATAATAAAACTGCAAAGATTGTCATGCCCACTTATATAAAGCAGCCGTGAGATGCGACCACACTTGAGTACTGTGTTGTTCAGTTCTGGTCACCACATCTCAAAAAAAGGATATTGAAGAGATAGAAAAAAAGTGCAGAGAAGGGCAAGCGAGGATGATTGGCGGGGACTGGAGCACCTTCCTTATGAGGAAAGGCTGCAGCGTTTGAGGACTCTTCAGTTTGGAGAGGAGGCGTCTGAGGGATATGATTGAAGTCTATAAAATTATGCATGGGGTAGAAAATGTTGACAGAGAGAAATTTTTCTCTCTTTCTCACAATACTAGAACCAGGGGGCATTCATTGAAAATGCTGGGGGGAAGAATTAGAACTAATAAAAGGAAACACTTCTTCACGCAGCGTGTGATTGGTGTTTGGAATATGCTGCCACAGGAGGTGGTGATGGCCACTAACCTGGATAGCTTTAAAAGGGGCTTGGACAGATTTATGGAGGAGAAGTCAATTTATGGCTACCAATCTTGATCCTCTTTGATCTGAGATTGCAAATGCCTTAACAGTCCAGGTGCTCGGGAGCAACAGCCGCAGAAGGCCATTGCTTTCACATCCTACATGTGAACTCCCAAAGGCACCTGGTGGGCCACTGCGAGTAGCAGAGAGCTGGACTAGATGGACTCTGGTCTGATCCAGCTGGCTTTTTCTTATGTTCTTATGTTCTTAATGATGATAGACTGATGATGAAACCCACTTTAGGTCTTCATTGGGGGAAAGCGTGGGGTATTAATATGTAAGGAAACTTGTCAGTAATGGGTAAGACCACCCAAGTCTTTCCTCAGTGTCTCTGATCAAGGTGCTTGCCACCAGTGGGGCATAATCGTGGAGGATGGGTACATGTATATAACAGCACAGTCATATTCCTTTGTCTGCTGCACGGATGATTTTCTGTTGGATGGACATTAATCACTAAAGAAGGAATGAAATGAATTTTCTGACCTCCAAATCACAGCAATCCAGTTCAGTTATAAAACTACTGAGGCCCTGTTTTCATGTGATTGCTTTGGGCCCACTCTTCAGTTGAATATATCTTTGTGAAAGGACAGTTAGAATACTATGCCTTTTGAGGCACCAATGCTGTTACATGCCAATGAAAGGAACCCCTTGAGGGACAGTAGACATGCTTCCAAATGATACTGAAACTATTTGAAGCAACCAGTAAACAGAACTGAGGTCTAGTATCACAAGGTGACAGCCATTATCGTCTTTGTTCCCCTGTCATAAACAAGGATTTGGTGTCTGTGGGGCTGTGAATACCAGTTTTCCCTAGAGAAATGTGAACATTCCAGGCACATTCCTGTGGGGATGTGATGGACAGTCAGTTTTGAAAAGGTCAGGATTAATCCTCAAACAACAATTGACATGTGATCATTCAGAAATATGTTGTGCTTTGACTAATAAAAATATTAAAATCCTCACAGCCTGGATGGGAAAATATTACTCTCCTTAAGTATTTATCTTTTGTCCTGGGTATTACTAAACAAAAACAGCAGCAAAACACCTGAAGTGTTTATTCCAGACTGTGTCTGTCATGAGGGCTGCTACCTGACCGTTTCTGAAAGGCACCTTGTCTTCTTCCCTTGTCCAGTGCCACCAAAGAGCAGCACAGAAAACAACTAGAAAGGAGATGCAGAATGGAAGCCTGTTCCAGGTTTGGGTCCCTCTTCTCTGGCAGATTTTTGCCTTGCTTAACGATACCTTGAAATGACTTTCCCCTACCATTTTCAAGTAATGAGCTTGCCTTCCAAATGTACCTTTGTATGGTGAGATCTGATGTACCAGACTTCTAGTTTTCAAGAGCCTCTTTGATATTTCTTTATTTAAGTCATTTTAGTCAACACTTCCATCCTGCATAGGATCCCCCAGGGTGACACACAGTAGATATTAAAGCTACATTTTACTACAAAAAGCAAGGGAAAAATAAAATTAGCAGATTCAAACAGCCAAAACAGCAGTATGAAAATTCAGTTTTCAAAAGCTGCATTAAAATCAGTCACTGATCAATAGTCAGTCAATAGTCAACATTAAAATGCAGCTTTATCTCCAATACTAGCGGGGCCCGGCCACGCGTTGCTGTGGTTTATTATGGTGCAATGGGAAAGGAACAGTAGCAGCAAATCAATTGCAGAGGCCAGCAGTATGTGCTCATGGAAACGCTCAGGCTGATACTGTGCGATGTCATTGATGTGTGTGACCGCATTCCTTGGGGGGGGAATGGAAAGGCACCCCTCCCACACATCTAGGTTGGCTGGTCACTTCCGTCTCCCTCTGCTAGGGTGGGTGGGTCATATCTAGATGATGGGCCCGCTCCCTCCCCTCCCTCGCATGCCACCCCCACTCTCTGTCCCCTCCCTCACTTCTCTTCCCTTGCATGCCTCCCCCTCCATCCCTTCCCTCTCCCTCCGCTGAATGTGTATGAGAGGAGGTGTGTTGTGTTGTGTGGTAGTAGTGGGTGAGGCACAGAGAGTGAAAGGTACCTGTGTGTGAGGGGGGAACCCCACCTGACGTCTCACACGGCAACTTGTGTATGTGCTTCACATCCATGAGAGTTATTGCCTATGTACTGTTTCCACTGCTCATATTTGGCCATCTGAGCGAACATTCTAAGAGCATGAACATTCTAAGGGTGACAGTTACACACAGGCAGCTTCATGGCCTGGTGCACCAGGAAAAAGATGTTTTACCTGGCTCAGGTGTGTTGTCTGACAGCGGGAGGTACGTAAGAACGCAGTCGGGGGAATGAGTAAGTGTCTGTGAAATTTTCAGAGCATTTGGGCCAGCAGGTGCAGGGTTATTCTTGAAGCAACAAACGCATGGTTCCATTTATATATATATAGTTTCTAAAGTCCATCAGCAAAGAACAGTTTTCTCCAGCAAGCAAAACACTGTCAAGGATGGGGTAAGATGGATTTCCATTGGGAGGATGTTATGTAGCCCTAGTAGTGACAGAAGGGACTATTTCTCTTGTGGACACTCACTGTAACTGTGAAAGTGAAGAGACACTCCGAGAAGTATCTACAATTATTACTTTAGTGTCTAGTTAAAGGCATAATGTAGCCCTTGAGGTTATGGTCCTAGACATTCTAGAACAGGGGTCTTCAAACGATGGCCCTCCAGATGTTCATGGACTACAATTCCCATCAGCCCCTGCCAGCATAGCCAAGTGGCAGGGTTGATGGGAATTGTAGTTCATGAACATCTGGGGGGGGCATCGTTTGAAGACCCCTGGTCTAGAGCTTTAAAGGCTGAGAATATCACCCTGAATTGGACCCAAAGCTAACTGGTAACCAGTGCCACTGGGATAAAATTGGAGATACAAACAACTGCCAACAGTCTGGCAGCCACATTCTGGACCAGTTACCATTTTTCAGAACTTGCATAGACAGCCCCATGCAGATCATCTTACAGTAAACTAATCTGTATGTCACTAAGGCATGAGTAACTGTGGCCAGTGCCACTACCTGGCCATCTAGAAGAAGGAATGGATGGAAAAGATAGACAATGACACACCACCTTTCCCCAGATCAGTCTCATTACTCACCAAAAGTGCCTGGGCTAAAATTGTTCACACCCCTCCAGTTTCACTGATCTCAGACATTTGTTCAGAACCTACTCAAAGATTTGATGGAAATGAGATTCAGTTGGTTGACATCTGCATTCTGCCCAACAGTCATTAGTCTCATTTTACCATGCTGTGGTAAGAATTTCTGTATTGGCGGACATGTCCTGTTTGTCACACAGTGTGGTGCTCTTTAGTATTTTTATTTGTTATTATTGGCATATTGTCTTCAAAGACAAAATTGTCAGAGGATTTCTCCCAGCTGTTTAATGTAGGTGTTAAATAGTGTAGGAGATAAGATAGGACCCTCCAGAATTATTTAAGTCAAACAATATGAATGCATCAGAAGTCACCTAACACTACTCTCTGAAACTGATCATCGAGGAAGCAGAGTACCCACTGCAAAATGGTCCAGAAAGATCCTACAGCCAATGATGCTGAAGGCCAATAGGATAAATAAAGTGTTCATCCTATAACATCTCCCAATGTAGGTTCATCCAACCACAGTTTCTGTATGAAAACCAGGTTGCAACCCAGGCTGGAAGAAGTCTAATCAGAGTCCTCCAGGAATTTCCAGAGGTGATTTGTCACCAGCTATTGGAGCACCATGGCTCAGCATGGAATACTAGAGATTATTGCCCAAATTGTCAAAGGTGGAAGGGTCAAGTAAGAGTTTCTTTAGCAGTGCTCTCACCACGTTCTCTTTTCACATGCTGGGGACCTTAAAGAGGCATTTATACATTTTTCCAACCAGCCAGACCCCCACCAGAAAGCACTAATGACCTAAGAAGGGTAGAGGCTGAATAAATGGATGATAGGTCTCACTCCTTCAAGGAACCTGTTCATATCCTTACACCAAAAAGTATCCAACAGAATGGACACACAAAAGCCAAACCAGATTACCCTCTGTAATTAATGCTTCGGAGCCCTTCGGGGATCGGGCGGTATACAAATTAAATAAATAATAAATAATAAATAATAATGTGGAATTATATGTCAAATGTCAAATCTCCTCATGAGAATACTGGTGAAGCCTGATGAAGGCATGGCATCATATCTATCGTGGTGGGTGTGCTTGGGGGCTCTTCCTCCACCATGCATATGGCCCTTTGCTTTAGATAGCAAATAGTCACCAGAGGATTTATTTGTACAGTGCAGCAATTCTGTGTTAAGCAACATATGATGTAAAGTGCAATGCCCTGTATCATATTTTATTAAAGTGGAGTTCAGAAGCTCGAGCATCACAAAGCGCAGGAGTCTGCTGTGCTCAGCAATGTGTATATACCCCACAATGAATATCTAGTCCATTGCCCTGGGCTCGCTAACTCTTACCACACAGAATGCCTTATTGACCCCAGAGAGTCTGTGTTTGAGACACAGGTGCTGTTGTCTCTGGAAAAAAAGCCATATGTGGCTACAGCAGGAAGAAGACCAGAAGAATGCTGAAACGGTACTAGACAACTGTGTGACAGGCAAAGGTCTCCACCCACCAGCTGCCTAACCTCTTTCAAGCTCTAGTCTCCTCCATACTCATAGAAGCTGACTTGGAAAGGAAATCAAGAGAACAGGGGCTGAGCTGGAAATCCCAAGAAGGGTCATTTTTGGTACAACGTCATTTGGAGGAAGCAGCTCTAAGCTGAGCTTGCATGTTTGAGGAGCAGGGGACCAGCAGAGTCTCAGCTCTCTGTTTACATAAACTTTTCATCTGCCCAGAGTCCTCATCTCTCCTCTCACAAGCATCAAATAAAAGCTGACAGAGTCTAAAATGGCAGATTTTGAATTCCCCACAACTATCAGAAATACAGTTGAAAATTACTCTAAGTGGACTTCTCTGCCAGAAAAATGCTACTTCTTTGAAAAATAAATCCTGAAAGTGACTTAAAGGGGGAGCCTGTGACCAACTCTCCTATTGATGATCAACCGATATCTTCCTTAGCCACCTTCCTACCCTTCCCATTCAGATTTTTTTCTCACCACTTTCACACCTAAGCTATTTCTCCTTTCTTTACCATATCTTTACCTCTCGTGAATTTAGCATCCATCATAATACGAACACTTCATGTTACCCCTACAAGTTGCTCAGTTATTACCTTTGTTACTTCCTCTTAGCCCAGCATTTTTTTCAATTACCATTCCCACTTCCCATTCTCCATCTATCACATAAATCCTTACTAGTTCTCCTATCTAATATTCCTCTCGTTTTGATCTTCTATGAACTCCCATCTAGTGATGCTGCCTATTGAAACTGGGCTGCAACAAGTCCTTTCTTTTTGCATTATTCTTAGGTCTGGTCCACATTTCTGTGCATTTTAGTTCCCCCTTTCCTGCAAATCATATGCCTAGTATAAGGCATAAACCAAGAACTCATGGATTTCAGCGGCCATAATTGGCTTATTCATTTGTTCATTCACTCATAGCATTTATATGCCACTTTTCGCCCCAAAGAGATCTCAAGTGACTTTCAGAAATATACCAAATTTGCTAAATAACAACTACAAACATGGGAAATGGGTCTTGGTCGGGTACTCGTTGATTAGTACAGGCCTTAGGCCGCTTTGACCTCTGGCCTTGCCTACAAGGACAGGGAGACAAGCTTAGCCATGCAGAACTCAGCTGCTGCTAGCTTGCTGCCAGCAATTCTTTCCTCCCTCCCCCCGCCAGCAGGAAAGGTCAACATTTATTTTATGTGTGTAAAGCTCACCCCATTTCCAAGACCTCAGGAAGCTTACTGAAGTCCTAAGCAGAGTTAAATCCTCCCAAGTCCATTGAAGCCACTAGGCTTAGAAGGTCATAACAATACAGTACATGAGCAGTGCAGTCAACCAGTTATTTTACTCTACCTTTTTCTATCTTTGGATGTCCAAATCCAGTCTGAATGAAAACATCTGTCCTTACTTCCAAAAGATACACAGCCTTGGGGCTTTGAAGATTCTCCATTGGAAGAGGATCCCAAAGTTAAGGAGCATTCAAGAAGTGCGCCTCATTGTCTGACACTAGTCCTGACTATGCTCATCATTTTCACTTATTCATTACATTTCTGTCCCACTTTTCCCATGGTGGTGATATCACAACTTCAGGTTCCTCAGGGATCTCGCATACAGGCTCTAGCCAGGCCTTGCCCTGCTTAGCTTCAGCATGGTTGCTGCATCATGTCTTCAGACTGTGCCCTGGCAAGAATATTTGTTGCTGGATTTAGCAGTTGTCCTGCTGGAACAGATGAATCAAGGTCATCTTTTATATGCTAGGCCCAAGACTGCATAAGTCAATGCAATATAAACTTGGTCCCTAGTTACTAAAATTCATGTCACTGGAGCCTTTTTTTAAAAAATTGTTCTGTCAAATGCTGGGTAAATTCTTCTTTCTCCCAGTGATAATTTCCTGCTGCACAATGCAATCAGTTTAGCCATGTGTGACCCAGGGTCCAGGGCAACTGCTCTGAGGCTCATACTGAGCTGGCCACAGCCACCAGGGATGGGTCTTCAGGAACCAGCAGTGATGTCAGCGTGGGGGGGTGGGGAGTACTGACATGCCACAGTTAACACAAGAAGAAACCATCCTGGCTGGGCCCACCATAACACAGGACCAAGCAGTTTGCATTTGCAGAGCCAGGGGCAGCAGGTCCAAACCATAAAAGACTGCTTAGGACTCAGAGGACAATCGACTTGCCAGAAGTCCTCACTCGGCACACCTAGTATTGAATATGCTCTTCTTGCACAGACATTGCATAATGTGAGACCACATGAGGAATTACACTGTGTAAGAATGAAAGTAATCTAGACTTCATTTGATATATTGCCGGTGATGATTTAATAACCTTAGCGGGGAGGAGCTTGGGTTCCCATCAAGCTGTTTGAGGCTAACAAGGAGCAGAGACCTTTGGAGTTCTTGCCTTGTGTAAATCCAGGCTCTTTGGATTACTATCGTCATTGTTTCAGTAAGGGAAATTGAGGAATAGATAGATTTCATGATTTAATCTGCAAAAATGGGATCAGGGAAACTTAGTTCAGATGCCTTTCTTTTGGCTTTCAAACATTCTTTATTCTTCAGTAGTTGTACCCTCTAGAATAAGACATGTCTGGGCATGCCTTACCCAGTGCTGTAAATAGAATAGGTTCTAGCACTGAGATTAATATCTCACTCACAGAACCATTTCTCACTTGTGGGAGGGCAAGGTTTAATTCTGCATCCCCAAGTGGAGATGCATATGGATATGAGCATCGCTTGCAGGTCTGTGTTTAATGAATTCCGAAGGGAGCTTGATGTAAGAAGCGCTTTCATACTGGGCTGAGTGGGTGGGTACAGAAGCAGGAATCCCTAGCAGGGAATGCTGACAGGCAGTCTGCATTGTGATCAAGCAGCCGCACGTACTAGGTTTCCTTTTAATTTAATTTTACACTGGATTAGTCATCACCAGAGTAAAAGGGGTAGTGATGTTGCAGGCTGGTGGTTCACATGTCCCTAGCAAACTGCCAGGGATATATACAGTGCTCAGCTGTTGCAGAGATTAGGGTAAAAACAGTCATAGCAGAATGAAACCAGTGCAATTAGTACCTTATGATTAGGCAGTCAAACTTTTCTGGCCTGTTGATGAACAAAGAAATGAGAAAACAGTGAAGCCAATTTAAGATGGAAGGTAGAGGACTCTCAAGATGGATATGCTCATTTCAGAAACAAAGCAAACGTTTTCTTCCAATCATCCAGAACGTCACTGAGCCCGTATTTCCTCCTCCTGCCCATCCCCCCCCCCACCTCTGGTGAACTGGAGAATAGCAATATGCTCATGGCAGGGGAAGTTGAGTCCCCTTTGCAATGGACCTGTTTGCCCTCAAGGATGGCTGCATTCCTTAGCCCAGATTCCTTCAGTACAAACAGTTGCCATCAGCAGGACCCTATTTTTGTTTCCCAGAAGGGGGCCAGCACACCTCTGGATAAAAAAGAGTAAGCGGGTGCCTTCTGGCAGAAAACGCCCCTCTCCCCAAGTAAATGAGGAAAAACTCCACTCTCCTTTTTATATACACATGGCCAAGATTGTGGATGGCTTGGGAAAGTGAAATGACTACTCACCTCACAATTTTTTTTTAATGTAACCAAAGTAGGCAAGTTTTACTGAGGCAGACATTCAATTTAGAAACTTTGTAACATATTCCCCCCTCAGGCAGAACCCATATAAATGTAATCAAAACACAAGAGAAACAAGCAATACAGAGCCATGGTCAGCAACTGCCAATGGTCAGAACTAACTGATGCCAGCCTCCCCATGGGTGTAAATCTGTCAGCTGTAAATCCATCACGCACACCCCTGACAACAGCCAGAGCTTTCCCTCTCAGAGAGCATGGAGTCTAAAGAGCAGCCATCTGACTTGAAGGTTCACATTGTGGCACCAGGTAATCACTGCAGACCTGCTTTCTGTCTCCACTAGGGATCCCTCGGAGAATGAATCACCTTTGAGGATGTGGGCTCAAATCAGACTTTGTTGCAGTCTGATATATTACTACCGCCCTCTGTCCTAATTCGAATGCATGAGGAACAGCATGAGGACAGAGCCCTTCAGGGGTGGGTGGTATAACAACTTGAATGAATGAATGAATGAATGAATGAATGAATGAATGAATGAATGAATGAATGAATGAATGAATGAATGAATGAATGAATGAATATAAAAAGGGAATAAGAAACATTGGTGAGCAGGGTTGGTGGGACTGGGGTCCAGCTGGACAGGTAAGAGCTGTAAAGGGTGCAAAGGTTTTCCAGGACCTACATTAATACACTCTACACAACATAAATGCAGGAACATCTATTATAATTGAGGGTCTAATTTTCCCCTCTCCCACTATTCTCTTTTCCCCTTCCCTGAAAGCTTCTGTAGCCTCATCTATTTCCTGCCTCTCTCTCTCCTTCCCACTCACTAGCCAACCTACCTTTATCAGCCCCCAGCCCCACATTCCTTTCCCTCCTTATATTCTCACGTCTCTCCTTCCCACCTACCAACCAACATATTTGACTTTCATTTACTTCATTTATACCCCACCTTCCCCCACAATTTGGACCCAAAGTAGCTAACATCTTTCTTCTTGCCTTGGTTTTATCCCTACAATGACCCTGTGAATTAAGTTAGGCTGAAAATGTGTAACTGCCCACAAGTCTCCCAGTGAGCTAAGTGATAATGTGAACCTGGATCTCTAAGATCATAGCCTGAAACTCTAACCACTATATCTGGCTTGGAGGGTGGGAGACTGCTCTTAATAGAAAGCTGTCAGTCCTAGGTGAGTTATGCAAGTTATGGGAAATCAAATAACCTAAAGGTTGCCGCCAGGCCTGGCTCCCTCCTCTTACATTTAACTCACAGAAACCAAGATTTGAAGACTGGAAATTCTGCTGCGCTTGCCTGCCAACAGTCACTGACAGCATGTGTTTCTTAGGGCTCAATCTGAGGCAGGGGAAATGTCCGAAGGTGGTGAGGGGCTGCACCAGTGGATTTGCCCTCTCTGGGACATTTACCCAATGGAGGGGGAAATCCGCTGATGGCCAGCTGCTGCAGCCCTCTGAGATGCTTTGACATGGTGCTCTGCACCATGTCAGTATTCCCGTGCCACTAGAGGCCCTGTCAGTGTAGTGGAGGCATTCTGGAGGTGTGACCAGGGGGTAGAGCTGACATTAGTCTGCTTCTACCCTGGCTTTCCCTCCAGATACACCATGGCCTGGACTTGTGACTTACGCTACCCATTTGTATGGCATAAGTCCATTGTGCCCAATGGGGGACTTGTTTTTTGCCTCCCTGCACCACTGAAAAGCCCTCTGGAGGTGGCAGGGTGGCACTGCAGTAGCACTGCTCCTGTCTGCTCCAAGACTCCAGGTTGGCTTGGCCAAGGAACTGGTTTTAAAACCCACTCACCCTCATGTTTTGGTGTGTTTTTTTAAGATTTCATTTTTTTCTGCAAACCTGGGGCTTTTCCCAGTTTTAGGAAGATCTGTCTGTTCATGACCCAAGCCTCTGGATTTAAGTATCCTCAGATTTGGCCATGTTGCAAATTAGATATACCGACAGCATTACTGAGCAACAGGCTGCATTCCATGACCATTTTGCACATTATGCAGTGGCAAAATCAAATTAGCTACAGAGCCTCCTCTCACAGCTCATCCTATTCCTCTTTCTTGGTTTCATAACAATCCACCTGGCCAAAGGAACAGACTAGCAAGATCCAATCCTTCATATTTAGATGAGAGTCTAACAGGAATTCCTAGATAAATATATGGGGGGGGGGGTTAACTGTCATGTGAGTGGCTGAAAGAGGATGGAAATGCCTCCTTCACAGCTATCATCTTTGCACTTCATAGTAGTTGCTATCTCTTTACTTGGTAAAGAAATGTTTTCTTGCTCTGTATATTGGGGATCTGCTCAGGCAGCTAGGCCATTGACTCTTGAATGAGTACAAGATATGACTTATAGAACTGACTGAGAAAAGGTGGAGAGCTCACACCTTTAATACCATCTAGCTGCAGCCAGGGTGAGCCAGGTGAGCAGATATCTATTCAGCAAAGATCCTCCCCATCCTTTAAATGCAACACTGATTGGCACTGGCCTACCGGAGCCCTTAATAGCATTCAAAGACCTAGTGGTAAAGAGAGCGAACAGCGAGGAAGAAGGTCTGGCTGTCCACCAAAACCAGCAACTCTGCCATTTGGACTGAGTGCTCCTAAATGTTTATTTGGGCATTGGGAGAAAAGTGGTAAAACTTCTTATATCTATCTTCTTTCCCTTTCCTGGAGAGAGTGTGCCTGCTAGTCATTCTTCTTTCTGTTTCTCATCCTGAGTTCTATTAGGGCTATAATCTTTTGATCCATCGTGATTTGTAAACACAGAGCTAACTGTCAGAAAGGGCTTGGTCCTGTTGAATGAATAATCATCCAAATCACTACAGTTCTGGCTTCCAAATGTCTATCCTGCTGCTCTCTGTGCTTCAGAATCCTCCAGTTATTTGATGGATACTATAGCAAATTGGCCACAATTGTCAGCTAGTGCTGAATAGTTCTGGTTTACAAGTAAACATTAGCGCTAATGTTAACTCTGCTGGGTCTATTAGCTCAATTAAAGTGCAGAAAATAATTTGGATCCAGAGGTTCTTAATCCTTTAATTGCCAATAATCCATTTTATGTGCTTTAAGATATAAAATGAGCCTAAATACTCAGGATTTCACTGCTTTAAAGATGCAATTTATATTGTCCAGCAGTTGCATAAGACAATTCTTGCCAGGAAATATTTCTATCTAGTAAACACAGATCACAAGGATGTATTAATTAAGATTCAGAGTTTACATTCTCCCTGTAGCAAGCTTGGTTTTTCTGTCAACTAAGTAGAAAGGATTGAACATGGCCGTCAAGTTGTTCAAAACTGCATGTTTCCATCATTCTGCATGCAGGGATAACCCTCACAAGCTGTAAAGAGGAAGGTCTGCTTTAGAAAAGCTTTGAAAGAACTTTCTGAGCAACCAAAAGTACAGTCTGTCAGAGCACTGTCTGATCAGCAAAATCTAAATGACAGTTGCCACATGACACAGCCTCTTTCTGGGACTAATTGGAAAGGAACTATGATTGGTTAGTGAACTATATATAAGGCAGCACTGTGCTTTGCATTGTGAGACACTTGTCTTCACACTGCCTGGCAAAGCACTTTGTCTGAGAGAGCAACATTTCTGTGAACTGAATAAAGTAGGACCGCTTCTGTGAATCTGAATTGCTGTATGCGTCTCAGTTCCTGCTACGTTCCAGTGTGTGTGTTGCACAACTCTGCTTTCCAGGGATTGAACCCCACTTCAGTACCACACCCCCTCAACAGGTTATGGGCTCAGACAGCCAGTATGCTTACTCATGAGTAAGGACTCTGTGGTACTGTGTGACCGTCCTGACAGCATGTTGGTGTTCCAGATGGCTTCATCCTCAGCCTACATGCCTGTGACAAGGCTGAATGAGAGGAATTATGCTACCTGGACTGTGCAAATGCAAGCTTATCTCTTGAAGGAAGATTTGTGGACACCTGTAAATGACCCTCCTGTGAATCCCACTCCTGAGGAGGTTCGGGCAGAGGAGAAGGCTTGTGGGTCCATTCTTCTGGCTGTGGAGGCATCTCAACTCCTGCATCTAAAGGATTTGCCATCTGCTCAAAGTTGCTGACAAGCTCTGAAGGCTCTATATCAGCGAGAGACCGTTGGGGTAAAAATAATGTTGACAAGGAAACTCTACAGAACTCTTCTGAAGCCAGGTGAGTCCTTATCAGCACATATTCAGTCTCTGCGTGTCATTTTTGCTGAGCTGGCAGATCGTGGTTTGACTTTTGAGGATACCCATAGGCATTTATCCTTCTTTCTTCTTTGGATGAGTCATATGAGAATGTTGTGACCAGTCTTCAGATGTTACCAGATACAACTCTCACTCTGGATTTTGTAATCTCTAAAGTGCTGGATGCTGACAAACAGAGGGAGTTTCTGGCAATTTTGTCTAAGCAGAAAACTTCTACAATGGTTGCTGCAGAACCGGTTTTTCCTGTTATCTGCTCAACAAGGAAATGCTTCAAGTGTGGAATGTCTGGGCATGTTGCCTAAAGCTGTAGGAGTAAACCTCAACTCCAAAAACCAGCAGCAGCACGGAGGAAGCAAAAGGCTAATGATCCTGAAGCACCTGCTTTTTTGGTTTCTTGTGGAGATAATAATTCAGCACCCATTTGGCTTATTGACTCAGAGTGTGCTGTGCATATACTGAATACTGAAAGTCTTATTACTGAGGATCATCGTACCCCAGCACTGTATGATGTCACTATGGGTAATGGAACTCTAGCCACAGTAAAGTCTCAAGGTACTGTGTTTGTTCCAACCTTGAATGGGACACTCAGCAGTGTGTTGTGTGTTCCTGCATTCAAATTCTGCTTAATGAGCATTCCAAAGCTCACAGAAGATGGATATAAAGTCTTATTTGATGGACAGGACTGTATAATAAAGAAAAATATTTCTGTATGTGCTAGAGGTAAAATGTTTAATAGCCTGTATTACCTTAAAAATGCTGTTTGTAATGCTGTGCATAGTGAGAAAAGCATAATGAAGCAAAGTGAGAAGGGGGAGAGATCGCAGAAATGTGTGGCTACTGTTACTAACAAGCCATTACACAAAAACTGCATTCATTTTCAACACAGTGTATTTTCTCATGCTAATTTCCGTGTTCTTGCTAAAATGAGGAACATGTGTAATTTAGATGTGAACAGTTGTGGATGTTATTTGGACTGTGCTGAGTGTGCTAAAGCAAAAGTAAAAGCTTGTCCCTCTACAACTAAAAGTGACAGAGTGTCAGAAAAACCTTTCAAAATTGTGTATATGGATATTGCTGGGCCTTTCCCTCAGAGTCAATCAGGAGCAAAGTATACGTTAGTTCTGTGTGATTATTTCCGTTATACATATACATTTCTGTTAAAGACCAAAGGGGAAACATTCTCCCAAATTAAAGCATGGGTTGAACAAATTGAAAGAGAATTTGAATATAAAGTGGTATGCTTTCAATCTGATAGAGGTGGAGAATGGTCCAATAATCAGTTCAGACTGTGGCTTCAGAACAAAGGTATTCAGCACAGGTTTACCTCCCCATTTTCTCCCTGGGAGAATGGCATCGCAGAACAAAGAATAGGATTGATAAAACAGTTAAAAACAAACATGCTTACTGATGCTGAGATGTCAGAGTATTTCTGGGGGGAAGCTGTACAAACTGCCACCTATGTGTTAAACAGGTCGTGGTCAGAAAGTTTAAAGCAAACCCCATATTTCCTGTTGTATGGAAAAAATCCCAAACTGCCTCGTATGGGAATCATTGGATCATATGCAAATGTATTGATCCCTCCTGCTCAAAGAAAGGCTGGAGAGCAGAAATGGAGAAGGTTAAAGTTTGTTGGCTATGATTCTTCTTCTAAAGCTTATTGCTTTGCTCTAACATTTGGTAAAGTATTGATATCCCATTCAGCAAACTTTGAAAACAATCTGCATTGGGAAAAGATACATGCCAATTCAGATGTGTTTCTGCCCCTAACCAAGCAACAAGGAGTTAAAGTGCAGCCTGCACTACCTAGCTCTGGTCAGGGACAGAGCAAGCTGCTTGAAGCAGATAAACAGCTGAAAGTTGAGTCATTCTCAGATGAAAACTGAGAAGGGGAGGAACAGGAGCAGACAGAAACTAAACGTGTTTCTCAGAGAGCAACAAAAGGCATACCTCCTACAAGATATGGATTAGATGTTCATGTGTATGCTTGTAATGTAATAACACAAGAACCTGCATCACATAAACAAATGTTACAATTGCTTGAGTCAGAGGTTATGAAATGGAAAGACGCTATGAAAAAAGAACATGATGTACTTGTGAAGCAAAATGTATTTGAGAAAGTATCATTACCAAAAGACCAATCTGTTATTGGGTCAAAATGGGTTTATAGACAGAAAATAATGCCTGATGGATCTGTTTTATACAGGGCAAGGATAGTGGCACAAGGCTATAATCAGAAAGATCTGTCTAATGATCAAACATATTCGTCAACTGCCCATTCTGAATCCTTAAGAACTGTCTTAACCATTGCAAGTAAGAGAGATATGATAGTGCATCACTGTGATTTTGAATGTGTTTCTCTTAATGCCCCATTGAAACAACAGATGTACATGACAGTACCACCAGGTTTTGAAGATGACAATGCACCTAATCAAGTGTATCGTTTAAAACGCTCTTTGTATGGTCTGAGACAGTCAGGAAAGAATTGGTACACATGTTTAGACACAAAACTTAAGGCTATAAACTTTAAGAGAACAATTGCTGATGCGTGTGTCTATATTAGGGGCCACAGCAATAATCTAGAAATCATTTATGTGGATGATGAGTGTATATGTGCAAACACAGAGAAACAAATCAAGATTATGAAGGAACAACTGGGTACTACGTTTGTAATAAAGGATTTAGGTAACCTCACCAATTATTTGGGTATTGAAGGACAGAGTATAGCTAAGAAAGGTTACATCCCGACCCAGAAAAAGAGAATTGCAAATCTAGTAAAAAGTGCTAGAATGGAAAATGCAAAATCCACACAAACACCAATGGTACCAGATTACCTAAAAATACAAGACCCAGAACTGTGTGACAAAACTGAGCTGTATAGGAGTCTTGTTGGATCTGTTCTCTATATTGCAAACTGCTCTGGCCTTTGCTGCCAGTGCTCTCAGTCATCATGTCCATAATCCAACTGTTTCTGATTGGAATGCATTAATGAGAGTGATGGATCTGTTTTATACAGGGCCATCATCATTTTATAGTTCTTTTGCAGACAGTGAAGACAGAAAGTCTTGCACTGGGTACATTGGAAAGTATGCTAACGTGCCAATAACTTGGTGTTCAAGAAAACAAACCAATGTTTGTCTATCAACAACTGAGGCAGAAATAGCTGCTATGTCAGAAACTGCTAATGAATTAGTATGGCTGAGGTCATTACTTACTGAACTGGGTGAAACAGTACAAGTTCCCATAAATGTATTTACTGATTCTCAAACTGCCATACAGCTGGTAGAAACTGAAAACTTAAAGGTGAGAAGTAAGTACATAGGAGTCAAATAAGACAATGTAAGGCAACAGGTACAAACTGGTGAGATCAATTTATTGTATGTTCCAACTGAAAGTAATGTTGCAGATATGCTTACAAAACCTTTAGTGAAACAAAAGTTTCTGAAATTACTGCAAATGTTGAATGTATGCAAAGGTGATGTAAATAACTGTAAAGAATATTGAATGTAAATAGTTGTGAAGATTGTCAACTGTAATAGATTTTGGAAGGGGTGTCAGAGCACTGTCTGATCAGCAAAATCTAAATGACAGTTGCCACATGACACAGCCTCATTCTGGGACTAATTGGAAAGGAACTATGATTGGTTAGTGAACTGTATATAAGACAGCACTGTGCTTTGCATTGTGAGACACTTGTCTTCACACTGCCTGGCGAAGCACTTTGTCTAAGAGAGCAACATTCCTGTGAACTGAATAAAGTAGGACCGCTTCTGTGAAGCTGAATTGCTATGTGCGTCTCAATTCCTTCTGCGTTCCAGTGTATGTGTTGCACAACTCTGCTATCCGGGGATTGAACCCCACTTCAGTACCACACCCCCCTCAACATAATGTGAATGCCTTGGATTTATTTGAGCCCAGAAAGGTGAACTGCCGCTCCCAAACCATATTCCTTAATAACAAAGCACCTTTACTATGAGGCTGTGTTCTTGTCATTATGTGTGTAATGGACATCCTCTTTTAGCAATCTCTCAGCTCCACCTGAGTTCCAATCCATTGCTCAGGATTGCCCAATGCAGTGTAAAATGCCCCCATCTAGTTTGAATCTACTGGTTGTAGGAAGGAGATATTCAATAGTTGAGCAGTGAGCTCCCTGAGGAAAACGTCTTTCATTCTCAAGCATACTTGGGGGATTTGGTTTAATATTTGCTGTTTCTGTGCAGTCACTAGGGGAGTGGTAGAAAGTGAACTGTAAAGGGGAAGTAGAAAAAGGGGAAGGTCCTTGGTAGTCTCTAGAGTCTTGCAATGGAAAGGCAGCCTCATGTTTGTTTGGGTACAAACAGTACTGGCTTATTTCATTAGGGATAACATGTACTTGGGAAATGGCACCACATTTGTGTTTCTGTGTTGTATATGTATCTAGAGAGGTGAAGTCTTGGTTTGTCCATATCTATGTCTTTCTTAGTAAAGAACGAGCAAAGACAGAGCACATTGGGTATGTGTACGTATGGAAGAAGAATGAAAATAGGTCATTATAAGCTTCAAAAGCTGTTCCTTGGAACTCTTCCTAAACATAAAAGCTTGATTGGAATGCTTTGTATTCTATGGACAGAGTCCCATTTAGAACTGTAATCCAGTCCAGAGAAATCCCAAGACTTCTGCATACCAGGAGTCCCAAAGCTCTAAGGCATTGGATGATGTGTGAGGACCCTCTTCCTAGTGTCTGTCTGTCATTCTTTTTTCTATGTGAGTAGATACATAATGGGTGCTTTGAGTAGAGCAAGAGGCTCTGTCATGCACTTGGCCACAAGCATGCTGTCCTTCATAATACTTGAAACCACCTTATGGAAAGAACAGCAGTTTTATGTCTCAAATATTCTTCAATAACAAGCAGCTTTGGACAGAAATTTTTTTGGAAGAATCGCTGAAAGAAGCTGATGTTCAGTGCTCTCCATTGTTATGGTAAATGAACCTTGTTCTCAACCTTAGATGAGATAAGGTAGTTTAAGAATAGATACCTGAATTAAGCATCCCATTGAATTCAGATCCACGTAGAATCAAGGGTGTTTTGGAAGAGCTTCTGACATTTGGGGCTCTTTTTAAAAACCATCATTCATTTTTCTGGCAGATCTTGTCATGTTCAGAAGAGCTCAACAGGCTTTGATTTATGCATATCCTGGTGCTAGGTGCAGTTGCAGATGGCATTAGTTCATTCAGAGGCAGTCTGTGTTGGCAGCACCACCTTCTGTTTATCGAAGAGTCTGTGTGAGAAAATACAGCAATGGTGGTAGTGGCAATAATGCAATAGAAGTTGGTGGCACATTGCATGAGACAAAAAAAAATACAATGTAGTGTACCATCCAGCATGCATTTAATAGAGAATGATGAAGATATGCAGCTGTTAATCAGAAAAAAGTTACAGCCAAAATGAGGACTTATTCAGCCAATTCTGAATTATTTAATTCTTCTAAAAATCTCTAGTCACCTTGTTTGCCACTAAACATTCCATGTACCCCTGCTTGTGGCATCTAACTACAGTACTGCAAATATCCTAAATCTCTATACAGTGGGCAAACAGAGAACATGCAAGGAGATTAATCCTGTCTTCGACATATCATTGATCTTGCTTTGTTTAATTACTATCCAACACTACACCCTATTCATTAGAGGATTTTTTCCGTATAAAGCACAATCTAGAGATAAAGGGTTGAAACTATGGCACTTTAGTGAATTGAAGATGCATGGTATAAGACACGGATCATGGCAAAAAAGCTCTTTCATCTAATATAGGCCTGTGGGCTCTGGTGGATCCAGGAACCCAAGACTATCAAATTCCAGCTGGTTGCTTTGAAGGGGAATTGTGTGAATTGTGTAACTCTACGCAAGAGCCTGGTTCTCATAATATTTCCCAAAGAGACTCTTTTGTGGGCTGGGAAATGTAGCTGGATCTTATGGTTTATGAGAAACCCATGCTCCTTTTCTGAGAGCACATCATAAATTATATTAAGAAGTGGAAGAATTTGGTCCATGTCCTGCAATAAGGATAAATCTAAAGGTATTTAAGCAAAACAAATTTGGATAAGAAAAGATGCTCTGTTGACTGAATTGCTTCCCCATAGCACATAATTAGTGGCTGATTAAAGAGGCTGTTAACATAAGGAAAGGAGAAAACATGTCAGCCCTGAACACAAACTATCCCTACATTGGGAGCAACTCAAGAGAATAATTTGCCTTTCCACACCATCAAGCTGATATGCCCATTTAGTGAATTAAATTCACTCCAAACCATAGTCTTATCCACAAGTGGGATGTGATTAAACCTTCAGCAATATATATATTTGCTCATGAATAAATCTGGGACAATTCACAACCTTTCAGCTTGGGATAGAGAGTGACTGCTATCGGTATATGATCCCTGCTGTGCATTATACTTTTAATGAAACCTTCTCTACCTGAAATCTGAACCCCAGTGCAGATCATTTAGGCACCAAGCAAGGGAGATCACAAATGCAGAAGGCTGCAAGCACAAATTCAGATGAATTTAGCTGGAGGCAATAAATACTTAAAATATGGAACCATTACATTTGCACACACCATTCAGGCAATTTTTTAAAGCTGGAGTTGTCACTTGAGGAGCCAGTAGAACCCAACATTTCTCTGACTCCTTATAGCTGCATGTGAAGATTAAAAGAAGATCCTGCTTTATGTTTTATCTTCTTGTATACTGCCATTTCCTCTTGTGTCTCTTGTAACCCCCTCTTATCTGTTTTATCACCCACAAAGCTTCAAAGATATTTAACAAGCTGTAGTTACAAATTTGCAATTCATGGCTTCAGGTTAATAGCTGTTAGTTGGAGGAATGTGAACAGGAATCCTGAACAGACCCCGAGACACTTCCATTTCCTGAGTCAGTCTGAGAAAACGAACCTTTAGACTGATCACTGCAGAGAGATCCACCTTCCGAATCAAAACAGAGAGACTTGTTCTTTCCCCCCATTGCTTCTAAGGTTCAATACAGATCCTGAGGACCTGAATGAAGGATTCCTACCACAGGAAGTGACAACCACTCTCTGTAGTCTTTATACGACTCAGTTCTTCCTCCTATCAGTTTAGTATCCTGGGGACAAAGTATTTGAACAGAGGGTGCTCCCGTGTAGCTCCCTGTGGGAAGTGTTTGATGTCGAACTCCCCCTGCCCTGGAGGCTTCAATTTGGTACCACATTGTGGGACAGCTCCCGCTCGGTGCATACTTTGTGCTGCCGTCCCCCGCGCGGGGAGTTTGATTTCAGCACCCAGCATCCGGACAGCTCCCCGCTGAGAAAATAAATGCTCGGGCAGCTGCTTGACATCCACGTCTTTGGAGGAGTTTCAAATGTGAATCAAATATGTGAGCATCGCGGCGAGCCAGAGACTCGTTTGTACGCTAAGCAAATCAAGAGCTTTCAACACCAGAGCTGTGGGCAGTTACTTATGCAAGAGAGGAGGCTTCGGAGGCGCAGCACCTCCACCACTTGACAGAGGCGGCATCTTGACAGCAAGGAGCAGGCATCCAGTCCTCCAGGAACAAGAAAGTCACAGGATCTTTGGCTGGCTCGCCTGGGAAACCTCAAAAGAAGCCAGGATTGGAGAGAGGCGGTTTCCTATCGCCTAACAGGTGCCTCAGCTTTGCAAGGTAAGATCTGTTATTCAGATAACGTGGACGACTAGTGAAATAACATCATTGCCTTCTATTATGTCATGTTCTTACTGTATGTTTTTACTGTGTACAGCCCATTTTTGGGGAGTGTGCTGAATGATCTACAATGTTATTCCTTGATCTTATTTCATATGATCAAACTGATATTGTTTTCAGTCTCTCCTTTCCTCCCCCCTCCCGTTTTTTTTGGCTGTGGTGGGATGAATTAGTCCAACGTGTTGCTTGATTAGAGCTTTTTAATCCTATAGATATCCCTGGCATCTAATCCTATTCTTCTCAACAGATTTAGAAGCTAATAGAAGATTGCCTCAGAGCTCGGTTGAGCCTCTGCCAGACACCCACTACCATTTCTGGTAATTAATTGTATTTTAAAGTTTAATTTGGAAGACATCAATCTATTTCAGAGCTCACTGTAGGAGGTTGAGCTAAAATCTGAGAACCACTCAGTGAGATCCCACAGGTAGGAAGAATATTAAGTTTTGCAGCTGATTATCAAACTAATAATTAAAAAAATACTATCAGCAGCAAAGCAGTGGGTGATCCGTTTGATAAGGTTTGTTAGCATTCAAATTATTTGTTATTTTAGAAGCAAGCCATTTAAAAAGCATAAGTTATGGAAAACACATTACAAGGCTACCTTGTGTATGTTATGTGTGTGTTTCAAATAAATTAATACCTAAATAAATGAATAAGCTGAATACAGAAATTAAGAGATACAAATTGGTGACAGGCATGGGATGTGCTTCTAGTATCCCAGAACCTAATGGCTGTCTAGGGATGCTTTGCTTCTTCACACGTCTAACCTATCACTTTTACTGTTCCCAGTTTATGCCTTGTCCAGTATGTAGAGTCTGCACAGGGAAAAGTCAATAGATCATGCTAATTTATTTTACTTTCTTCCCATTTTTCCACCCTTTCTGATCAGTCAGTCAAAAAAAGACATGGAAAACTAATAACCCTGCAAAAATCAGCACTGGGATCAAGAATAATAAGAATGTCTTTCTTTCTTTCATCCCAACAGTGATATATTTCCCAATCTAGAGCCAAAGCTAGAACATTCAACCAACTCCCAGGGGAGAAGATGTGTGGTGGATTGCCTTGGTTCAAAAGAATTAGCCAGATGAAGCCCACATTTTAATAAGTTCAACAAAGAGCATTATTTATCATACAAAGAGAAAAAGTCCAAGTGCCTTTCCAAAAAGTTAGTTTTATAAATGAGCAATGGTATAACTTATTCTTCTACTCCAAAGCCTTTAAAATATGTAAACCCTAAACTGGAAGGAAGGATTAGAAAGTCAGATCAGTGTGTCCATATTCCCACTGGTGTCTTTCAAATGTTCTGTTTGACCAGTTACTCTGGAAAGCAGTCTGAATTAATTTGTGTGCATTTAAAATCACCCTGGACTGCTATCCATCAGGCAACCACTGACAGGTCATCTTCCACTAAGAAAGCTGCCCCTACAGAACATCTCATTTGAGGTGATGCACTGGAGTGACTGATGGTGTCAATTAAACAAGAAGCCAAAGGAGCATGGCCCTTTTGCCTGCAGAATCACCTTGTATATTTTAGAGTGCAGATGACAGTTGAATTCAGAGCCTGGAGCTGTGGATGTTTAGTTCTTGAAAGATAACAAAGCGGAGCAACAGGAGATTCAAATATTGTGGCAGCTTGCATATTGCTTTGGTTTCCACATGTAAATCACACTGTCTGCTGCCCTCAAATTGGTTTGCAGCTGATGCCTGGTGTAGACACTTGTAGACCTCGGAAGGCATTTTTCAAAATGTCTTTGCAGAACTTTCTGGCCACAAGTGAAAAGAAACAATTGCCTGCTTGCCCTTTGGGAACAGTATTGCCAATGGTTGCATTTTCTTCCAGTATTTTCTTGGTCCAGTGTGTTATTTTAACCTTAAATTTAAGTAAAGCAAATACGTAAACAATTTTCGGAAAGCCAGTGTCATGGGGTAGGTAAAATTGGGTGTGAATTCCCACTAAGACATGAATGACATTTATGAGTGACACTGGGCCAGCCAACATCTCTCAGCCTGACCTTTCCAAATTGTGATAACATGGGATAATCCCATTTTTGCTGCTCTGAACACGTCAGAGAAAAAGTTAGATATAAAGAAATTTTAAAAATTGGTGTGTATTCCTACTAACATTTCTTTTCATGTGCATCAGGGCAGATGTACTGATGACTATACCAATTTGTATCACTGAGGATGACAAAGTTTTGGCAATTTATACCAAGCCCACTCGGAACTGATAAATAATAAAATTATTGATGCGAGGTAATTCAATTTTGAAACACTTATAACTAATGATAGACAGACCTTTAGAAGCTTTGGAGGGGGACGATCTAATGTAAAAATATAACTATACAAAACTATTGTTAAGAAGAATACATTCTAGAAGCTGGCATGTGTGGGATCAGAGGTATCTCATCAGCCTATTATATATCCAGTTAATTAAGACCATGGCACTAATTGAACTGTTCCCTAGTAGGCTGCCTCAGCAGTAGGACCTTAGACAGCCTCTCATGTGAATTCCACTGCTGTTATGTGCACATTTATTTATTTGGTTTACATCCCACTCTGTCCCATGGACTCAAAACAGTTTATACCACTTGTTCCAGATGCAAATATTTCTATCCCCAAAAGGCTCACAAAAATAATATCTAGATAAAAGAGGCTAACTGAAACACAAATATGACATTTTAGAGATGTAAAATCTATTTAGAGTTAAGGGGGAGATTCAAAACACCCTTTAAAAGGACATTATCTTCTGCAGGCAGCCACCTGTTAAATGACTGCTAGCAGAGGAAGAGGAATGGAATCAATTGGATGAGGACCAGAGCTCATTCCTAGATGGGAGGGCAATGATATTTCTGAAACTCTCCCCAGGAAATGGAAAGATCTTCACTCCCAGATCCTACAATTCTCCTCCTCTCCAGCAATAGCACCTATGAAAAGATACTGCAGAGGGTACTAGTAATATGGCACTCCGTTAATTCTTCAAAACTAGTTGGCTGCTCTAATGACCGCACCACAATGGCTCTCTGAATTCCGAATGGCCTGCACAAAAAGGAACTGTATGTTTCCCATCCACGACATTCAAGATACAGAGGGCACCGGTGATATCAACAGGATAAAAATAAAATAAATCAAAATAAAATAAATAAAATATTTTCCACCCCATGTTGATTTTTAGAATTCAATAGGATGGAATGTGGTAATGGCCCAGAATGTAAGTTTATCAGTGAGGGGAATAGTGACAGTATCTATTAGTAAGATAGTTAAGACATACACATTTGCTAAAGGAGCCGGCTTGGTGTAGTGGTTAAGAGCAGGTGCACTCTAATCTGGAGAACCGGGTATGATTCCCCCCTCTGCCACTTGAGCTGCGAAGGTTTATCTGGAGAACGAGATTAGCTTGTGCACTCCAACACATGCCAGCTGGGTGACCTTGGGCTAGTCACAGATCTTCAGAGCTCTCTCAGCCCCACCCACCTCACAGGGTGATTATTGGGGAGGGGGGAAGGGAAAGGAGATTGTAAGCCTCTTTGGGTCTCCTTACAGGAGAGAAAGGGGGGATATAAATCCAACCCCCCCCCCCTTCTTCTTCTAAATACAGGAATGCTGGAAGCTGCAAGTGATTGATAGTAAATGAAAGTCTCTGATAGTCTTTGCCCTTCCGTTAGACATTTCATTTAAATCATGCCAAACTGGCCTTTATTAAGAACGGACTTAATACACCATTGATCTTATCCAATTACAACTTTTATATTCTGGAAAATTGCTTCAATAATCCTTCCTTGCCTTACAGAGGTCTGTATAGTGGAGTGTTGGTAATTTATTCAGAACCTCTAGGGCTACCCGTGAATGAAGTCATCATTATGACCGTTGTCCTTGCAGAAATTGATATTATAACTGGAAATTAAATTAAATGCATGTTTGACAAAGGCAAAAGGTTGAATTTTTATCACTGGGTTATGAAGAAAAGAAAACAGCCTTCAAAAAAGAATAGCCTTTTCAAGCTCTAGCTCAGGGGTAGGGAACCTGCGGCTCTCCAGATGTTCAGGAACTACAATTCCCATCAGCCTCTGTCAGCATGGCCAATTGGCCATGCTGGTAGGGGCTGATGGGAATTGTAGTTCCTGAACATCTGGAGAGCCGCAGGTTCCCTACCCCTGCTCTAGCTCTTTCATTCCTACCAAGAGAGCATACAGCCACATGTCTTCCATAAGGCAAAGGAGAATCTTCCCAGGCTGAAGAGCATGTCAAAAGGTTTTGGATCCAAGTTTATTGCTTAGAGGAACTAAAAAGATTATCTCAATTTGTCAACAGTCTCATTTATGTTGACTGTTGACTATCTTAGACCTTAATGAAAAAGGAGGCTATCTTAACAAAATCCTGTTGCTATCAACACTTATTTGCAGAAGTGACCCTTTCTTGTGACCCTATTTTGTTTTGTGTGCAAAACACTTGTGGAACTCTCCTGCAAGACCCTGGTTACAACCTAATTCATCTTGCCTCTGAGGGCCCATCTATACATTACATTCAAATGTGTGCAATAAAAATAGGGTAGCTGCTGCTAGTTGACCAAGTGGATACAAGAAGAAGGCACAGAAATGGTATGGGGAGATGGGCTTAGTCTGCCCTCCTTTTGATACGTTGCTGCTTTAGTACTCTTCAGCCTGGTAGTGTCCAAATGTATATTTATATTTCAAACCTTGCAGACATGTTTTGAGGGTGCTGGGGACAGGGGAAACATAATTTAATGGGGGAAAGGAATTGTAGTGGACCAGTATAGGTTGGGGGAGGATTAATTTCCCTCTTCATTTTCCCCTGAAAATCTCACTCTTCCAGACTACTTCACCTAGAAGAAGCAGTGATGGGATCTATATTATGCTTGGCTAAAACTGTAATCAATAGTTGCCTTTAACTTTGGAATATGTTAACTCTGGCATGAATATCCATAATGACATCAAGGTTCGCTTTGGTTTATGTTTCCAGTGATGGTCTTCATTTACATACCTAACTTTTCAGTAAAATCCAAACTAGAGTTCCTCTACTTTGAACCCATTGAAATAAACGGGTTTAGACTGGCGTAATTCTGTTGAGGATTGCACTGTTTCATAATGAATGTATTAGCATGTTTTGTTTGTTGTCCCCATGCAATAAAGAGCTTTCCCTTCTGTTATATCCTGATCATGGGTTCCCCCACTCCCCTGTCGGACACTTGATTGGTTGGTAGGCTGTGTTGTTTGTAGTTTAGAAGCTGAGAGCTTCTTCCCTGCTGGAGAAAGGCAGGGAACAGAAGTGTTATCTGGGGAAAGGGGGTGAAATTGCTAAGTGGCAGAAGGCACATTCTTCATTCAGAATATCCCAAGTTTGAACCCCAGCATCTGCAGTTCAGCAATAACAGGGGTCAGGGCTAAGAAAGAGACAGTGCTATCCTGAACAGAGTTGCACTCTTCCAAGCCTCAGATGTATGCCTTTAGGAAGGTGTAACTCTACACAGGATTACACTGAGACCCTATGCCATTTAAAATTGGGCCAGAAAGACCAGCTGTGAACCAATCGTCCAGTGCAAGATATGTATGTTCATAGTTATTGTATGCTTTCCTCTTATTTTACCTGATGGTTCTTTTTTTATTTTCCAGGTAGATCTGGTGTTTTGTATTATACCAAATTCACACAAATGTGTGCAAATATTGCCAACCTGTTGCAGACCAAGTGATACAAATATAAAATGCAGAACATGATGTGAGCCATCTGCTAGGTATAACAAGGCACAGAGAACTATATGCCACCTGCCCAGGAAGAGCCAGGTGCTGTGATGGGGACCTGAATTCTTTCTGTGCACATGCTAGAGAACAGAGATTAAAATCCAGTCTGATTCAAAGCATTTAATAAACATGTGAATATCAGGGTTATCCATCAGACTATGGTTTCAAAACTGAATTGCTAAATATAATTAATAACCTAATAAAATTCATATCTGATGTTGGATTGCAACATAAAATTAAGATGATCTTTGAAATTGTATAAGATAAACCATTTTTAATGACGTCAATATCCCCAATATCAGGATTTGTGGCCAGGTAGATAAACTACTGTTTTATAGAGTAGTGTGTTATCTTGGATTGGGGGAACCAGAGTTCAGATCCATGCTCCGACATGAAGCTCATTGGAGCTCATCGGATGACCAGTGTCCAACTGCTGAATCTTTGCCCAGACTACTCAAAAATACCTCACAAGCATAAAATGCTTTGATTTGGACCTCCCTCAGTCACTTGGAGGAAAGGCAGGACACAAATGAAACAATGACAGTCCACATGTCCTTGAAATATGCTGACCTGATTTGACATGTATTTGCCTTTCTCAACTGTTATGCCCCACATGGACATCCAATTACATCCCAAGTAGGGGAGGCGTACTGGATAGCTGGGAAGGAAAGTGCATTTTTGCTTGCCCCCCACCCCACCCATGTATAGTCTGTCAAACTGTATTTTACATGGATGACAGCTTGGATTGCTTTGATTTTACAGCATGAATTTCATTACTAACTTGAGCATCTCTGGAAAAAGAGATGAGAAGGAATGTGGATCAGATCTTGGGTTGTGTAAGGGCAGGGCATGGAGAAGTGGGCCCTGCCAGTATGAAAGGGGCGGGGGGAGCAGCTCTTGTAGAAAATTGTGTGATTGATTCATTGTGGATCAGGGGTGTAACGAGGCAGCCCTGGGCAAACTGTAGCCCTGGGCAACACCTGAGTTGGATGCCCCCCCCCCCCCGCCATGGGCGGCCACTCCACCATGACCAAATTTTTTTTTGCACCAGGACATTGGTGCCTGCAGGGGGTGCATTTTTAGACATATCAGCACCACAATTTCAACATATCATCAGGAGACTGTCCTTATGCTACTCCCCAAGTTTGGTGAGGTTTGGTTCAAGGAGTCCAAAGTTATGGACTCCCAAAGGGGGTGCCCCATCCCCCATTGTTTCCAATGGGAGCTAATAAGAGATGGGGGCTACAGTTTTGAGGGTCCATAACTTTGGCCCCCCTGAACCAAACTGCACCAAACTTGGGGGGTGCCATCATCTCCAGATGATACCCTGAAATTTTGGTGCCGATACATCCAAAAATGCACACCCCGCAGGAACATCCTAGAAATTTGCTCAAGAATCTTTGTTCTGCATTGAGTTTTCTGCATTGCTGTCATTGGGGGTTGCAGGCTTTGGGGGGCACATTTATGAAGGCACAGTCTCAAAACTTTCAGGGTCTCATCAGGAGACTGCCCTAATGATACCCACCAAGTTTGGTGCAGTTTGGTTCAGGGGGGCCAAAGTTATGGACCCTCAAAACTGTAGCCCCCATCTCCTATTAGCTCCCATTGGAAACAATGGGGGATAGGGGCACCCCCTTTGGGAGTCCATAACTTTGGACCCCCTGAACTAAACCTCACCAAACTTGGGGGGTAGCATAAGGACAGTCTCCTGATGATACGCTGAAATTTTGGTGCCGCTAGCCTAAAAACTGCGCCCCCCTGCAGGCCAAAATTGGAAAACCACTAAAATATCCAAAAACGAACCCAGCATTTTGATGCCCCCCACAAGGTGATGCCCTGGGCAGCTGCCCACCTTGCCCAATGGGCATTACGCCAGTGTTGTGGATGGTCCTGTCAAAACTTCTATTGGCAGTGGGGAGAGGGTTCTATAGACTCAATGGAGCCAAGATCCATTCCCCTTGTTCTCACCCTGTATTTTGACTGTCAGGCATAATACCTGGATACCCCCCAGGAATCATTCACTGTGCAATGGCGTTGGCATTTCCTCCATTTGACAATGAGCATATGCAGAGGACTGGGTCAAGTTGGGGTTTTTATTTGAAGAGTAGACTGGGGTTCTTAATATGCACATCATCTTTCATTTCAGCATCTGTGTATTGCATTATGTTGGATTTCACGTATTTCCTGACACCCTTGAAAGCAAATCTGAGACTTAAATGGTGGGGGGGGGGGTGTCATCCATGAAACACAGAGTATGAATATCAATGCTCATTCTAATGTCTTACCATTCTAATGGAAGATATTGTTTCACATTTTCCTCCAACTATTTGAAACAAGATCCCATATCTGCCCTCACCCATTCTTGCTCTGATACATAGTGGTAATATTATGACCTGTTAAGTGTAGCCTCAAGGCACAATTCTTCAAGAAAGGATATGGATGTAAAATGACAGGGCAAAGAGAGAGAGATTAGTGTTGTAGACTGTGGGACAGTTTGTACTTTGGTTTGGGAGAGGTACAGTTTCCCATTTTAATGGTGAAAATTCTGTGTGGTTTCAAATCACAGGAAATGGATCTCCTCATAGTTCAGCTTTGTACTTTTGAACAGTATGTTCGTTCTGCCAATCTAACACCCCCTTACCTTGATAAGTATCTATCAATTGCCACATGGTTATGAAGCAATCTGGTCATGCAGTAGTTTGAGTTGACACAAAGCACAGTCATGAGAGCTATCCAGTGGGACGTCATCTACTACTACTTGGAGGATAAATTCTCAAGTAACACAGCAAGGTGGTAGTACTTCGCCTGTGTTCCAGAGACTATGGAATCTTTCCTTACTGGATATTTTCTGTCCCTTGAGAGCTGCATGGCATCTTAGCTCTCCATCCTTGGAATGGCCATATTGCCGACTGATGCTTTCTGGGACTCAGCTGCACATCCCTAGCCTTCATGCACATCCCTAGCCTTCTCAGGACACACTTCTTCTGGCTTGAAAACTGACCAGACTATGTTTCATTTGCAATAAAATGAGCATAGGGTGAATCTTTCCCACTGTGCTTGTGCAGGTGGTAGAGCAGCTCAAAAGAAGGGATATTGCTTTCTCAATGCCATTAAGAAATTAGTGCATAGCAAACCTGCTGTAGTTAGAAGACAAACAACCGGGGTTGCAAGCTTTATTTGACTTAATAGGTACATTACTCAACGAAAGCTTCCATTGATTACTGAGAGGAGGGGATAACCACTGGGGGCAAACTTTAATTGGAGACTCTGAGGCTCAAGGACACCCTTGTTTATTTTTGAAGGCTTTCATTTTTTTAAAAAAAAGATATATTATAATAATAAGAATAAAAATATTAAATGTTGGCTCTTCCTTCAAGCACAGTGGCAGCTTTCCTTTAAAAAAAAAAAACCCAATTGCAAGTTATTTCCTATGTTCTTCAATATCCTTCAAAAGGCACCTATCCCGAGACCTTTGTGATGTGAAAATTTATTAAAGTTTCATAAGGCAGATGTTTACAAGACAGATGGTTAATCAATTCACTAAACTATTGAATTAATAGAAAGCCTAGTAAATAACAAGAAAAAAAGTTTCACCAATGAAAATGAATGCAACTGTCTTCCTCCATCTGCACAATCTACTGATTGTGGGAATGAGCTGGTCCCTCGCTTCATCCTCCCCACTTCTTTCCACGTATATTTTATACAAGTATTTATTTTGCTCAGAGCATTTTTATGCCATTTCTCCCGCTGACATCCCCCTACAGCCCATTTCACTCTTTTCGATCCTCATCTGTACATTTCCACAGCCTTCATTCAGGTGTCATGAAAAACTTCAGTTATAGAAACAGCTAGTTGCTGTGCTTGGGCACCTGCCCCTTTATGCACAGAACTTGATGTGAACCTTCCCAATTCATCATATTGTCCAAATGCAGGTACCCCAGCAAAGTGGCTTTTGTTTCCTCCCTCTTCCCAAGCCAGGATTGTAAACCTCAATCCAATTATATAATCCTAATTCATGTGGACTAAACAAGTTCCGCTCACCAAGATGCCTGAACAAGGACATCAAAGAGAACTGGAGTTTGGCCCAACCTGGGAAGTGTTCGATCAAACAGTCATGGTAGGTCGAGGGAGGGAGGGCTGCAGGCAAGCATGGCAATAGCTTGACTTAGTGCCTGACTGGAGGTCAGCTGCAGCCTGGTGACGTTTGAACCCAGCCTAAACATTTTGTTCAATAAGGAAATTCACATAATCTTCATCTACAGATAATGACCCAATAAAATCTAACCTTTCACTGAATGTGCAGCTCTTCAGGGCAAAGGATTTGGAAGGGGGGGGGGGCTGCAGGAAAAGAATACTCAATGCTAATATTTCTGCTCTGCCTGCCTACTGTTGGGAATGGATACATCACAATATTTAAAGACATAGGGGCACATTTATTGTAAGTCTCTATTAAACACCTACTCAAAATATAAAGGTTAAACCACATAATTTCTGGGAATTCATCTAGTTCTTCCCATCCTCTGTTCTCTGTTACTTCGCATTTCCCTCTGAAGTCTGTTACAACTGGGCCTCAGGTTTAGCACCCAATATACTGAGCAACATACACAAACTGGTCCTCAGACTGCACACGGCCTCACTCTCTTTACCTCACTATCAGTTGCTGCAAGCAAGTGGGATCTCCATTTGGCTCCAGTCAGGGAGCTATTTGGACCCTCTGCATGGACCACTTCCTGGCACCGGTCCTATCTGGCTCCTTCTCTGCAGTGTCACTGGGTGGAATCCAGCATTTCTGCACATTGGTCTATATATACTCAAGGAAACACACATTGATTTATTCCAGCACTTCGCTTTTTGAGAATGTAAGTATATTTATAAGTCTCTGAGACATAGAGGTAAGTATCATACTGTGATAAAAGAATGTCATAAAATTTCTGTATATAAAATGAAACTAAGGAGAACAATTTCTTTCTCAAAACTCATACTTCTGAACATCTTGAGATTTTTAGAAGCAGCCACACCAGTGCTAACTATGCACATAGCTCTCACAACTGGCTAGATTGCATGGCTGGCAAAAAAGACTCCCCCTTTTTTGGAGGGGGGTTGCTTTCCAGAGATTCTTTCCTGAACCTGATGTGCTGCCCAATGTATAGAATCCATAATATTTGGTTTCTTTTCCAACACGTACGAAATGCCACAAAATATTCAGCCAAAACTTGGCATCCGCATTCCATGCTGGTTAAATTAATTATGTGTAAATTAAACATGCAAATTGTCTGGCAGCCTGAAATTCAGGGTATGTTTCCAAGAGTCTCCTTAGAGCTAGACAGCATCCATTTTTAGAATTTGGCTGAAAGCATCTTCACAGGGATCCTGGTAAGCCTTCTGCTGGCCAACCTGGCCTCAGAGATCAAAACACTGATGTCCAGTTTCTCTTGCTGCCTTGAGGAGTTTGAGACATCCCTCCAGCTCCCACTTTACCAACTCCAACAGGTCTCCAACTGGCATAATAATCATCACTCAGCTACCTTGCAGCACTATATGAGACCTGCTTTGATTCTGAAAAGTATAAACAAAGATGTATTCTTGGCAGACTGGCTGACTAAATTCTCTGAGATGTCAAAAGGAGATGTAGCTCTCTAAATACAGGCAACATGCAGTCCCTGTCACCTGCTATTTAAGTCTATTTCCAGTGTGGCAACTGATGGTGGCTGTAGGGACAGAAGCTACTGCTGTGAGCCTAATCAGGGGCTGGTAGAAGCCAGGACTCCCTGCAATGAGCACAGCAATAATCTCCACACTCAATTATTATGTCTCTCGGCCCCAAAGAACCCTGCACAGGCCTGAATTGAAATTTTGAACCACTTTGCATGCATCTCTCCCCAACCCTCCCCGTTTGCTGTTGTCTTGGCTATTAGAGCTCATCAGATTCTGCCTCCTGTTCCTTAAGCAGCTCTGCTCAGCCGTCTTTATAAAATGCAATAGTTTAACAATTCTGGATGGATAGCTAGGACATGCCTGATTGCACTATCGTCCCACTAACAAGGGAAAGGTCAGGGGGTGTTCAGCAAATATTTAGTTCAAGGAAGCTGCCGCTGTCCTATTTATATCTCATTCAGCCTTCTCATCCATGACAGCTGTGGGATAGCTTGCTATAGATGCCAATTCTTCATGGGAAAAGCAGGTATTGATCACTATAACACGAGGAATGATCAGAACCGGGCCTAAAAACCCTTGGCTAAGAAAGGGCCACTCAATAAATAACACGTCTTAAAGCCAGCACCATAGTTGGCCAAATTAAAGATTGGAGACTGAACTGGCTTTTGGATAAGTGGCGAACAGAGCAGAGCAGTGTACAGAGTAAGTTTGACTTTACAAGCTGCAGCCTCCTCAAGCTGCAAATTGCAGACTTGTTTTTCCATGGCTGACACCACCACCACTACCACACGCACCCTCATGGCTGGGATCCTCAACGAGAACTGCTGGTTTAAAGTCAACAGAGTCAATAGAGTCAAATATTAATGCGAACGCATACCATAGAGAGAGGTTAGTGTGAAGAGGTTGGTGAAGTGGTCAGTTGAGTGGCTCTGGATGGCTCCCACGTTGGATTGGATTGGGACCTAGGCTGATGTCTGGGCCACCAACTGTTGCACTGGACTGGTGGCTCTTGTCAGCTCTAGCTGGGTTTGATATCCATTGGATCTGAGCAGCCTCAGATAAAGCCCAACAGATTTTGATGAACCTCAGAGGTCCTTGGATGCCATTGGGCAGTTTCAGGGACTCCAAGTTCATTATGTACAAACATTGACTGTCATCAGCCTTGCTTAGAGATTGCAGCTAGTGGGAAGCTACTGCAGTTCTGGAGGGCAGTCTGGGGGTGGCTCAAAGAACAGGCAGTCTACCTTGAGGACCATGAGGTCAGTACTCCAGCAGTGCGAGCCTGATTTCTGAGGGTCCAAAAGAGCTTATGGTCCAGATGTCAATAGAAGACCTGGGTGTGGATTCCTTAGGACACTTAGGACATCCCTGAATAATATAATAGTGTTGTGGAATATTCATGAGAATTTTGTCTGCTCCATTATTAATTTTAACCTTTACTCATGTGCTGGAATAGAAATCTAATAAAAAGTATATTAATCTTTACTTCCCCTTTATATTTTAGAACAGTCTAGCTTGACTAGTTTGATGAAAGGTGCTTACTTTTTTTAGATTCTCCAAGACATCTCGGTGATTATAGTGTGGTACAGCAACGTTGTGCAGCTGGGGAAGTGAAGGGTGATATAGAGTCTTTGGTAGTCATGGTTTCTCAGTCCTCCATCAATCTGTGTGAAGGGTCAGAAGGTAGCTCAGAGCTCATTTGAAAGTTTTTCTCCTTCAGAGTACTCCTCATCCCAAAGATTCCAGTTGTTGACTATGTTCATCTTGTGTGGGATACTGAAGGGAGTTTGGCTATCTGGCTGGTATATCAACTGCCTAAAGCATCTGCCAATACCCTGCTGAGCCTGTTAGAGGTGGTGTTGGGTTGGACCTTGGAATTCTTCAGACTGATAGTTCTAGGGCACTTCAATGTTCATGCTGATCCAGCCACATACATACAGGCTGTGGACCTGGTATCTTTCATGCAGCACTCAGACTCTCTCAATTTGTATCAGATCCCACACACAGGCAGGCCACGCACTGGATCTGATCTTAGGCATAAGGGTGGATATGGGTCTGATCTCTATTGACAGAGTTCTGTGGTCAGGTCCATTTGCACATCCTATCCTCAATATAGGTAGCAAGCTGATTTATGCCTGTCTGTGGAGAATTATGGATCCAAGTAGTTTTCAGAATGCTGTGTGGGATCCAGTGTTTCCTGGAGACTCATTAAGTGTGCTGGTAGAAGACTAACAGAAATGTCTTTCTGAAGCCACTGACAAAATTGCTTCCAACAGCCTCTTTAGATCACTAGAACAGGTTTGGCAAAGTACTCATGACAAAAGGGCAAGAATAACCTAAAGGACTTTCATGACATCCACTAGAAAAGAATACTTATGCAACCTTCATCACATCTGCCTCCTCTCACCCAGCACAATTGTTTAGGGTGATTAGGTTTTCAACTGCCCTCACTGTTAGGAATTTGACAATAATCTGTGAGGCATTTGCAAGCTGCTTTTTGAATAAAATCTTTTACCGTTGCCAGAACTTCCTTTGCAGTGTTGATACAATGAGCAAGCTGGAGGCCCCTTGGCAGTCTTCAGGTCCTATGTTGGACCAGTTTAGCCCTCTCACCTGGTCTGATAGCAACAGGCTCTTGGAAGCTGTGAAGTCTACCACTTGCCCTTTAGTCCGATGTCTATCATCACTGGTGAAAGCCAGTGGTGAGAGTGTGTGGGCCCCCTGATGGATATTATCAGTCTGCCTTTAATTCTGGGTTTTTTCTCAAGAGGTTGAAAGAGGCAGTGGTAAGACAACTCCTGAAGAAGCCATCTGATCCATCCAACTACTGCCCAGTGACATATCTTCCATTCCTGGGTAAGGTAGTTGAGAAAGCGGCCGTGGAACAGCTCCAGGCATTCCTGGAGGATACATCGGCTCCATATCTGTTTCAGTCCAACTTCTCACCTGGTTGTGGGGCACAGATGGCTCTGGTTGCCCTTACTGATGACCTCCAGAGGCAGCTGGACCAGGGTGGATCAGCACTGCTGTTATTACCCAATCTGACAGCAGAATTTGACACAGTTGACTATGATCTTTTGACTCACCACCTAGCTGACACTGGTACATGTAGGACAGCCTTACAGTGACTGATTCCCTGGGGTAGTGTAGTCAAAGGGTAGCACAAGGGGAAAGGACATCACTATTGGACTCACTGGTGTGTAGAGTCCCTCAGGGGGAGATCTTCTCCCCAATGTTATTTAATATCTACATGCACCTTCTTGCTCAGTTGGTTTGGAGATTCAGGCTGGGTTCTCATTAGTATGCTGCTGACACCCAGCTGTATCTGTTTATGGGCAGACAATTGTATGCCAATGGATGCCACCCTGGGTCTACTGTCCTGTTGTTCAGAGGCCGTGGTGAAATGGCTGAAATAGAGTTGACTTAAATTAAACCCATTGAAGATGGAGGTCCTGTGGATGGGTCGGGAAGACTTAGGAATGAGATGCCAGCTGCCAGCTCCAGACAGTGTACAATTAACACCTATATCCACCATCAGGGTTTTGGGTGGGGTGCTGGATGCCTCCCTTTTCATGGAGACAGAGGTCACAAATGTAGCCAAACTGGAGTTTTTCCATCTTCTCCAAGTAAAAATTAATTCTCACAAAATTAATTAATTCTCACAATAACTTCCTCATTGACATCCCCATAGCTCTGTGCTTGCAGAAATGAGGTGGGTAGTGACCAGTGGTAGTATCTCATATGTAGAATGCCCACCTGGCACCCCACCCTACACTCTTCATGGCACCAGGTGGAATTATTTCTTTTTACCCAGGCTTTTAATTAAAGTTACTTTTAGAGTCTGCATCTTGCCGGAATATTGTTTTATGACACTCAGCATAGGCTACTAAATGATTTATGCTGTTTTTATGCTCTGATTGGGTTTTTAGTAGCTTGCTATTTTTAACAGTTGTATGCTGTTTTATGGTTTTATTGTGTTTTGTGATAAGCCGCCTTGAGCAGTTCTGTGGAGAGGCAACATATCAGTTTTTATGCATGAATGAAGCAGATTTATATGAAAGAAAGAGAAAGCAAGGTCATCCAGTGAGCTTTGGTGGGGATTAGAACTCAGGCATTCCAGATCCTAATTATTCTTGACACTACACTACCGTGGGTTCTCCTTGAGCAGAAAAGGAACAATCCACCTTTGTCTGTTAATATTTTGCTTTATATTTCTATTTCTCTTCTACACCATCTGAGTTAATTAATTTTTTTATCCAGCCTTTGCTCTCCCCTTCTCCTCTGTTTCACCCTCTCAATATCACTGTGAGGTAGGCTAGGCTGAGAGAGAGAGAGAGAGAGAGAGAGAGAGAGAGAGAGAGAGAGAGAGAAGCACTGGCGTAATGCCCATTGGGCAAGGTGGGCAGCTGCCCAGGGCATCACCTTGTGGGGGGCATCAAAATGCTGGGTTCGTTTTTGGGTATTTTAGTGGTTTTCCATTTTCGGCCTGCAGGGGGCTCAGTTTTTGGGCTAGCGGCACCAAATGTTCAGCGTATCATCAGGAGACTGTCCTTATGCTACCCCCCAGTTTTGGTGAGGTTTGGTTCAGGGAGTCCAAAGTTATGGACTCCCAAAGGGGGTGCCCCTATCCCCCATTGTTTCCAAAGGGAGCTAATAGGAGATGGGGGCTACAGTTTTGAGGGTCCATAACTTTGGCCCCCCTGAACCAAACTGCACGAAACCTGGGGGGTATCATCAGGGCAATCTCCTGATGAGACCCTGAAGGTTTTGAGACTGTGCCTTCAGAAATGCCCCCCCCCCCCTCAGCCTGCAAACCCCATTGACAGCAATACAGAAAGCTCAATGCAGAACAAAGATTCTTGGGCAAATTTCTGGGATGTTCCTGCAGGGGGCGCATTTTTGGATGTATCGGCACCAAAATTTCAGGGTATCATCTGGAAACTGTCCTGATGAGACCCCCCCCCAGTTTGGTGCAGTTTGGTTTAGGGGGTCCAAAGTTATGGACCCTCAAAGGGAGTACCCCATCCCACATTCTTTGCTAAGGAGATGGGGGCTACCCTTTTGAGGGTCCATAACTTTGGACCCCCTGAACCAAACTGCACCAAACCTTGGGGGTGCCATCATGACAGTCTCCAGATGATACCCTAAATTTTGGTGATGATAATCGCTCCAAGAATGCTCCTCCCCTAGCAAGAACATCCCGAAATTCTGCCCAAGAATCTTTTGTTCTCCTGCATTGAGTTTTCTGGAATTGCTGTCAATGGGGATTGCAGGCTGTGGGGGGCACATTTCTGAAGGCACAGTCTCAAAACTTTCAGGGTCTCATCAGGAGACTGCTCCTGATGGATACTCTTCAAGCTTATGGTGCATTTTGTTCAGGGGGGCCAAAGTTATGGACCCTCAAAACTGTAGCCCCCATCTCCTATTAGCTCCCATTGGAAACAATGGGGGATAGGGGCACCCCCTTTGGGAGTCCATAACCTTGGACCCCCTGAACCAAACTGCACCAAACTTGGGGGGTAGCATAAGGACAGTCTCCTGATGATATGCTGAAATTGTGGTGCTGATATGTCTAAAAATGCACTCCCTGCAGGCATTAATGTCCTGGTGCAAAAAAAATTTGGTCGTGGTGGAGTGGCCGCCTATGGGGGGAGGCATCCAACTCACGTTTTGCCCAGGGCTACAGTTTGCCCAGGGCTGCCTCATTACACCCCTGGAGCCAAGCTCACCACACAGGGTGGGTTTGAGTCTGATCTTTCTGATGCTCCACCAGCCACAACACCAAGCTAGCTTAAAGAGCTCTCATTTTCCATCAGAGAGAAAGCAGAAATTTACCAAAAGTGTTTTCTTCCTTTCTTCCCCTTCTGGAAGGGATGGAGAGTGAGAGATTGGCCTAGAGAGAAAGCTTTTCTTGAAGTGGGCTCCTGCAGGGATCCAGGCTGCTTGGCTGACTCTAGGCTTAATCTGGCTCTAGCTTGATCTGTTGAAACCCCTGAGTCACAGAAAGCAGGAGAGAGCCCTATGACTTCTGTTGTGTCCAGGGTTGTTTAACTCTTCAGAGACAGGCAGGGCAAATGACACATTGGAAAAACTCTGTCTGATCCCAACTCTCTGGTTGGTTACATCCTGCAGGGTGGGTTCTGGCTCATTAAAAGGTACATGCAATAAAGTTATTAGCCCTTACAGTGTCACAAGATTCTTTCTTGCTTAAGTGATAAAATGAAGAATGCTAGAAGATGTATTTGAAAGCTTGGAAATTTAATCTCAATGAGACCTCAGTGTTCAACTTTATGTGAGGTGACAGACTGCGATCCTGGGTGTCGCACTTGACAAGGCAGAATAATCAGCAAAATCAGAGAGACAAACAGGTTTACTGACTGGGAGCACTTGTTTATGAAACTCTCAGAGTAAATGTACTGACACAGTACCTGGCTTTTGCGGTCATCAGCGCATGTCAGAGGTGATCTACTGATTCGTTCTTTGCTGACATTGTAATCTCTACACATGAGGAACATGGTCATATTAGGATGGATAGTTGAGATAAACATTCCCTAAAAATCAAAGGTTTATGGAAGCAAACGGCTCTAGATGGGCATCTCGAAAACTCAAATGTATTTTCTGTTTGCTATCTTCATTTCACAGTTGAACACCACAGGCTCTGAGAAGCATACAGGCTAGTTATGTCAAAGTAATTAGATTTTAGGCTGCTCAGGTTGCAATATTAAGCAGATTTGGCATCCCATTGAACTCAGCACAGCTTACTTCTGAGTAAACATGTTTAAGATTAAGCAGGTCTTGCTAGATATTCTCCTAGGCTTTTAGTGGTTTGTTTTTATGTGTAATTGGTTCCCACATTTTAATATTGATCTTACTGCTGCTGAATAGATTTCATGATTTTTTGTGCAGTGACGTTACTTGATTGTGTTACTGTTCCTACACTGTTGGTTTTATTGCTACTAAATGAATTTTACTCTGTGCTGAGCAGAATTGTTTGAAAAGTTTTCAGACTGCTGCCATTTGTTATTTATTATGATCTTCCTGTGGGCTTTATGGGTCTTTTTATTTGTGTTTTAAATAGTTTTCAGTTTTATTTTTGTTTATCACCTCAAGAATATTACAAGGCAACATGAACAAATTAAATAAATATTGCTCCTCTCTTTAATCTGAAATGAGTTGTATAATTTTTGAACATTTTGTTCTTGCAACACTCTTGCAAAGTAGTCACTGCTATGTGTTTGTAGTTAGTGGAACTGAAACAGAGAAACAGTGGCTTGCTCAGGACTCTCCAACAAATGAAAACACAACTTGGATCTAACCCTGCTCTGTTCATGAAATATCATAGTTGAAGCCAATGGAGAGAAATCAAATTAGGAACATGTTTATTTCCCAGAAGTACTTGGTTTGGATTCTCTAGGGTCTAGATTAAAAGATACTGAGTTGGATCCAGGCAGTTTTGGTTTCCTCAATTACTACAGCCCCATCCAACATGTCTTTTATCCATTCAGTTCCCATGATTTCCAGCATAGCCATTTTGGGTGGTCCAGAGAGTTCCCCTTCCCTTTTTCACCAATGGGAAAGCTTGTTTGATCAAACCCATTTTGATTACATATTAATTTTCTTCCATTTATTACAGTGGAAAACATTTCTAGTTGTAACTATTTTGGCTTTTTATCCAACTGCGATGGCATCCTCAGAGATTAGGGGAGGGATAGGGTGGGATATGCATTTGAATAAATCAATAATTAAACCATCACCCAAGGGGCCTTCCCTGACAAACAAGAGAAAGCACATCCATTTTATAGGCAATTACACTTTTTGCTGGAAGGCATCTATCCTCCACTGTGTGTGTGTATGTGTGTGGGGAGCAGAATTGTTTTAAAGCTGGAGCACACAGTTGAAGGGTACAAAATCCTCCCCCCCTCCACCTAACTTTGATGAGCTTGATTGGTTTCACTGTTTGTCTCCTGGTCCAGCATACTTCCATGATCAAAGTGGCACTAGAAGAAATAGACAGTTCAAATACCAGCGTAAGATGTGAGAGGGAAGATGATTTACTTCCTTCACTCACACCTGGATGTTCCACTTTCATGTATTTCCCCCACCCTCACTTTATTTACTCCATCCCAATGTTTATGGACATGGCACCTTTTCTCCCCTTAGCAGAGCTAATAGTGGAGGGCGTGGAGACCAAGTTGCATCAGAAAAGTGGTGCAGCTGTTCATGGTGCAAGTAAAATATTTACCCCATCCCCTGCAGGCATGCTGTCTATTATAGGTAAGAGGGGCTGTAGCTTCTCCCTCTGCTTCCATCCCTTTCTGTCTATAACTACTGACTTCAGAGAGTACTTGCAAAATATGGGTGCCATGCAGTGGCATAGGTGCAGCAACTAAGTGGAGAAGACAATGGAATGGCAAGGAAATGGGATCCCATTCAGAGATTATGCAGTGACTGGCAAAAACACTGTGCACAGAAATGCCTGAGAGGACAATCACCCCCAGCGGGACCATCTGCTAACTTTTCTGGCTGGAAAACGCTGTTAGATGGGTAATTCTCTGCCCTTGCTGTCCCTTCTACATCCACCTCAAGTAACTGTGAAAATCAGCAAGCCTAGGCACCAGGAATCATAACAAGTTTCCACTGATTTCAAGAGGCTACCAGTATTTGTGATCAGATAAATATATTAAGAAAATGGGGATTTGGTTTGGATTTTTCTTAATTCCCAAGCTCCCATCCAAGTCCCACAATTTATCAACTGAGCGGTGGATTAGGCGGAGAATGATTTGCTCATTACTTGTGAGTTAGTACTAAAACCCCAAATCAAAATAATCCCTGTAAATATTAATCAAAGTGAGGCCTTCCAACTCCATAAAATTAGAAGAATTGAACCAAAACAGATTCCTCACCCTTTCATGCTATAGCAGAAAGATGTTTTCCTAATGCGTTCTCAGTCAAAAGCTTTCTCTTCAAAAGCTGGGGTTACTATTCACAGTTTATATATTCATTTGCAAGGAAACCCCACAAGCATAGATCTCAGCAGAAGATTCTATAGCTGGAATAGAAGGAGATACACACACAACAATCCTCCTTCAGACAGGAGGGAATTTAGCCTATGCTTTCTTTTTATCATAGTCATCACTTAGTATTGGTAAATGTCAGTATTTTTGTATGCCTCCCACCCAGCCAATACTTTCAAACAAAGTATTGTACTGTGAACCGCACCAGGCAGAAATTAAGGCAATTTTCCTCTTATGTTGCAAGTCACAAGGGGTGATCTAACAGCTGTTGGGCTCACTTTGGCTACGTAACCTGCTGAAGTATGGGATAATCACTGGGATTTTAATATGCTTAAACTGCTGCTCCAGTACTCTTGCCATCATAAATCACAACATAACTAAACAGTGCAACTGTAGGACTTCAGTGAAGCCCTATTTTCTGATCCTCCACGACCTCTGTGGGTATTAGGAGGCTGCTGTTGACTTCACTGTCCCACAGTGCTGTATTCACTAGACATTTGCGCAAACGTCTAAAATGGTTGCTTTGAATGCCTAGGTCACACAATCTGTCTAGTCATCACTCAATTTAAAGAGCAGTTGACAACTCAGTTGTAAAAGCCAATCACAGCAGAGGTAATCTCTGCGTCCTGTTTGGAAATAGCAAGCTGGTTACTGCTGGAAACAGGCTGCTGGAACTAGACAGCTCCTTAGTTTGATCCAATTTGCATTTTAAGTTCACAGTGATGTTACCCAGGATGGAGACACAGTCTCTCAATAATGTGGGGGAAATTAGCTCAGAGTAGATTGCGTATTAATATTGCAAGAGTCTGGGTAGGGAATCTTTAATACCAATGTATACGAAGATCAGCACTTGGAAGAAAATCCACAGAGAGGAATACAATGCAGATTTGACAGTCTTTATTGTAGGGATAAGAGGTTCACAAGCACATGATTCAATGTAATAAACACACATACGCAGAGTTCCAGTGGTGGGATCCAAACATTTTAGTAACAGGTTCCCATGGTGGTGGGATTCAAACTGTGGCGTAGCGCCAATGGGGCTGGGTGGGGCATGACGGGGGCCATACACGCACGGTGCACCTCCTGCTAGACTGCTTCAAGTTCTGCGCGCTACTGCTGAGAGGAGGGGGCGTAACTAAGGCAAAAATCACGTGGCAAAATCACCAATTAGTAACCCCCTGTCATTCTTCCTTGGTTGTGGAGCTGAAAATGTGCTGCTATGGCCAGCAAGCTGAGAGCATGAGAACAGAGAGGGAAAAAAATCCTGGAATTTCCTTGTAAGCAGACCTGGCTATTGCCAGAGAATGGGCTCCCTGTCTCTGCAACACCAGCATCACCCTTTAGGTTGGCACGCGGGCCGGGATACCTGTGAATTAGCACTTCCCCCGCTATGCCAGGGTGGTATGGTAACAGTGAGCTGCTGCAAGTGTGATTTCACTTCTGCTGAACAAATAACAGAGCTTAAGAAGGGACTGAGAAGGAAGTGGAATTAAAATGAACTTTCTGATAAAGGCAATGTAATATTATTTTACAGCATTCTGCACAAGGGTGTGAATTGATGCCTTCAGCTTAATCTCATTCTTTCCATTACCTTTTATTTCTGTCAGGATTCTGCCTGCCCAGGCTTTTGTCTAAAAGTTAAAGTCCAGCTATTGTAATGTAATGTTGGGAGTGAACTGTAAAACGTGAAGAACTGTTTTCTTGGCTGGGCATTAGATAAGATTCAGACTGTTTCATATGTGATGGGCAGCTCCATTTACAAAGTTGTCCAGGTCATAGTGTTGGTTGGTTAATTTAGCAGAATTTGCCCAGTCGTGGAAATGTGATATTGAGTATGGTAAAATCAGTCCTCCCAAGAAGTAAATTGCAAAAGGTAAGACTTACATTTATTCAAGTCAATTCTGTTCATATTCTTGTTACAGTTGAAAGAAAGATAGAAATCCTACTCTAAATAATAAATTTCCATATGCAAGTGGCCAGCTAAACTGGTGTCATGTGAGTGCAAGTATGGAATATGTGCATCTACAGGAGAGGCCTGCACGACTCCATGCAGGTCCATGTGGAAAGTGATACAAAGAGCAATAGCTACTGAGAGAGAAGGTGAAAGAGAGGGCAGCTCCCAGGTACAGACAAAGAGAGGAATATCCCACCAAGAGATAGCACTTATACACTTAGAGAGATTTAGCACCCCCACCCTCAGTGTTCAGGCATGCTGAGTCACTCTCACTCCAACAGGTACAACCTCTTGATTGATAGGGAATTCAAATAGAATTCTGAGGCAGTTGGAGAGTTGACTGAGAGAGAAATTAACAGACAGAGCTTGAAGACCACCTATCTGGTGGAGGATTCTCCTCTGAAGTGAAAAGAAACACATTTGGATTTGGGATCAGAAATTATCCATAACCAGTGGTCTATGGACATAGCTCTGAGGTTGATAGAGTGATCCCTAAATGTTTAACAGGAGATAGCTCTGGTGAAATGAATGGTCCCAGGCCAGTTGAAAGGAGAAACTGGGGTAATATGTTAATGCTTCTAGCTCTTTCAACTAAATAATCACTTTGTAAAAGACACTTAAATTTAAGAAACAAACTAGTGCATGCCAAAACTAGTGACTATCAGTAGAAAAATAAACATCAGTAGAAAATAAATATTTAAACACCTGTATATGAACCATGTTGATACATTTGGAATTATATCAATTGAACATACCCATCTCAAGTTCCCCTATTCTGGTACAAACCACATTATTGTTATGAAGCTTTGCTAATCTGACTTTTAAATACCTCTAAAAGAGATCAAATAAAACCATTTTAAAGTTGTGCTTCAAAAGGCCCCTCAAGTATATTTCTGACCTTTTATAGGAAATGAGGGATCCATCCTAATTAACGGTAATGGTGCCATAACAAATTATAAGTCTCAACGGAAGTAGTTAGGGTTGGTGTATGCGAAAAAAACATTTAAAACTATTAAAGCAAGAAGAGTTCTGTGACAATGACCGAGTGAGTGATTGACCAAAAGGCAGACCAAAAGGTTCAGACAAGTAGAACTGAGCATTCTCCTGAAGTTCAACAAGACAACAGGTTAAGTCCTTTGTGCCCTCCTTCCACTATACCAAGGTGGTTCCAGTCAGAGTTAGGACCCCGTGGAGCAGTTTAAAGAACCTCCCAGTTGGGAATGCACTGCTTCAAAATTGCAAGTATCCCTCGTGTATCCACAGAGTGCCTCTAGCATCTCATTTTGCCCTGAATGGTTTGAGGCAGGGGAGAAGAAACACCTCAGCTCCCCTCACCTATACATCATTTTTCATGAACAAATAAACCCCTACAATCAACTGCAGGGCAGACACATGGGCAAATACATACAGCTGCCCCATTTTGTATAGTTTTGCACATAGACTAGCCAAGAAATAGCCAGCCAGGCCAAAGTTATATAATTTTAGCATACAAAGGAAGAAGCACAAGAAGAGTTAGTTTTTATGCTCTGCTTTTCTCTACTTTAAGGAGTCTCAAAGCAGCTTACAATCACCTTTTCCACTTCACCCACCACCAGGACCTTGTGGGGTAAATGAGGCTGAGAGAGTTCTGAGAGAACTGTGACTAGACCAAGATCACCCATACCATCTTTAGAGAAAAGATCATCCATCTACCCATATCAAGGTTTTGAAACAATGGCAAAAATGTTGAGGCCTATCTTCTCAGGACCAATATGATGGATGCCATCAAGTACATTCCGTTAGTAACACACTGACCTGGTTATTGCTTACTGCCATGCAAGTATTGGTCTAACATTCTTCTAGATCAAAAGCTGTTATTTCAGGAAATTGCTGTGATATTTTGTTCAGTTTTTAGCTACAAAATGTCAGTTGCATTTAGAAAAGTTCTATTTATTTTCTATTTTACAGTTACAGAAAATATCTGGTAACAAAAATATATGGCCATTGCTTATTTTTCAGCTTGAAAGCAACTGTGAACTGTAAAATGTGAATCAGAATTTTGAAAAACAATGGCCTTTTGTGCATGTTGAGTCTCCTCAGGTCAAGTGTACATTACATTTAGGTCAGATTCTCAAGTGTTCACGTTTTCCCCTCTTCAGAACTCACAGCACTGCAGATGAGAGAAGCCCGGTGGTTTCAGAGAGCAGGCAAAGTGCTATTTCCCCCCCCCCCCCCGCCGCCTGTGCAGAGATGGATACGTTCTGCTTTATTTGGTTTTTCCAGTCCTCCCCTCCTTCCCCCACCCATGCAAAGCAGTTCTGCTGACATTTCTGGGGGATCAATGGGGCTCCTTTAAAAAAAATACACTTCTGATCTATCCCAGGACCGACAGATTATAGAAACAACCTTTTTTAAAAGCCAGAAACAGATGGCAAACCTCCACCCAAACCTGGAAGTAGGGGAGCAGGCAAAGTGGCACCTAGGCTTGAGGGAAGCAGTGAGGCACCTCCTTGCGTGTAAATGAGAAAATATGAGATCCCACTGAGAAGCACACAGCCATGTCGAGAACTGTAAGTGCACAAAGGGCAAATGTTTATTCTGATTGGAAGCAAAATTTACCTTAGAAAAGGCTAGCATAATCTGATTATACCCTGCTAGCCACTCTTCACACATTACAGGGGGTAAGGGATGGCATTTTTTCATTTTTAAAGAACTTGCATGTTCATATTTTGACATTTTTTGGAGTTTTGTTCAGGTTCTTTTAAAATATATGTTTAAGAACTTCTAAGCTTATACTTGCAAATGTAAATCTCCTGGAGGTTTTCCACAGGTGGAGGGATTCGTGCTGCTGAAACACAATTGTCTAGCTTTCCCCATCCCACAGCAGCCTGAAATGATGCTCTCCAATCTCACTCCTGAGGGTCAGGGGACTTCCAGGAACAAGATTGGGAGGGGGCATTTGAGGCTGCTGCTGGTGAGGGAAGGGGGCCAATTCTTCACGCTGCTTATAAAATGCCTCCAAGTAGGGTTGCCAACCTCCAGCTGTGACCTGGAGATCACCCAAAATTACAACTGACCTCCAGATAACCGAGATCAGTTTCCCTGGAGGAAATTACTCCTTTGGAGGATGAACTCTATGGCATTATACTACACTGAGGTTTCACCTTCCCCAAACTCAGCCCTCCCTGGCTCCATCCCCATCTCTGTAGAAATCTCTCCACCCAGAGCTGGCAAGTCTACCTCCAAGGGATCTAAGACATTATATCAGCAAGCGACGCCTCCTTCAGAAGAATAGAAATGTACACAGAATTTATTGGTGAGTGAATATTCAGAACCAAATCCAGGTTTGCTACTGAATAATGTGTAAGATGGTCCTGATATCCACGTACACATCAGCAAAGCTTGGTAAACAGCATTCCAAAAATATCTAATACATTCACTTTAATATTAAAAAATGCGACATTGTGTGCATGTGTTAGACCTTGCATTTTTATTCATAAAAATGCTGAAAATAGAAATCAACAGTTCTGTGCCCAGCTCCTCATAATTTGGGGGGGAATTTGCTAAGAAACTTAAGTAATCCCCCAACCCATAAGATACCAGTTTCCCTGGAATGGTTTGCAACGGATGGTTCAGGGCACTGATATTAGGGGATGTTATTAGTGTTCCTTAACCCACTTCATTTTGCAGGCTGGCTGAGCTGTGAAGTGTTTGTCAACAGCCAGAGAGCTGCCTGTTTGCAAGTTGTATGCATTTATAATTCATAAAAGGAGCATAAGAAAATGTGTAAACTGTGAGCCGTGTGAGGAAGGGTTGTGAAACAGGGCAGGTGTTTGCCATGGAGAGGGCACATAAACAAGCAGCACAACAAATGTGAAAGTGTGAATCTCCAAGAAGGCAGATGCTCCAGTCCCATCTGAATAGGGCCCTTTCTAGGAATATTCACATACGGAGAATATTATGGTATGTGCGTACGTGCATCCATACACATGGATGCACTTATGAAAGGAACGTTTTTGCTGTGGTTTTTTTTTCAACAGCTGTGTTGATCTGCATGTATTTAAGACAAGACAAAACAGACAAGGGGCAGGAAGAAACAAGAGACTTTGTGAAATAGTAAAACTAGGGTTGTCAACTCTGGGCAGAGATTTGGGAGCCCCGCCTGGGGATGGTGGGGTTTGGGGAAAGGAGGGACATCAGCAGGGTGTCATGTCATCGATTCTACCCACAGCGTGGGCATTTTTCTCCAGCAGGACTGGTCTCTGTCACTTGGAGATCAGTAGCAATTCTGGGAGATCTCCAGGCCCCACCTAGAAGTTGGCAAGCCTAAACTAGGGCAGCTCTACATATTTGCATGCCAATGTATAAGTAGCTTCTTTGGAAGGTTGAAAAGTTCCCAGGACTTTATGCATACATACAAACAACCCCTCTCTCCCTTTCACTGCTGTCTGAAACCAGTTCAGTGCTTGATCTGTAGCTACTTTGGAACTATTTTCAGAGGGGAAGGGGAGAGTCATTCCTCCCAGCTATGTGAACTCTACCAATCAGAAGCCACATAATTCTCATGGCAACAAAGCCAGTTTAGAGTGAGGTCGATACTATTGCTCCTTTTGCTGCAGCACCTACAAAAACAACCCCATGGTTTTCAGAGCTGATAGATGCAAATGCAGCTTGCCTAGAGAATCCCACTCCTAGACAAAAGTAGACAGCAACAATGTGAACGTTTACCTACAGCAGGAAGAGAGGCAGAGACAGAGGACAGAGTCACATGCTGCAAAAGATGAATAATGCATGGGATGAATTTAGCCTCTTTTTCCACTCCAGGAATCCCCGTGAGCAAATCAGCATTTCATTGCATTTATTCATTATTGAGAATTATTCAGTGACTCCCCCACCAAGCTTTCTCTGACTCTGGAAGCTTTTATGACATCTCTTGTGTGTCCTTAGACTGATATTCTTGGGTCTAATTTCCTGTTTCTTCTTGGAAGTTCTCCCCTCCCTATCCTTAGCCCGTTGGACAGCCAGAGTTCTTAGCTTTCCTATCTATAATGCAGTTCCCTAATAAACATTTACTTTTCTCTTTTATCAGTGTACCTGCCACGTCTGCATATTCACACTTTGCCAACAGGATCAGCTCACTGAAGGTTATCTTTCCCAGTGCCTCCTTCACCTTCACCTGCCTCTGACCTTTGCCCCTTCTTAAGATCCTATGCATAATGATATGAGCAACTATTGGACCTCCTGTGATGACACACTGAGTATTGCTTTTCAGGCTTTGTTATTTCATATTTTTCATGAATGCTCAAGTAACCTTTGTAAAAAAGTGGTAAAGATGACGTGCAAGGCTTCTCTCCTCTCTAAGAATGTTTTGTTTCTTTTCCCCCTTTTGAAGGATAGGCAGTCCTCTCTCCAGCAATGGAACATATATTTTCTCTACCCATTTTTGTAAACAGAAAACAATTAACAGACTTTTCTCCCCCAGGAAAGTTAGCTTCCTCATATAGCAAGTTTCCCTCCCTTCCATTTGTGCCACTGATTAGGGCCTGAGGGTGCATCACTTCATAAGTGCAGTTGCTCCCATTGCTTTTAAAAAAAGTCATTTGTACAAGCCCTAATGAAGCACAGATGAAAGATCTTTCTGTTTATTGCCACCCAAATTATGCCTTCTTCAAGGTAGTTCCATCTGCAAAGGCTTGAGGTATTGGGATTAGATAATTGTCACCAATTTCCGCTGGCAGCCTTCCAGACAGCATTTAACTGTATCAATTGCTGGATGTATGGTATGGGCTTCAGGCCCCTTGAGGAGAAACAATTAAAAACCCACTAATTGATGAGGCCCATCACTTTTCATCCCTCCCTCCTTCCTTCTCATCTGTGTTTGCTCCTGATATCAGATGTCTGGCTGTTATTATGGGAGAAGGTTAGGCAATTTTACCAAAAAATAAAACAAAGCAACCCCCCCCCCCCCCCGAGCCTTCTTTACTCACATGAAGGCAGCCACCGTTGGCACTTGAGTTGCAGGGAAGCTCTTCCTAGAACAGCTTCAAAGTCTAGATTTGTAGACTCTTAAAAATCAAGGTAAAAAAGAGAGTGCACAGATACATGGTTAGTAAAAGGAACATTCACTATGAGTGGTTGCGTTATGGGCTCTGAATGAATGATGTATACAGTCATAAAGTTAGAAGGGGTGAAAAATTTATAATATATTTATGCCTCTCTAGTGCTTTAGAATATTCACTGTTGTCCACAATCTTTACATTGCCCCTGTTATGTAGGCCACTTTTATCATTCCTGTATTAAAGACTGAGGGAAGGGAAGCTGAAAGAGACCTGCTTGCTTAAGGCTACCTACTGTTAGTGGAATCTTAAAGTTATACCTTTCTGTGTATACTGAAATCAATGGGCTCATAGAGTATAATTGTGCTTACGATTCCACTGTCAGGCTGTGATATAAATCTACGAATCTAAATCTACGAATCTCACTTCCAGTTGGGCTATGGAGATTAGGGCCCCTTCCGGACACGCAAAATAATGTGTTTTCAAACCACTTTCACAACTAGTAGATTGGAATTCCTCTGAAGATGCCAGCCACAGATGCAGGCGAAACGTCAGGAGAGAATGCTGCTAGAACACGGCCATACAGCCCGGAAACCACACAGCACCCACTTTCACAACTGTTTGCAAGTGGATTTTGCTATTCCACACAGCTTCAAAGAGCACTGAAAGCAGTTTGAAAGTGCATTATTCTGCATGTGCGGAATGAGCCTAGGAGAACTCTCCCCATCTTCACAGGAACCCTGCTGGCTCCCTCCCACCCTTGCTGAAGCTTGGATCCAGCTTTGCAAAGGGTGGGAGGTGCCTATGGAAGATAGCGGGATAGAGAGTAACAGGCAGAGAGAAGGGAAAGAACAGACAAAAAAGGTGGTCAAGGGGGAGGAAAGGCAAGAGGGGTTGATGCCCTTGGTGGGCGCTGTTAACCCACCAACAGCTGTCTAGAGCCTATTGTATAATTCAGCACAATGAGCATTACTGCTAGTTAAAGTATAAATATAGATGCCCAGACTGTTTCTGTACATAGGTTTTAAGGTTTTGATTTCTACCTTTGAAGTTTTGGCTTGTGTATAATTTAGGTATAGGGTTGCTAATGGCCTGGAGAAAAAAAATCTCCAGTTCCTTTAATAAGAGGCTTAATGGTATGTTATTTACCAGGTGATATTATTTATTTACCTCAATGCCATGAAAAGCGTCAGTAGCCCATTTTCACACATTAAGCCTCAATTAATGGGACAGACAATTTCTTCCTCTAGGTTGTTGGCAACCCTATGTAGGGATTATCCCCATGCCTATGAATATATCATTTTCTTCAGACAGCTGGAGCAGATATATTCAAAATGATACCAAAAACAGAAGCAGCAGTAGAATAGACAGAATCTTTCCTATGGAACACCCTCCCCATTTAGCTCTGTCAGCTATGTAAATATTTCAGGCAGAACTACAATGACTAGGCAAATGCAGGTTTCTGTCTTTATAACTCTTCTGTAGTGGTTCTTGCTTCCTTCTTTTTTTTCCCACCCTCTGTCTTCCACTCCCCTTGGCAGCCTCTCCATTGAAAAGACTGCATGATTTTGTCACCAGGCTGGGCCAGGTCTGGATGCACAATAGGTAACCCACAAGGACTTATGAGGGTCTCCTCACTTTCTCCTCTCCATGCTATTTCTTAATTTTCTTCTCTGGGCAGTTCCCATATCCCTATTTTCTTTTCTTCTTCCCACCTACCAGCCAATATTTTATCTCCCACCCTGCCCCACAGTCAGCCATATTAATTTGCTTTATTTGCACCCTGCCTGTCTCCACAACAGGGATTCAAAGCAGTTTACATCTCCTCTCCTCCATTTTATCCTCACAACAACCCTGTGAAGTAGGTTAGTCTGAATATGTGTGATTGGCCACAAGTCACCCAGAAAGCACCATGGGAGAGTAGGGATTCAAACCTGGATCTTCCAGTTCCTACTCTGAAACTGGCTTTTGTGTAGTAATTGCTGTTGAGTACTGGTAGTAGTGGTTGCTGCCCCAATTATTTTTTCTTCATGGGCCAGAATAGCCCTGGAAAAGGCCCAGCCTTCTCCCTGCACTTTTTACTGAAGAAACTAAGGCCTGAAGGCTGCCAATATTATTGTGTTTGCCTAGCAACCCCACCATGGCCATTGCAGAGGGCAATCAGGTCTTAAAGGTACAGGTGTTATTTCTATTTGGTGTTTTTTAAACTCTCAAATATGTGTGTGCATTTCAGATTTTTCTGGAAATCTATGGCTTTTTCAGGTTCATAGAAAGATCTGCCTGTCTATTCATAGTTCCAGTCCTTGGATTTAAGCATCCACAGATGAGTTCATGTGAAGAATTACATAGATTAATATTTGCCAATGTTATATATAATTAGACAACTGTAATTTTTTAAAATTTACACTGGTCTTTCAAATTATGTTTCAGTTTGAAGGATGACTTTTTTAAAAAAATTAAATGTTTATTTACTTTAGCACACTATTAGATTTATATTTAACCTTGTGAGGCTGACTGGACATAGTCAAGCTTTTCCTTCATTGTGGGTCTTTTTGACAATGCTAGCTACCATTATGGTGAAGCTCCTTTATTAAAATCATAGATTGAAACCCTTACAGGTTGTGTTATTGAATTATATAGAAGGGGATACTGGTTGCAAGTGCTTAATTTGAATTTTGAGCCAAGTTATTTCTCTGAAACAAAGACTACAGAGAAGAACTATATGAATAGGATGGACTCTGAAGTCTCATCGTATATTTTGTCCCAATAGGTACTTGTATAAGGGCAGAAAATGAATGGACAAAACAAACACACAAACAAAAATCTCAGTAAAACCAAGGACAGAGAGTTTTTAATGTGATTGCTCTAATAAGATGGAAAGTTGTTGCCACATTAAAAGCCAATGGAGAGAGATGCACCCTTCATTTTACAAATATTCCAGTTAGGACCACTTGTCTAGAATGATTTTGACACAGCTTTTTTCCCATAGTCTAATTAGACACAAACATATAAGCATTGTTAACAGAAATGTCCAAAGCTGTTACTCTCAATGACACCTTGGGCATCTAGAGGTCAGGAACTTACCAAAATGACTTACATTTTAGCCTAATGTAAGTGGCCAAAGCAAGAAGATTCTTTCCTGCAATCTGATCCATTATGGCAAAGACTAATTTTCGGATTATGGAAATTAGCGGAACAAGCACTAGGTCAGCGAGAGTCAATTAATGAAGGGAATGGTTCTCATATGACCAGGGACCTGGCAATCATTGAATATATAAGTTGCAGGAAGTTTTTACAAAATATATTGCTATAGCAATGATCAGTGGAAGAAGCCTCTGAGCTAAGAAGGTTAATCAGTAAGGGGCTGAGGTGCTCATTTATAAACAAAAGATGGAGCATGTAAGCAATGGGAGCTAAACCCTGACTGCCCTAGCCTGCCCTGCTCCTGACGCTCCATGAACAGGATCTCAGATCAGTGATTAAGTACATAGCTGGGATTCCTTCTCTGATCTCCCAAAAGGGTTATGTGTACTTGTTATTTTATTTCTCAATTTGGCCTCTACCAACATTTGGAATAGTAGATTGGAATGCATTTCTCTAATCATGCAGCAGAAAAGAAACACTGCACAGCAAATTACACCCCTTCAAAGAGAGGCGGTAATGCTATTACCACCATGCTTCTGAAAAGGTAAATGGGAGTGAGCTCACTGCCCCACCCCCAAATCAAAGGTATTAACAATGTCTCAATTAATTACATTCAGCATTCCACAGACACTAACAAGATCTGTCCATCAGGTAGGAATGACACATCACATGAACTCCTCATCAGTCTCTGATTTTGATATATTTATTTCCTTCACTATATTTCTCCAGCAATTCAGTCCAAACAAATGGTGACAATGTGATCAAAGCTTATGGCCCATTTGGGCCATAAACTTAATCAGTCATCAGTATCCTCAGTTTCCCTCTCCTTGTTATCTTACTGATTCCCAATGCAATTTGAAACTTTTGCTCCAGTCCAATCAGTTTTGAGCAGCACCTTATTTTCCACTGTATCTTCACACTTTTGGGGCATATAATTAGCCCCAAGAATCTGAGCTATTCCATTGGTGCCAGTCACATTACTGGGTTCCAATCACTGGCTCCAAATACCCCATGTGGGGAATGTGCACAGGAGTTTGCATGGGCCCTGCTGTTCCAGTGCAGGCATCCTCCACCTCCCTCACTTAGCTCCTCATTCCACTTCCTTCTTCATCTGACCTCTGCTGTATCAATCTCCCCTCTGCCCCCCCCCCCCCAAAATTTCTCTTTGGACTCTTTTAAAATACATATTATTTATTTAGGTCAGGATTTAGAATTTAGGATTTGAAGAGCATTTCTTTATTGTGTTTTTGTCTCTGTGTGTTTGTTTCAGACTTTATATTCAGTTTGATAATTTCCTTTTCCTTAATAAATCATTAACTTTAAACCAAAGCCTGTGGGGTTTTTTTTAAGAATCTCCCCACCTTTTTGAGGCATTACCTCAAATCCTGGATTGCATTAAGTATCAGGCAAGAAGGTCTCAGTAATATTTGCCCTAAGCACAGCTGTGTATAGGAAGTGTATGGAAGATGGGTCAGAGTTTTGTTCCCTGACCTGTTTGTTCTTCTTTTATCTAACAATAGCCTCAGCCACAGTTTCTCCTCCCTGAATGGGAGGTGTTATTTGATTTTCCCCCTTGCCACAATGGGCTAATGGGGGATGGGGGGAGGAAAGAATTGTTACTGGGGAAAAGGTACAGTTGCTTGATCCTATTACATTAAAGTACAGATGTTGAGAGATCTTGTTTCCTGAATCAGATGCTCTTTGACAAGGATGTTGGATTGTTCTTCATGACTGTTCTGCCACATCTCATGAGATCTGGCATGTGTGTTTGTGTGTTACTATCTAAGGACAGAGCTTTAGCCTTGGCCACTGCCCCATATTTGCCAACATAGTGGGCAAACTGCCTATCACTGGTGGCAGTAGCCTGAGCCTCTGCCTCTATCCCTCCTTGGTAATTGGAATCCTGCCTGCCTGCCAGATAGGTCAAGCAAAACATTTTCATGCATCTCTTGCAGAATGTGAGGCCTGGGTGACACTGCCTACTATGTGTGGGAGAAAGTCATGGTTTCTGCTTCATTCCCCTGCCCAGCCAAAAAAGCAAACTAGCCACCTATCATGAGGGTGGTGAGGCAATCCATAGCCATCTTTTCTGCCTGCCTGCCTCGCTTCCAGTAGAAATGAACAGAGACTTTTGGCTTGTCTGCTTAGCATGAACAGCTACAGATAATGCAGTAGCTGACACAAATGAAGCATGCTTACATGTGTGTAAAGGGCAGTCAAGTCACAGCCAACTTATGGCTACCCCATAGAGTTTTCAAGGCAAGTTAGAAGTAGAGACCGTCTGCCTGAGCTGCCTCTGCAAAGTCTTCCTTAGTGGTCTCCCATCTAAGTACTGAACCAGCTGAGTTTCCAAAATCTGACAAGATCAGGCTATATCATAACATTTTTCATGCACTAACATTATGTTGAACCTGGAAGCCCTCTCAAAACCAATGAAATAATTGGAGAAAACTGGAATTTGACAAAAATACCAATTAGGACAGTTCTCTTAGGTGGGAAGTCTTCTGGTGGGACACAACCCCTGTCAGTCATATCTCTCCAGATGCTGAATTACTAATTTTTTAGCCTCCCTTAGCCACTCCCACCATCTACTTCTCAGGAAAATGAAGCCAATGAGGTGTCAGAAAAAAGGTTTGTTTGGAAGGTTTCTGTCCCCTTCCAAATGTCAGAAATAATTTTATTCACATTTGGAGCATATTTCTGAACTCTAAGTCAAATCACAATTAGTAAATATTTTGTCAGACTTCCTTTTTTCCATCCAGTCTTTTCTTTAAATCACTAGAATAGCATTTATATTGTGCTGAACAGTCGAAATTCATTATCTCCATTTCTGCGTTGTGGGCCAGTATTATTATTCATATTAGTATATGTCTTGAGAAGGGCTGAAGCTGAGTTCACATCTAAGAAGAGCCTTGAACTGGGGATATCCCAGCCGACATTGTTCACACTGAGTAGCCAGGTCAACATGCTGGCTCCAGTTATGCACATGCCTGATGGAGACATGCTTCAGCATAGAACAGAGGCACAGCTACTCTGTCAAGGTCAGTTTTATGCAATCCTTGGCTCCATTTTGGTTTAAGAAAGAAATGGGAAGAGGTGGGTGGTCTTCTCACATGGTCCACACACCTGGGCAGAAAGGCTGTTTAATATACAGGGCTGTTAGACGTTGTTTACTTTGAAGGGCTCTCTCGTTTCTTGTCTGCCAAGAACAAACACCACTCATCCTCAAAATGTCCCTTTTTCTTTGGAAAATATTGATATGGAAACCCCATGTGGCACACTGCAGCAAGACAAGAGAAACTAGTATATCCGCACGCATACAGCAAAATAGGGCAAACTAGGCCACGAGCAGCAAGTTAACAATAGCTTTTCACTATAAGATTGTGACAGTCAGAGCGACACACCAGGGAGCTGTAATTAGGCAGCTTTGCTAGAGAGAAGAAAGGTCAGAGTTCCTCCCTATATGAGGTTTTATCATCCTGTCTCCTCTCTACATCTTTGTACATTCATGTGTTTTATAAGGAAATAATAGGAGTCATAGAAATTCAATAAAATTGAGAGGCTGACGTCAGCTATTCTCATGATCCAAAAAAAAGAGATTAAATCATAACTGTATCTTTTTAAATGCCTACAAAGCTGAACTTTCTGAGGGTCAAACTCCATGTGATGCTGGAGATCCATCACTGGGTTGGCTAATGTGTAATTTAGGTGCAAAAAGCAGCCATAGGGGCATGATCGGGGTCAGGGCTGCACCGCTGCAGCACTGGCAAAAGAGGGGATAACTCTTCTCCTTCAGGCTGTTTGCCTACTTGAAATGTCCCCTGGATGCATTTAGCCTTGCTGGGAAAAAGACAGGCAATCATATCAAGTATGCATTTTTCCCTTTCAGGGCTTTAAGTAGTCTGGAGGGCTCATTTTCCACCAGGGAAATGGCAGGAAGGAAAGAATTAAATTTGGCAATACTGCAGCCCCTTACAGGCCTGTCTGCAGCTACTTTTGTAGTTACATTACATATTAGCAGATCCATTCTAAATCTCCAACATCATGGGCAGGTTGGCTTTGACTGCCTTGCAGCCTGTCTTTGTAACTCATGATCTGCTGCACTGTTGGCTTTTATCAAACTTTAGCTTGAAAATTTCCCATCAAGCACACTTTGTTTCATTCCCATCAGCAACATCTTGTTATACACTAAGATCAGCAAAACCATGTTCCTTTGTTCAAACCTTTATGTGTATTCTACTTTCTGTGTCCCCAGTAAACAGGTGCCCTCCCTGTCTACACTAGGTCTCCATACAGGCATGTACATCAATTTGTCACTCAAGATTTGATGAATGCAAAAATGCATTCTTTTGAAAAGCATTGTATCTTCCGGCCACACAGCCCGGAAAACCCTCCAGAACCAACCATTGTGTCTTTGATCACAGAAAGTGATATGAAAGCCCTGAATGCCATATTCCAGTTCAGGCCTTACTAGTGCTAAGGAGAACAGCACTAAGGAGAACAGCACTATTCATTCCTGTGACATATATACATACATATGCAGAAGATCTCTACCAATGTCCATCTAGAACAGTCTTAGAAGTCCCTTCCCGGACTTCTGATTGGATGCTGAGCAGGCTAAGAAATTTTTTTGGGTTTTGGGCTCCTAAGAGCCTACTGAGGGACACAGTGCAAATATCTATCCTCCCTTTGGTGTCTGCATTGTTAACAGGAGTCCAGTTCTCAATCAGTTCTTCCTCATTAATCAATGTAGTCAGTGCCAAAGCCTCAGAAACAAGTATTGCAATGTTGTCGGAGAGCCTGTCTGGTTGGGGCCAGTCAAATTTTCCTACTGAATTACATGTTGTTTACTTAATGAAAAATCACTTTGAATATTTTATTACTCAGTAAGTTGTATCAGTTAAAAGATACCTAACATCACCACTGAGATCTATGACTGTAGAAAGGTATAACTGCTTAAGATGGGCTTGTAAATGATAAAAAAGTAGTTTTCAGAAAATAATTTGTGAAACCCACAATTTAAATGAATATGAGTCATTTACAGTATTGGTTTGTAAGAACTTCTGGAACAGAAATTGTAAACAATCTGCAAGGAAGTTCTTCTGTGTAGGTCCCATTGAATGAATGGGAGCCATGCAAGAACAGTCCAAACTGGACTTGTGTCAGAAGATTTCCCTACATTGTCTGCAAACAATAGAGGAATATTATCACCTGCATGAGCTCCAGAAACATTTGGGTGTTATTCTGCTCTAAACTGCTTTAGCAATTCACTTTCTATGTCAATTACCTTCAGACATCTAGACCCAGTCACCTCTGAGAAAGTCAAATTCAGCTGAGATTTCTGTGCAGTGTTATTTGAAAGGACAGGGTATAATCTCATAATTTCGTTTCTCCTTCACTCCATCTGTCCATCTTTTCTGTTTATGCTAATGAGGACTAGAACCCCCCCCCCCCCCATGCATTAGAAAATATCTATTGCATTTATTCTAAAGGGAGAAAGAAAAAAAATAGTACAGTTGTTTTGAGAGGAAATTTTTATTTCAAAGGCAGCTTTAAATGAACAACAAAACATTTCTTTTGTTTGGGAAAAGGACAACCAATCTCTAAGGAAAATTTATTGCCACTTAAAAAAAAGATCTAGTGTGTTGCAAAAGATGTTGATTCCCCTAGCCCCTGCACTCATTTGTAAAGAAGTAGTGTGTTTGTTGTGTGTTCAATCTGATATAATTTAATTTGGAAGAAATTGGTGTTTAAAAATTTAAAAAGGAATCAAAGCATAATCTGGGCAACCCATGGGATCGATGAAAGGGAAAGAAATGATAAGCAACAAAATCTACCATGAAAATCAGAATTTGAAAAAAACCTTCCCACTTTTGTTATTCTGAAATAATTATGTTTTAAACAAAGAATTAATTAACTGACTTGAATGCCTAACTTGTCTCATCATGCAAAAAGCTTACAATATTTTGCTTTGTGTTGTCATCCTGGCTTTTCCTTTTTGCCCAGAAAGTGCATAGCTCTAGGGTAGCTTCTGACATTACTTTAAAAAAAAACACGTGCTACTAAAAATGTAAAATACACATGTGACAAACAGGTGTTTAAGAAATGGGTGAAATACCAAAAAAATCATCCATCAATCAGCATGAGTTATGGTTCCATGGAATATATGTTTGTGAGCAAACCTCACTTGGATAGTGTGCAACATAAGAAATGGTCACAAAAACCGATACTATCCATGCTGTTTTGTAACAATAAAATAACATACAAATAAAAATAACAACCTGGTGGGCTACAGTGGCCACAGGCTTAGGTTGGGGGTGATTTCACTTTTTTCTTATTTACAAGCCTTTCATATTGCAAGATCCTAAGACAGGGTACACAAACATGGTGCCTGTGGGTGCCATGGCACCAGGGAAGACTTCCTGACACCACCAAGCGATTTCAGAAATAGAACTGGTCCTGGTGGGGCTTTTGCCCAGAAAAGACTTCTATTGGTTTGATTGGCTATGCAGACTTTTAAGACGTTGCTTTAGGTCAGGACTTGGAGTAACTGATATCATAACACAAAGTTCTTCAGTTTATCCTGAAGATAAAGTTGTGTATTTGCAAAACAGTTTTTTAAAGCAATATGTTAATTTTAAAAGGCATCCCTGTTAAGCAATGCTTCTGACTGAAATGTTGAAGAGATACTATTAGACCACATTCACTGACATTTTGTGGTTGGCTCCGCCTCTTGTGGCAGTCATTTTGTGCTTACACCCATCCAGTTATCATTTCATTACTTGAGGTGATGCTGTATATTAAATGAAAGATCTAAATTCTGGCTTTAACTGAGTCTGTTTTACAGATATATTGCTGCATAGAGTGATTTTTGTGGGTGATAGAGTACAAGTTGCATGCCATTAGAAGAATATGAGCATACATCCGTTTTTTATCACTCCCTCCCTGTAGAAATGTCATTTAGAGCTAGCCACTAAGATATTTCATGCATGTTGGATTGCGCTATTTGCTTTGAGGTAACCAACTCAAGGAAGGTATACATGAGCGTTCCTGACACCTGACCATATTCTGTTCCCATCACACCTTTGCCACACATTGTAGCTGCATAAAGCTATTGGAAACACTTTTTGCACAGCCAGTATACACACACCTGCACAATATACAGCGTTACATGTCCACCGTTTGCCCCATAACTCAATAACAGAGTAAATTGATTTTCTTGCAAAAAAAATCCCAGTTTGTGTTATCTCCATTTTGAAGCACCCCAGGAAATCAGAGCTGGGAAGCTTCGGACTCAGACCTTGGGGAGCTGCAGCCAGTTAGGGGAATCAGTACTAGATGAACCAATGGTTGGACTCATTACAAGATTCCTAAGGTGATGTGTAGTAACCCTTGTTTCCTGATCATCAGGAAACAAACTGCCAAAGAAACCACAGAATCACCTTGAGCTAAGAGGAAAAAGTGTAGTTTAAATATTGTAATAATAATAACAACAATAAAAGAAAGGGTCCTTTTGGGGTGGGGCAACTTGGCAGACTTGGCCTTGTGATTTTGCCATTCAACTTGCTTTTCGACATCTGCTTCAAGCAGAAGCCTGTTGAGGCTGGATTTCATTTGATTTCACTTTACAAGTTAAGAGTTATACTTTATGCATTGAATGTGTCAGCCGAGCCCCGTATTTCACAATGCCTTGGTGTGAAATTGACTGGGAGCAGCAAGCAAAGTTGTTCCTGCTTGAAGAGCCTCTTCCCTTTCAGCTTGTTTTACATTTCTCCCTGCAGGCCTGGTGGCTTCTTTGTTCTCCTTCGAGACAGAGGGTCAGGCAAATTGAGGCTGATCGTTATTGTATTCACTCCACCGCCAAAAACAGAAGTGCTTTCTTCTTAATAGAGATTTAATTATAGAATTAAACAATTATTATATCATTTTCTTGTACTGATCTCATTAGCAGCGAGGAGACAAAACAGTTCAATCTTACCGGCAGTAAGAAATGCACTAGCCTACGCATCTGATTCAGGCGAAGCCACAGGAATACATTCGCCCCCTCACCACAAAGGCACAGAAGTCTGAATGCAGAAACAGCCTTACTATGAACAGACCTATTGTGTAGGTGACTATGCATATGTACCCAAACTCATGCATGCAGCATCATGAAAACTAGTAATAGTTTGCTGTAAATGCACTCAGTGTGCATGAATCCCCTTTGGAAAAAAATCTGTGCTATGATGAGAAACACACATATACATTCCTTTAGATACATTTTGTTTGTTTATTTGGGCTATTACCCCAACTACCTCAGAATGGGCCACATATTGCAATGAATGCAACTCACATAGCATCACATAAACCACTACAATTTTTGGCTAAGGAAAGATGTTGTTTTTTTAATGACCACCTCTAGAATCATTTTTTCCCTTGATCATAATACCAGCCCTTCAAAGGAAAACCTCACATCGCTTCTCTCTTCTGGGCACATTTCAAGCATTAAAGTGGAGGGGAGCTTCTCAAAGGCAGAGTGCTGCTTCATGCATTATCCCTCTACTGCCTTGAAGGTGCTTTCTCGTGAGTAAATGGTCCAGATCCAGCCACACATATCAAAGATCCTATTGCTATGTAAGGTTTCTTAAGAGAGACAGAAATTTCCACAGGACTTCCCCTCCCCCTGCAGACGGCCAGGTTGCTTCTTGTGCTGTTGCTGTGGGTCTGCTGATCCCCAGCAACAACATTTTGGGATGCTCTGTGGGCCGCAGTGAGAGAGGTGAGTCATTAGAAATTTCTGTCTTCTCTCAGGAAAACTTACCCACATGTCTTAGAAACTGTGTGTTTGGGTACAGACCAGCACACATCCTAAGATGGTGCTTAATGCATGCACATGACTACCCAATGGTACGTACCTACAGAAAAATAAGCATAAGTGTGATTATCATATGCAACTGTCTACCTACTGATTTCACGCTGTTTCATGCACAGAAGTGCTTTCTGCTTAGGAAATGCAGAATGTCTGAGACAGTCCTTAGAATGCCTTTGTCTGTGTCCTCGCCAGTCACAGGTGGGATAAAGAGGCAAGGCACTGCAAGGAGATCACTCTCTGCAGAGCTCACTAGGGCGGAAGGGTGCAACCTTTTCATCTGAACAGGTGCTCTGAACTGTCATCGCCATGTGACACTGCAAGTGATTTCCAGTCTAGGAGGGCTTAAAACCAGAACTCCCAAGGCAGGCTGACATCTCTCTCAGAAGAGAGAACCAAACCAGTGCTCATTTTGCATAATGTCTTAGTACATTAAAAATGCAAGTGTTTGGCTTTTCCCCCTCCTAAATGAATTTGTGGAGAGAAATAGCTAGGATAGGAATCTCAAATTGCCCCAGACAGCAGAGGGACACTAAACTCCAGTGCTTGCTTGAAGGCACACTGCAGGGCAGCGTCTCCATTGGGAAAGTGTAATAGTGATATTGCAACAATTTATGAGACATTAATCTTAAATCTGATTTTTTGATGGTCAGGGTCTGCCGCAGTGAAACAGGAAAAGAGGGGGAATGTAAGGATAATGTGCAGATGTTTAAGGTTATCTGGGAATTCCTCAATCAGCCTGTCACATTGAAACTGGCAGTGCTTCCCCCTGCTTTGTGTCCCCGGCTGGCTGAAAGCTGAGGAAATCCAAGGATGTTTCCCTTAATAGTCAAGCAGATTTGTTTCATCTCTTCCCACCACCCCACATGACAGGATTTGTCAAGCTATGAAAGACACCCTGGCAGCAGGTGGGTGAGAGCAGGTAAGCCATCCACGATAGCTTGGACATGACGTGAGAACTCTCACAATGCCATGAGACAGGATTGGATAGGCTTGTCATGATAATTCAGAATTTTTTAAAAAAAACAACCCCTTGCACTCAGCAACAAAAGGAGAAGAAAGGCGAGCAATCTTTCTTATCCCCACAAGATAAAAAAGGAGCAATCTTCCCTCCTTGAGCACTTACAGTTTGCAAAGTGCTTTATTCTCCTCTGCTTGTTTTCTCAAGCTACACTCACTCTGAAAATGGAAATGTAAAAAGGCTTTAGACCTGTGCCCAGTGTTTGCTAACCAGAGCTCAAGGCTTGCCTGGAGAACAGACCTGATATCTCAAACTACATGGAGGGATTTTTAGGGGAATCCACGGTAGTATTTATTTATTGAGAACATTTCTATGCCATCTTTCAACCCAAATAGGGTCCCCAAGTCAGCAAGCATTAAAATATTTCAGCGTTAAAACCTCAGTATATTGAAACATCCTTTACAATAGAATATATATAACATATTTAAACAATTCAATAAAAACACATAAACACAGAGCACAGATACCACAACCAAAGAGGAGGACCGATAACAATTACTAGAGATGGTCCAATCAAAACAAAACAAATCTTCACCCACTGGTGGAAAACTATGTTAGAGAGAAACAGATAAATCTCCCTGGAGGGAGTTCCAAAGTTTTAGCACCACAACCAAGAAGGCCCTTTTGTGAGATGCCACCTATCTAGCCTCATCAGTGGGAGCACAAAAAGCAGGACATCCAAAGAGCCTCTTTAGAGTAGATGTGTAAGTTTAGATGGGAGAAAGTGAACAATCCTCAAAAGTATGTTGGTCCCAAACCATGGAGGGCTTTACCAGCCATTGATTTGGGCCCAGATACAAATTGGAAGCCTGCATAGATTAAATAAGACTGGAGACTCTGCAACCTACTCCATTCCACAGTCTGGCTGCAGCAGTCTGTATCAACTGCAGCCTCTGGACAATCTTCAAGGGCAACCCCTCACAGATCACACTGCAGTCATTTAATCTAGATGTATCCAGGGCATGCACCACAGTGGCGAGATGGGTTAAAGCTGGCTCACCAGCCAAAGGTGACAAAAAGCACCCCTAACCACTGCTGATCCAACAGGAGGCCCAGGAGCACCCCCAAGTGATATACCTACCAACAGAAGCCTTTTCTTCTCTTTTCCATCTCTGGAAAACCACTGCCCTGTTTTGGCAATCTGGAAAGGTTTTAGTCACACCTTTGTAAAATGCTGCTAGAGTATACACTTTCTCCTTTCAGCCTCCCCTTCCCAGGACTCCAGATGTTAACATGAATTTTGTGCACATCCCTGCATGTGCATACGGGTACGCTCACATATACAAAATACTAGTGTGTTGCTTCTGTCTTGTTCCCAGTAAGACACCATATAGTCTGGCCCAGCCAGTCACCATAACTGGCAGATGAGGTTTGACAGCTAGAGCCTGGATCAACATAAGAGCTGTCCAAGAGAAAAACAAATTGGGTTTCACCACATAATGTAGTCGACCCACGCGGTCAGCGTAAGAACGAGATGAGACGCGGAGATAACATCTGGTGGAGATCGCCAGCAGCGGGAGACCGGAGGTCCGTGTTCCTAGCGTAACTCTCCGCCTGTCGGGTTCCTGGCACCTTTATTGTTACTCTATCGGGGCTGTAGGAGGGAGGACTGGGGAGTTCCGAGAGCCGGGGAGGTCGGAGATCATCCAGGTGATGCATGATCTCAATCTGGCTACCGTCGGCGGAGGAAGAGCGCATTGCCTGACGTCTACCAGCCTAATCTCACCTGGGGGCAAGATCATTGTCCCTGCGCCCGGTGATTGAACTTCGTAGACAGTTCGACCACTCCAGACTCATGGGGGATGAGGTGAGTAGGGGTGCTGGCGTAACCGCAGCACGCGAGGTCCGCTGGCGTACAACGTTCTACTTTGCGTATTCGCTGCTAATACGCACTGCCGGTCGGCAGTGCACTACTACATCTCCTCCTTACATTTTAGAAAACGGGGGGGGCTGAAATGCTATATGAGGCGTTAAAGGGACGGCCTTTGTCTCCTCCGGTCGTAGATGGTCAAAGCTTCGACCTCAAGCTGCTTTTCTGGTGCAACATTAGAACTTGGTTCGGCGGGTAAGCGAAATGCGAGGGGTTTCCCACACGTTGCGCAGGCAATATTAGAACCACGACGAACGTAAACAAGATCCCGATAACAACAAGGCATACAACTAAACCAATGCAGAGCTGTACAATAAGCACTCAACCATCCTCCCGCAGCCAGCTCCAGAGGGCTGACCACCAATGGGGCAACAAAACATCATACTTCAGATTAGATACAACTTCTTGCAGCTCCGCTCACGACTACTTCATGTGGATCAACTGGGAATTATCAGGAAAGATTAAAACAACACAATATTATGTACACATTCTCACAACCTTGGTGATGCAACAACAACAACAAATAATCAATAGCTGACATCGCATTGTCTAGGGTCGCTTGACGAAGTTCCTGCTGCTCGGGAGGCCAGGGCATCCAGAAGCTGTGGAGGTAGAGCTGATGGATCTCGAAGGGGCACAGGCCAGCCCGCCAATAGTCTTAGCATTGTAGGAAGCTTTGAAGTCCGGGACCCCACTAGGAAGCGCTACAGGAGTACTTTAACTCCGGGCTGGAGAGGGCGCACCCAGCGTCGCTCCGACTTAGGAGGGTCGGCGGGCGATGGGCGGGCGATGGGCGGGCGTCACGGGCTCCCGGCAGGAGCCTGGGGAGTAGGACAATGTAGTGAGGCTGTAATTGAGGCGAGCAAAAGAGTTCCTGCAGGGGAGGTCGAAGAGGGATGCTGTTAAACGCCCCCTCTCCCCGCAGGCTTCAGAACCAGCCGCCCCCTGGGGGGAGCAGGATGTTTCCCAACACGGGGAATGTCCTCCATGCGTGCGTAGTTCCAACTGGCCGAAGCCGCACTTAAGCGGCCCTCGGTACGGTTCCCGTTCTGCTCGGCTACCGTGATGTGGCGCAGAGGTGTTGGACTCCGGGTGGGTTAGCCAATCGGACCTCGATGACAAGTGAAAAAAAGAGCGCCAGCCGGAGGGTTTTGGACGACCGGTCCCCAGTCGGGCGCCTTCATAGAGTACCTGATAAGGATGAGGGCATTCCGCTGAAAAGGGTTGCTCCAGCCTCCAGGAACTCCGCCAGGGAAGTCTCCGGCGCTTACAGACAGGGAAGCAGGCAGGAGCTTTAGCAGGCTCTCCGACTCCGGTAGGTACCGGCTCCAGGCAGAAAAGATGAGACGTTGGCAGCGGCAGCAAAACTGCTCCCAGATGCTGGTCTGGTGAAAGCTTCGTCTGGGTGGCCCGATTTCGCCATCGGCAGGGAGGCAGCAGGAGCAGGCAAAAGGATGGTGGGTGCCGAGTTGGGGGTGAGGTTCGGAAAGAGAGCTGCACAGAGGTTCTCGGCAGTCTCCGGGTGGTCTTGCTGAGCGCAGCAGCAGCTGGGAGGCCTGGCTGGTGAGTCGCTGACGCCTCCCCAGGTCAATAACCGGTCTTTGGGCGCTTTGGCGACGCTATGCGTTCCTGTCGGCGAAGATCGCTAAGCGGGATCCTCTAGAGAGATCGCGTGCCCATCTCTGGGATGGGGTTGGTTTCCTCCTGGCGTCATTCCATGGAGTGCGAGCCTGTCGTAACGGCTTAATCGGAGTCCACGGGAACCTGTAGGAAGAGGGACACTGAAACATACTCCCCCCTTTCCCAGGTTACTGGGGGGGCGAGTCCCGCCAGGCTCAGCTTCTAGAGCCGATGGCGTGGAGATTGGGATCGAAGTTAGATGTTTATATTTAGTACATGGGAAGGAAGAAGGCTTGTTTTGGCAGCCTGTGAAGGTTGCTTTTTAATGCAATCCCTCCTGGGGGAGCCGCCTACAATTCTCTTTCTTCTTTAGCGTTGTTTGCTTGACAGGGAGGAGGGCAGGAGGTAGGCGTCCTGTGGGAATTCGGGCTTCAGAAGCGTCGCCAATATCAGAGCGCTGCTGCTGCAGGGTCCGAGGTGCCCTCGGTAGGGGAGGGAATTAACAGGCGTAGTCCTGGGGGGGATTGTGGGTATGCATGCTTTAATCAGCAACACAAGCGGGGCTTTGGAAGCACCTTTCGGGATGGGTGCATCCGGGAGATGGTAGCTGGGCAATCAGGCCGATTAGGAGGCAAAATTTCTTGCAGTACACACACAAAGGAGAAAGGAAGGGGGGGGTTTCTTGCAAGGGAGTTGCACTTTACCGCGTGGACCTTGGTGGCATAATGCAGGAGGCTGGATGGTGCTAAATCTTTGTGATCGTGAATTATCTCAGGAAGGCGTGTCGTCACGAGACCGCCCTTCCTATACATGGCTCGGCCAAGGGGCCGGAATAAGCCGTCAGAAACCGGAGAGCAACCTGTTGGGGTGCCTTCCAAACCGTTTATGGGTGAATTTAAAAGCGACAGCACTCCTAACAGCTTAGGGTCCTGTCCTGACAGTGCTCCATGGGACGGTATCAGGATGGGCCCAGATTTTAATCCAGGGAGGGCCAGTCAGCCACCTGGCCTCCCCGCCTCTTTTACTGGCTCTAAAAAAACAGAAGGAAAAGAGGGGGAGTGGGGAGGGGGGAACAGATTTCCTGTGGAAATTAGGAGGCAATTTCGAAGGCACACGATTGCCAATCAATGATCCGCGGACGTTTTACCCATCCCAGACCAGAGTCGCTTAACCTGACTCAAGGAGGTCTCTTCCCAGAGATTGACATGGGATGTCTGTAGAACGATGGGGCGGACTCGTGAGCTGCCGCCGAAGTCCTCAAGGTGCTGATCAGAGCGCGGATGCTCCGCTCACGGGGTTTGTCTCCCCCCCACCACCCCCCCAGATGCGCGGCAGCCTCGTCGCCACTGGTCGGGCCACTGCTCTGATGACGGTAATATCAGCCGTGTCCACCAGGCCCCTTGGAACTTACATCCTTCTATGGCGAGCCCAGATATGGATGCAGCTCCCGAGTAGCGCCTCCCACCGCCGCGACGTGCATGATGGCTGGCGCCATGTTGGCTGCCAGCTCGTAGCCTTTATTGGGTCGCAGCGGCAGCGATGGGCAAGAGAATCAGCTGAGCGCAGCTGGCTCCTCAGCGGCAGCTCCTGTGGGATGTTTGTCCAGACCTGGAGGTGGATGGGTCCTTAAAGCGTGGAGTCGCATCAACCCGGGACTATGAACAGCGTCCTCCTGCTCAGCTGCAGAGGCTTCCTTGGCAAGCATCTAGCCCAATTCGTCCCGGTAGGGATGGCCTCGCCATACTGGCCAGCGACAAGAACCCTCGCGGGGGAATCTTAAAGGAGACGGGGCTGAGCCGCGATGTGAGCCGGTAGATGCCACGCCGAGAGGGGGGTGGCCTTTGGCAGGGCCTCCTGGCATTTGAGCTCTGGCTCCCTAGTACTCTCCTCCTTGGTCTCCTGGCTGGGAGACGCCTGGCGTGGAGTTTCCCGATCGGCAGTCGCCTCTCCAGTGGGAAGCCCTTCTGGCAACGTGTTCCATCGGTTTTGGTGGCCTTCTCTCTCCTGGGGAGTGACCTCCTCCATCGGGCCAGGCCCCCCCGCCGGCTGCCTACACTCCCTCTCGAAGTGCTGTCCCGGTCTGGGTCCGCGAAAGTTAAAGCAGTCATCCTGAGACCGCCTCCGGCTCAATGCGGGTGAGAGTGCTGCGAGGAGGCTGGGGCTTGGTGGGCGGAGGACCTTCAATGTGTCCTGGCAAGCTTTTAAGCATGCCGTGCCAGTTCAGGATTTTGCCCAGGCCCGTGATTGCCCTGGCGGCACTCTTACATGGAAGCGTTCTCCTTATGCGAGGGCTATGCGATGAGGAGCTCGCTTTGGGCCTTCCTCGCCATCTTACACTCTGCCCTCTGAGCGCTTCCTGGAGCCTGTTCACAAATTCAGCATAGGGCTCTGGGGTTTCTGCCGGATGGAGGAGAAACTCTGAGTTGGCTGGCCGGGCATTGGGGACTTCTGGATAAATGCCTTATAGAAGCACTCAGAGGCGCATCGTAGCGGGTACTCCCCAGGCAGGACACAATCTGATCGCTGGGGTTGGCAAGGCAAAAGCATCAAAACGGGCTTCAGAAAGCTGAGCTGAGCGGCGGGTGTAGGTCAGCCAGAGGGTGGCGGCTCTGTTGAAGACATTGCTGGCGAACTCACTCTTCCCAGACCACACAAATTCGCGCAGGGCTCAGGAGCATGCTTAAAGGTGGTTTTCCAGGTCATCTGGAAACCATTAGGTGGTTCCCTTGCTACGGCTTCCCAGCATGCCTCTCACGAAGCTTAGTGATCTCCTAACGCCGCCCCGCATTGCTTTGGCGGAGCTCAGGTAAGGATATTATAGCTCAGGGCTGTGTACTCGGACAACCTCGCCGCCGTAACTATGCCATCCTCTTCGGTATCTGTGAAGCGGATGGGGCACAATGCAAGAATATCGGGTATCGCTCTCTCCGCCATTGTGGTTTCCTTCTTCTGCAGATCGCGGGCTAATTGACGCTCAAGGCGAGTATGAAGAAACCCGCCGGCCATTACGCTGGCGCTGACGGAGGTGTGCAGTGGCTTCGGAAAAATGAAGTGGGCGGAGCAGAGGGGGGGCGCTGAGCCGGAGAGTTTGAATTCAGTGAAGCGAGCCAGGGGCAGAAGGAGTGACAGTCTGGCAATTTAGCGGATAGAGAAAAATTCGGGTTGAAATTGAAGGTGAAAGTGATCGAAGAGGGATGCAGCTCTACAGCAAGGGAGTCAGAGGGTTCGCGTAGGTCTACAAGGCTGATGGCGGGCAAAACATTGTTCTCCATCGGCCAGTAAGGCGGAGCGCACATCGGGCGCTTTCGCTGAGGCTCTGAAGCGGGAGTGCGCCTCGACGTTTTTCCTCTAAAGGCCCTTAAGATTCAATGTCCCCTCTGGGCACCATTAGCGGACACTCGAGCCTCAATCTCCTCAACCAATTTTGGCGCGAGTCTCCTTCTCTTTATCGGGGACTCTTGCCGTCGATTTCGCTAACGCCTTCAGCGCTCGCTTTCAACTTGCTTTGTCAGTAAGCCCTGCTTTTGCAAAGCTCCCATACTCACCAGGTGTTCATCGCTTCCGGATCGCAGAGAGTGCGTCCTAGGACGCGTCTTCTGGATGCGCCGCATCCAGAGGACAGGGCGACACCGGTCAAACGGGGGTCCCTGGATGCGCCGACATCCAGAAGCGCCGGACTTCGCTGGGTATCACCGCTGCCCTTCCCCATATTAAGGCTTTACGGTGAGCAGGGGTGGAGGTTCGAGGATCTCCCGGTTTCGCGTAACCAGCTATTTGTGGAAGGTCTTCCATTCCACGCCGCCGTCAGCGAAGAACTTAGTGACGGTGACGCCGTGAGATAACATCTGGTGGAGTATCGCCAGCAGCGTGGAGACCGGGAGGTCCGCGGTTCCTAGCGGTACTTCCGGCCTGGCCGGGTTCCTGGCACCTTCCTTTTATTGTTACTTCCATCGGGGCAGGAGGGAGGACTGGGGAGTCTCTGAGAGCCGGATGGTGATCGGGAGATCATCAGGTGATGCATGATCTCATCTGGCTACGTAAGCGGAGTAGAAGAGCGTGACGCATTCGCCTGAGCTCTAATTCCTCACCTTGGGGCAAGATCATTGTCCTCCTAAGCGCCCGTGATTGGTATTTCAGACAGTTCACTCTACCTGGTGACTCCGGCGGGGGATGAGGGAGTGGGGTGCGATGTGCAACCGGGTAAGGTCGTTAGGTCCGCTATGCGTTAATGCCGTTCTACTACGGCACTGCCGGGTCGGCAGTGCACTACTACACATAATCAGGACCTGAGCACTAGACAGCACAGGAGCAGTCTGGACAGGTCTTCTAAAATCAAAGTCTACTCTGAAAACATGTTGCCTCCGTCTTGTGCCAGTAAAGGCACAATTGAAACTCTTCATAGTTTGCCCGGCTGTTGCACCCTTCCTGCTGTACTGACTAGGATCCTGATTCTGCCAAGACCTGGTGGTTAGCCTTTCCCTCCTGTGCAAGGCTGCCAGGTGGGGTTAAAAAGGCAGTGAATCACAAAAGGTCTATTTATTCAGACTATGGCATTTCAATGCAAAGCTCAGCTGTTCACAAGGTAAGCACAATAGCAATAATAGGTAGGGAGTCACAAAATCAAACTAGACTTTTCTCTCCTCCACCCATTTGAGTTTGATACCCCTGGCTTAAGGAGTGTTCCTTTCAAGGAACAAACATATACACAAATCAGGCCAGTAGATGCAGAAGTAGATGGTTACTTCCAGAGTAGGTTGGACGATGTTATTTTTACACTGTGCAATTTTACTTTTCAAAAGCAGGAAACTGCAATTGTGGGAACATTAACACTGATTTGGCTCAAGCTGGGAATTGTTCGTTAATGTCTGTACCATAAATCAACATTTTTAATTGCAGGCTATCAGCTGGTATGTTAAGAAGAGTATGACAGCAGTTATTTAAACTTCCCAGCACACACCTGGTATCGAACAGGTGTTTGGGCGCCTTTTAATGGGGGTATATGTTAATTTTTTAAAAAAAGAATTCTCCTTGCATTTAAAATTCAGTTCAAAGATATATCTAATTATATTGTCCTTATTTCATTTTTGGTAAGAAAACGCACCCCATTGCATTTTGCTTTTGTTGTGCTCACGGGACTTTACTTGATTCAATGCTCAGTCATAAATCTTATTTTCAGTACTCCTAAACGTGATGCAATAATGGAGAACAGCACATCTGAGTGTGGACATAGTACATTTTACCCTTGGCAGTGACTGAACTTACTAGTCTTCTTTTCACACATGTATTGTGAGACCAGTATTGATAACACCCTAAAGAACGTTTCTTGGAACCTAGTGTCATGGTCTTTTAAATATAAAGTTGTAGGTACCAAACCTGACATTTGTCTTCTTCGCTGCAGGGATCTCTTGCATTTATTATTGAGCATGCAGAATTTGATGTACTTGATGTGTGCTACCCTGAGTCTTTGATGGTTAGCAGGAAAGCTGCAAATTTTGCCACAAATATGTTTGAACTTACTGTGTTCAAATATGTCAGTCAGGTGGGAACTGATCACCCAGCTTACTCTATTCACGCTAAACAGCTACAAATGCCTGCCAAACAGGCTTTTATGGATTATTGCAAAACTGGGCAAGCACAAAGATGCTGCCATTACAGTTGCTGTGAACTACTTAAGCAAACGTCAAAGGGCAGAATTTTATTTATGACTGATTGGTATGAGTTTTGACATCAAATTGTTTACAAATTGTGTACTGCGTGGAATAGTTACAAAGCAAGAAAGAGGCATGGTGGAACTCAATTGGGTTGTGAGAGAACACGTGTGTGCAAAAATCCAGTTGCCCTGTAATGCATTGTCAGGAAGGGATACACTGAAGCAACCTGCTGAACATATACAAGGGAGTTAATACCAGCGTAAACAGTAGAATTCACCAGCAAACATCAGTTCCTTGTTCATGACTAGAGAACAAAATGTAAGTGGAACCAACAGGTCTTTAAGTATCCTTAATGGTTAGAAGTAACTGTAAGGGGTGCTGGGCAAACTAGTATCAATCTCCACATATGTGGTTGCAAGCTCCCATGTAGTAGATACACACAGCTGAATTAGGCCTGTATAATTCATTACTATTCTATGTAAGCCCAACTAGGGGATTAAGAAGGTGCTCAGCATAATTGTTAATCCAGTTCAATTGTAAAGGACTGGTCATACTTTGAGGATCATGCTTTAAAACAGTGCCTATTTTTGATTGAAAATGCTCAACCCACGCTTTTCCACACATTTTGAACATGTCATTATCCATTTAAAAATAATTGTGGTGGCAGCATTTTAAAACTAATTGTAAGCTGACTTTGCTTTCCAACATCTGCAAGTTTGATTGACTGATTAAAGCAAGAATGAAAACACACAGAAACATTCTCTGCTATTTACCACTCATGCCATGCGCCTTAAGGCAGAAGTCTTTAGCAATGTCCTTAGGAGGGAGCTGTATTGTTTAGTTTTGCATGGAGATGGGTTCTTACTCTGACGAGCAGAAGTTATGAATGTTTAATCAAAACATTTATGAAAAACACTTTTATGCAGCATGAGAAAAAAAACTGAAGACTAATTTTGAAGACTAATTGTGCTGTGCTTGGGTTCACATCAGTTCTGCATGTAACTGATTTCAGTGGAAGGTTATGGATTTCCAAGCATGCAGAGCTGTGGCTAATGACATAAGCTAAGTACCACAATCAGATATATTGCAGACATAAATACAGGGATTATATAAATGTGTACATCTGGTCATCCGCAGAGGCCCCATTCCAGATTACAGTAAGGGACAGGCTGCAGACAAAGAAATCCCAGTCTCTGTGGTATATGTGAGGCACGTAGTGAGAGGATTCACAACAAAGTTCAAAATCCGCCTCTTGCATATATATATTGTTGTCGTCCCCAAGTGCATTTTAAGAACAAGCTTATTTTTAACATTTACTCAATTCAGATTAAGTGACCAAAAAAAACCCAACTGTTAAAGAGGTGCCCCTGATGAATCAGGCAACAGATTTGTAAAAATTGATTTATTGGACACGTACTTGTACTCACAAAAGTATCTTAGAAGAGACAGTCCTCCTAATATGATGACTGCAATACATCTGAAACTATGTTTTTTCTACAAAAACAGTCTCATTCATATGTAAATTTAAATCAGTCAAATAAAACCATCAATGATGATCTTTATTTGGGTGACAGCTCTAGTTACTTTTTTCCTGTGGTGGGCACTATCCAGCAGCTGCTGAGGCCTGGGGACCAAAGCTGATGGCCCAATACTGACCAGGCTCCATCCACTGTCAACCCATGACTCCTCCTTCACCCACTGCTTCCTTTCTCACTTTACTCAGGACAAGAGTCATGGCAACACTAATGGTTGGAAGCAAGCAATCGTTCTCTAATGGAGGCACATTCCCAAACAGGAAAAGCATGCACCTGCAATTCACCACCTCTGTAGTCAGTGACACACAGGCATGCACACTGGACAGTGGCCATCACCACCAATGGCAGCTGCATGTATTTCCCTGTATTTTGCTCCTGTTGAGGCCAAGCATTGACTCTGACTAGTCCCCTATCTTAAAGACAGGGAGTGGGTGAATAGTGGCAACCATTGTTGCTGTCCACTGAGTCACTGATGAACTAGCATAGGCTCACTCACCCACATTCAGGGCAGCATGATTTTGTGCCTGCTTTCAAGTGGGTTGGGGAAGCTGGTTGGCCTACCAAGGATCCCCAATACCATAGGCCTGGCCTGGCTCTGCCGTTGTTCCCAGTTTTCCCAAAATGGCGTCCTTGATTGCTTGTTCTGTCTTTCTCCTCACACCTCTCTGAACACTGAGGTAATAAACCAAAAGCAAGCTTGTTATTTCATTCTGATCAGGTTATTATTCCAGGAGTGCTCTTCTGGGTACTTGCTGTGTCCTTGTAGCTTTAGCTAATTTCCTTGTTATATGTTTAGAGTGTGTCCCTCTAGAGCTTCAGTGGTTTGGTCCTCAGGACTTGATTTCACACTGTGCTTGGGGAGACAGGAGAAGTGAAACAAAAGAGAAAAGACAGAGGAAGGGGAAGGGGAAGGGCAGAAAAAGACAACATAATATATGAAGTTTTTTTTCTGCTTAATCAAGAATAAATAATCAAGAATAAACCTCATAAACCTTCAGGGATGTTTGCTTACAAACGGTGGAGGCGTAGAATGTGGTATGAATTTGACAGGCACCCGTCTTCCCCACCACCACACACACAATACCCAGCCACCCTTATTTTTTCTTTATCAGGAGGATCACTCAAAAGCAAACAGCAGGTACATTAATAGCGGACAAGTGAGTGAAATTCTGTCCAGACTGCCTTAGAGTTAAAGCCCCATGGGATATCATGAGGCATTAAGCTTGGCAACTTTGATACAACTCATAGTTCAAAACACAAGGAAAGGGGATGGGCAGACTAACAGGCTGGTAGACTTTCCTAGGGGAAATTCTCAAGATTTTGATATATTATATATATATTTGGAGCCCTGGGTGGAAAGTTAAAATTGAAATTCCCATACTGTACAGATATTTGAAGTAGAAATTTGTAAATAATACAGAACAATTCAACAATAGTAGAGAAATTCTGTGTCACCCTTCATACCTCCTGCAAAGTACCTCTTGCAAATCTTGCAAAGAAAGTATTACCCACTGAAATGTGTTGCCCTAGGAAGCCACCTACAGTTGCCTAATGAAAGAGCTGGGCCTGCACTCGTATACCTACACAAGTATTTCCCTCCCTATCTGTCTCACAGTTTCTATGGTGACAAGGAATTCTAGAAAGCTGCAACCCAGAAATATCTTCATTTGAAGCAAGGGTGACAAGATCAACATCCTTAAAAATACGGAGTAATGTAAAGATGGGGACTTGGGAAATTCTGAAATAGGCCATCCATTATGGGTGAGAGGAGGTAGAGCTGCTTGCCTAAAACCCCTGGTTAAGTTTGTTAGCGAGATGATATTGGAACTTGTGACTTCTAAATCTGAACTCGTTTTCTGTCACCCCAGTTCTTGTCAGAATATCATGTACTGCATTAAGTTAGTCCTACTTAATTCTTCAAGATGACTTGTGCAAGATGTGCACATTTTCAGCACTTTTTTTTCATGACAGAATAAATTTCTTATCACAGTATCACAGAATCTGGCCATGGGTCATAGGCCAGGAGCCTGCAATCTTGTTTTCTGGTATACCTTCAATTGGATTTATAGGTACCAGAGGACTAGAAAAGAAGGATGTAATTTAAAAGACAGATGGGGAGAAGGGAGAAATTATTTTGCCAGCAAGAGAGAAAGGGGAGGCATAGGCTTTTGGGAGGGGGGGTGCTGAGTTGGTGCCAAATATCCTGAAAAGTGGGTGCTCATTTTAAAATCTTCTGCAGTTGGGGTTATTAGTTTCCACTCCTCCCTGTTTCTTCCATAGTTATGCCTGAAAAGAAAGCAGGGACGTAGGTATAGATTTTTTATGGGGGGGTTCAGGGGTTGGCCCACACCCCCACCTGTCCCTAGGGCATGGCCACACCTCTCCAAGCCCTGCCCCAGCCTAGCACTTATAAAAGCAGCTCTCCGAGGCCAGGACAGCAGACTCTCCTGGCCTGCCCTCCCCCGCCCCCCGCCACCTGGGCTCCCAGCTGGCAGTTCCTTCTGCCCTCCCCTCTGGGCAGAGGCTTAGAGGGGGAAATGGAGCCCGGTGCAAAATCTAAGTTTTGTGCCCCCCCCCATGGGCGGCCACAGTGATGCTGGAATCCACCCCCAAACAGCATCACTTTCAATGGTATTTAAACTAGAGAACCCAAATTCTCCTTTTAAATCCATCTTAAAGGGAGAATCTGAGGTCCCCAGTTAAAACAACATTGGAAGTGATGCTGTTTTGGGGTGGATTATCCCCCCACCCTGAAACAGCATCACTTTCAATGTGGCATAGTGGTTAAGAGCAGGTGCATTCTAATCTGGAGGAACTGGGTTTGATTCCCCGCTCTGCCGCTTGAGCTGCAGAGGCTTCTGGGGAATTCAGATTAGCCTGTGCACTCCCACACAGGGCAGCTGAGTGACCTTGGGCTAGTTTTCAGAGCTTTCTCAGCCCCACCCACTACACAGGGTGTTTATTGTGAGGGGGGAAGGGCAAGGAGATTGTAAGCCCCTTTGAGTCTCCTACAGGAGAGAAAGGGGGGCTATAAATCCAAAGTTGTTGTTGTCGTCTTCGTCTTCTTCTTCGTCTTGTTGTTGTTGTTGTTGTTGTTATTAAACTGGGGACCTCAGATTTAAATCCATGCCGAAGCGGGTGGATTTAAAAGGAGAATCTGGGGAAATTTGGGGGGTGCCTGCTGTCAGGGGTGCAATTTTTAAGGTAGTAGCACCAAACGTTCAGGGTACCTTTAGGAGACTCTTCTAATGATACTACCCAGTTTTGGTGAAGTTTGGTTCAGGGGGTCCAAGGTTATGGACCCTCAAAGGTGTAGCCCCCATCTCCTATTAGCTCCCATTGGAAACAATGGGGGATGGGGCACCCCTTTGGGGAGTCCATAGCTTTGAAGCCCCTGGACCAAACTTCGCAAAACCTGGGTGGTATCAGTAAGAGACTCTCTTGATGATACCTCCCAGGTTTGGTGAAGTTTGGTTCTGGGGGTCCAAACTTATGGACCCTCAAAAGTGTAGACCCCATCTTCTATTAGCTCCCATTGGAAACAATGGGGGATGGGGCACCTCCTTTAGGAGTCCATAGCTTTGGACCTCCTGGACCAAACTTCACAAAGCCTGGGTGGTATCAGTAAGAGACTCTCCTGATGATACCTCCCAGGTTTGGTGAAGTTTGGTTCAGGGGGTCCAAAGTTATGGACCCTCAAAAATGTAGACCCCAAACCTCACCAAACCTGGGTGATATCATTAGGAGTCTCCCAAACAATCCCTGAAAGTTTGGTGCTGCTAGTCTAAACAATACGCCCCCTGCAGGCTGAAAACCGAAAAAACACTAAATATGTTTTTAAAACCCACAAACGGGGGGGGGGGGGGGGGCTTCAGACATGAATGGGGGGTTGAACCCGAGAACCCCCCCTTACCTACATCCTTGAAAGAAAGGCAGGGGGTTGATTCCAGGTGTGCAGATAAGAGAAGGTACAAATGACAAAGCTGGGGAGAGGCAGGGACTGGAGAAACAACAACTAGAATGTCTCATGCTGAGGTATGTGTTTGGACTTCTGGCTGTCAAGCCTATTTTAATACTCCTTTGGGTTTCTTTTTCTTTCACACAATGGTAACTTTCCAGCAGCTTTGGGGTATTAGATCAAAATCTGAAAACTAAGGGAAAACTTGAACTAACTGTGACATCTTTTGAGCTCTGTGAAACCGCAGGCTTCTGAAGTATGCCCATTAAATTCCATGCCACAATACACTCTGAAACAAATGACAATACTTTGGAAAAAAACCATGAAAATAAGGGACATCTGGTATCCTCCTCTACCAGCCCAAAGGAATGGAATGCAAATGACTCAGATACTCACTGCCTGCATTCTAGTTGTACCTGTGAGGCATATTCCCTGAGGCTATCCTATGCATATCAGAAAGCCTATCCTAAACGAATACCATTTTCTGTTTTGTAGACAGTGATTTTAACATCTAAGTGTTAGAGTGTGACTGATTAGGGATTACCCAGTAGGAGTGATATCTGGAGAATCAGTGTTCATCACTGATTCAGAGCATAAAGACATCTTTTGTTTATACTGTACCAAACTAACAAACTGTCTCTCTCTTTCTCCCCCTCCCCCACTTATTCTCACAGGTGCTGTAAATTTAAGTGCAGCCACCATTCATATCAATGACTGCTTTCACTTGGATACATCAGAGAATGAACATTCCTCAGGCATCCACGAAGCCAAAGCTGTTATTTCCACAAGGTGCCAACTAGAACTGTCTCTCTGGCTCAAGAGCCCACAGCAAATGGTAGGCCAACAGAGACCTTTGCTCTGACAAGGGTGAGCCGGTGGTTCAGAGAATCTTATGTTGCCCCCTTTAGGCAACACCATGGCATTCTCTGCCACCATATGGATTCTGCTGTTTTACCCTGTAGCCTGCCTCACAAACAGCCAGAATCCCAACTACAATGTGGCAGCCAAGAAGGAGATCAGCTTGGAAGGTGACCTGGTTATTGGGGGCCTCTTTCCAGTTCATGAGAAAGGTAACCCCACAGAGGAGTGCGGCAAGATCAATGAACATCGTGGCATCCAACGTCTCGAGGCTATGCTGTTTGCCCTAGATGAGATCAACAAAGACCAACGCCTTCTTCCAGGCATCACACTGGGGGCCCACATCCTAGACACCTGTTCCAAGGACACCTATGCCCTAGAACAGTCGCTAGATTTCGTCCGTGCCTCCCTCACCAGAGTGGATGGCTCTGAACACATCTGTCCCGACGGATCCTACGCCATCCATGATGATGTACCCACGGCTATCACAGGGGTTATTGGGGGCTCCTACAGTGATGTCTCCATTCAGGTATTGTAAACAAGAGCTAGCAGAGAGTTATGTTTAAAACCAGAAGGCACTATGGTCAATGTCTTATGATATTTATGATCTCACCCTTCTTCCATCATTAATGTTAAGGCAGAACACATAACATTTCCTGGAGGTCTCCAGTCCAGGCCCTCATCAGACCCAGAGCTATTAGCTTCACTGAGTCTGCCACATCACGTGCCTTCCAACCACATCCTGGGGCCATCCATTTTGGGGATCTCAAAGAACTGTACTCAGCCTATGGACCTGGCAGGGGGATATGAGAATGCAACATGAGACCAAAGAGAAAGCATTACATTATTTCTGTTCAATGGACTGTAAACAAATTCAAATCTGTGTTCATCTGTGAAATTACTAGGTGGCATTAGGCAAGCTATTATCTCTCTCTTAGCCACCCAGTCAATATAACGGCGATAAAACTCTGGCATGCTTACAGGGATGTTCTGAGGTTTTCTTAGGTGGTAGATGGAAAAATTGTTGCAAATTTCAATGCATGACAGCTTCTGTAAAATGTAATAGAGTCCCCTCTTTCAGACTTTACATCTCTAGCATATTGCTAATCTTGGAATGACCAAAGGTCATCTTGACACTGTGTAGTCTTCCCATGAGAATTTGGATCCTGCCGATTTCAAAGGATTTCAAGCTTTCTCGCTCTATTAAGCAGAGGAGATTTATAGCAAGATGAGAGATTAAGTCAAAGAAATGGGGGTTATACCTGAAACATATTCATGAGAAGGGGCTGTGGGCAGGTGAACACCTTTGACAGTTATAACTTGAGGTGAAGGTGTATTTGTGGAAATAAAGTAGACAGTTATTGAGGATGGTAGCATTAGACTTAGAATATACTGGGAACAAGTGCCTTTTTTGTGCCTACAGTCTGTGGGTATTTCTTAATGACCTGATTTAGCTTTGCTAACATTTCTTGAGATGTGGTGAAAATGATAATGATAGCCTGAGTCACGTACCTGTGGAACAGCTGAGAGCCCTTTTTATAGCCTTCTCTGACCGCCACCTCTGCCTTCTAGTCCGTCCTTCCCAACAAAAGCTTGGTGGAATTTGAGGCAGGCTAACACAGGGACCATGTCCCAGAACATCCATATGACAGAGTAATTAGCTGCTGCTCTGGAGAAGCCCCAAGGATGTATTAATGCTATAATTAATGCAAATTAAGATATCATTATCATGTACAAAGCGCATTGCTGAGAGAAAGGATGGAAAGTCGCTGTCTCATTTGCAAAACAAGACAGTGCCGGTTTCCAGGACTTTGCTGTTAGATCTCTAGTCCACTTCACCAAAGCACAGCATGATAGCACAGCTATTTTTTTTCACATACGACCTTTAACCTTTCAGGGAAACTAATTTGTTCAAGAGAGAGGCTGTGTGAGGGAGGCCTGCCTCAGCAATGACAATCTTTAAAAAAAGATGTCACCTTGTGCTGTTCAGGCCATTTAGTTCTGTCTCCGTGAGTTATGTTTGCTTCACTCTCAGATTTGATCTGGATTCCTTGGCATGAAGGTCACAGGATCCCTTTGAGGGCACCTGAGTCCAGAGCCATCTGCCACTTCATTTTTGACAGATTCGCTAGGTCAAACTTCTCCTTTTCCCTTCCCCTGCTTCCATTACTGTGCTCAAAATACAGGCTGCTGGAGCCAGCCTTTTGTGACTGGAACAGACAAGTCAGGAACAGACGAGAAGAAAGAAAGCTTCCATTTTGAGGATGATGCTGTCTCTCAAAGCAAGTCCTCACAAGTCTTTGTCAGGTAGTTTGTGTAGTGGCTTTATACACCATGTGCTTTTGAGGAGAGGCTCCAGCTGGTGGAAGAGCGTGAATGAAGCTACACTAGGCTGGGCTCTGCAAGGCAAGAGGGCCAGGGTCTGCAACTGCACAGCTGGGCCATGATATGAAAGCAGCATCAGCAGACCCAGTTCTCCTTCTCCCCCTCCCTCTCAAACGCAAAGTTGTGCATGACTCTTCTCACTGCTAGCTACTTAGAGCCAAACTGCATGTGATGAAGTCTCTGCACATTAGGTCCCCTTTTCTGGTGGGTTATTTAACTGGAAAGCAGCTGAGGAAAGGGAGTGGGTAATTAAACATCCCTGACTGAAAATGCTCCCTCCAGGCTGCTTTAAGTCTCAGGTGTGAAAAGGGCTTGTAGCTGTCTGTGGCATCATTGCCCTCTGTCACAGTGCCACAACCCCAGTCAGTTGGGCAGCGAAATTACAGACTGGAGAATCTAATGATGGATCTCCAGCATCAAATGCCTCCAGAAGTGGTAAGAGAGACATGAGTAGGTTCAGGGCTGACATACTTCCTTGGCCCTCCTATGGAACTCCACCCAGTAACTTTTCCCTTCAAATGTTTATCCTCAGGGCCTATTTGTCCCATTCTGAATTCCATAATCAGAGAACTGGGGCAGGGTTCCCCCCTCCCTTTAAAAACTGTGTCCCACTGACCTATGAAGAGAAACCCAGGAAAACGCACCTCTCTTTAAAGAGGTTACAGGTTAGGCAAGAGAATGTTTATGGGAAATGAACAAAGCAAAGAAGAGGGATGATTTCGAACACCAGAGGGAAAAGAATATAGAGGCAAAATGTGGACGAATGCTTAAAACAAGGGTGAGTTAACTAGGAACAAGAGCAAGAAATGGAAGGGTAAAGGAGAGACAGGAGAGGAAATGTGAAGAGAAGGACTGGAACTGATTATCAGCAGTAAAATCTGTTTGAAATATCCATGGTGAAAACAAAAAGGTCACCTTGTTTTTCCACTTGGATGGTGCTTGTGGGCAGATGAAGTGAAGCAAACAAGGCGCCAACCCAGAGGGGTAGAAAGCCCAACAGAGAGCTGTTTAAATCAAGGAATTATAAGCTAAATTAACAGCCCAAAAGGTGGGTAAATACAAAGCAGTGCCTGGAGTCATACAAAGTGAAAGGGGGGTTAGACTGGCAAGATAATTAGGCAGCTTATTAAAAAGATAAGCAGATAAATTGGCTGCAGTGGCAGTCCCTCTCCACAGTCCTCTGCAGAGGTGGCAATAACACAAAGACATTTATTAATAAATCTGGGCTCCTCTCCCTCACTGCTGTCCCCTGTGCTGTGCACCCCCTCCAGGCTGGAAGAAACCAGAGTGCTCTCTCTGTCTCTGGTTCTCTCCTGCAGTCCCCCTGGGGCTGGCAGAGACAGCTACAGATTTGATCCAGCTGAGACATTACATTTCTAAACAGTGCAGTGGATTAACACCTTCCTGTTTCCCTCTCAGTTCCCCCAAGAACGGTTCAGCAGAGGATGTCTGAGAAGGTGAGGCTGCATAAATGTATAAGCCCACACGTTTGTGGCATCCTCTCTTCCCTTTGCCCGGTGGAGCTAATTAAACTAACGAGGTGACTCCAAACCTTCCTTTCAAGCAAGCTGCAATTCTTCAGGGTTGCAAAAGGAGCAGAGTTCAGGGTCGCAGGAGGACACAGATCATGATTTGTCATGCTCTGTCTGGCTTTTTTTTTTATTCCCATCAATGTTTGTATGTTTAAAAGTTTTGGGAGAATCATTTATCCACACAGTGAAAATCAGAGTTATCCAATCTCAACTCCAGAGATTTCCTGTATATATATACAGTATGTGCATGACCCATTTAAACAATTTCACACATCTTGGCTCAGGGAAGCATTCCAAGAGCTGCTCAAGGGGAGCAAAGTAGCATCATAGTTACATAATGAGATACCTTGCTCTTGTAAGCAGTCACTTGCTCGTTCAGCTGCAGTGAGTGAGAATCAGCCTCCAGGCTACTAAGCGGGGGAAACCTTTAAGATGCTGTTGGTTCTTTTGTTTTTAGCCACAAATTGTTAACATAGCCAGGCAAACGAGTACAAATTGTTGTGGGGTTGATAACTTATATGGATACTTTCAAGGTTGAACTATTTTAGGTAGGATAATTTTGAGGTGGTGAGATGCAGTTTGATCTTTTATTCTCAGGGGAACATAGTGGAATATCGTTGTTCTGTATGTTTCATACTATGGCTCTTCAGTGTTTTAGTTCCAGCCGCTACTAGTAAATGATATATTTGCTAATCAATTAATATCCCTGTGCTGCCTTCATCATTCACCAATGAAGCTAGAAGTCAGGTGATTACTTCGGTTCGAGCCTAGATCCTAATTTTTATCCTTCTGCTGGAAGCCCTTTGCTAGCCCCAGCTAGCAACACACTCTACTCCCTGACAGAGACAGAGGCCCAGCAGGGGGAAGTGTATAGGGGCTCAGTTGATAGCTGGTGTTAGCCTAGGCCCGTGGTGGCGAACCTTTGGCGCTCCAGATGTTATGGACTGCAATTCCCATCAGCCCCTTCCAGCATGGCCAATTGGCCATGCTGGAAGGGGCTGATGGGAATTGTAGTCCATAACATCTGGAGTGCCAAAGGTTCGCCACCACGGGCCTAGGCACACCCCACTCACGCACACACAAGCTTTTAGGCAAAAATCCTGTCAGAATACATAAGTTGCCACCCATTCTGAGGGAAAAATGGTACTCTGAGAGGCTTTTTAACAGCAAAACAAAACTAGAATTTATTTTCATGCTTTACTTCTCAGTTTGATGTTACAGCGAGGTTTTTAAGCATTTCTTGTTCTTTAGGCAGATTTTACTTAGATGTTAACAACACAATGCAGTTTCAGTTAAATGGCCTTTTCAGTTTCAAGTTATAGCTTGAAACAGGTATCTCTTTTAAGGGTAAATCTTTCCAACATGGTCCTGAACACTCTCCTAAAACACCCACCCTTAACTCCAAAGGGTTTCACACTGGCTTGGAACAGAGCAAGCTCTGGGGTTTCCCAAAACCCTCACTTAACTCTGCCAGTTATGCTAACACACCCTCATGAACTCTCCGGTCCCAGTATCTAGGTGTGGACTCCTAATGAGACAATAGCCAAGTCCTCTGTGTGGTCTTAGAAGTGTTCCTGTGAAATAAGTTTCCCTCTTATCTTCCATCAACAACTGGCCATCTAGCCTCTGGTGAAAACAAGGATCTTTCCTCTCAGTTCTGAGATTTCTTAGAGAACACTGGCCACCTAGCCGTTCTTCTTCTGTCTCTGGGCTCTCTCTGCCTCTAAACCAGTGGTTCTCAACCTTCCTAATGCCGAGACCCTTTAATACAGTTCCTCATGTTGTGGTGACCCCCAACCATAAAATTGGTATATATAAAATATAAAAAGACCATTTTCCGATGGTCTTAGGCGACCCCTGGGGAAGGATCGTTCGACCCCCAAAGGGGTCACGACCCACAGGTTGAGAACCGCTGCTCTAGACTGGATCTGAGGACTGACATGATCTGTGTCTCACACTCTTTGTGTTAGGCTCGACCTCTGTGTCACCCAATCCCCCAATCTGTAAAGCTGTTATCTAACAGGCTCTCTCTGCTTTTTATATAAGTCGAGCACACCCTCTCTGTGGCTCCTGGCTACTGCTTCTCCGCCAATCAGGTGGAGCCCTGATTAACTCTTGGTGCTCCTGCTCTGACTGAACTGCACCTTTTTAAATTAACCATTTTAAACACTAATCCGTCACATGGGGATACTGTTTAACCCAGATCCAGAGCAGAAAAATGTTTAGCTGTATTTGGTCAACTCACAAGTTTAAGTGTGAATCGCTCCTTTGTGATGCACAAGTATCAAGGACTGACTCAGAGCAATCTCAGTTGACTCTTATTTCACCTATTGCTTTGAGCTGTTGCCTGACCCCCATGTGTTAACTGGAAGCCACATTTGAGAAAGAGGAATGAAATTATAAAATGTGTTTATTTTATTGACTGGGGCAGCCTTTTTTACCTTTAGCATGAAGTCTCTTTTACCCAACAATAATTTCAATGTTCAAGTTCACACCCTCACAGGCTGGGTTTTTGCTCGAAAAGTTTCTGGCTTCTCTCAGGTAGGCGTAGTACCGCCATTTGTTTTGGATGATTAGGGCTGCCTTCTGATACTTCTTGTACTGGGTTTGTCTGAGCCACATCTTAAATACTGACTGCAGGAGGACAGCAGACTTCTGAGGCCAAATGTACATCACCAATGCCCTTATCCTTCGCTTTTCCTGAAGCTGGCGGAAAACACGGGCCCACCACTTCTGGATGCACCACACACAGATGACAGCATGCCTCAAAGTCCGCCGGACTAGCTGACCACGCCACCAGGCTTGGATAGTGACAGCAGCCTAGAAGAGAAGTTAAGGGGGGGGGGGGGATGTCACTTTTAGCTATAAAATGGGAAACAATAAACTGCTTATCACTATCACATAAGCCAAAGAGCAAACAGTGTTTTCCTGATAGATCAAAGAACCAGTGATGTATCAATAAAGGTCAAGGTAATGAATGCACACCAGTGGGGCATTAAAAATAGGAGTGATCTAGTCTTGCCATATGAGATGAACAATTAGGTTACAGCCTTACATTTTAATTAATAAATAATATTTCTTTGCCTTCGTTGCAACCACACAGTGTAGACCTGCAGAACTCTTTGAGATGGTCAGGGGCCTATTGGATTCTGGCCTGGGGGAGGAGGTAGACTGCTTGGTGGTTTGCTGTGCTGACTTTGCTCCACACTTTGCAGATAAAATCTTCCACATCTGTTCCACCCTGGACTCTACTCTAGCAGTAAAAGGATTGGATGGTCCCAGGGTGCTGACTTGTATAGTTGTATGGGATACCTTTCATCTTATTCAGTCTGAGGATGTGAACAGGATTCTTGGAGGTCTGAGGCATACCTCCTGCTTGGATGACCTCCCCGGCCCCAGCTAGGGAGAGGCTGGTAGACTGGGTCCAGGAGAAAAGAAGACGAGTTGGTTTTGTACCCTACTTTTCTCTACCTTTCAGAAGTTTCAAAGTGGCCTTCCCTTCCCCTCACCACAACAGACACCTTGTGAGGTAGGTGGAGCTAAGAGAGTTCTGAGAAAACTGTGACTAGCCTAAGGTCACCTAGCAGGTTTCATGTGTAGGAGAGGGGAAAGAAACTTGGTGCACCAGATTAGAGTCCACTGCTTATGTGGAGGAGTTGGGAAACAAACCTGGTTCACTATATTAAGGTTCACTATGTGGAGGAATGTAGAATCAACTAGTTTTCCAGATTAGAGTCCACTGCTCTTAACTGGTACATCACACTGTAAATCCCTCCTTGAGAGAGGGGGTAGTTACCCCTGTCTTGAAGTGAGCAATCCAGGAGAGCTGGATAAGCCCTGTGCAGTCTCAAATGCACCATTCTCAAGCAAGGTGATTGAACAAGGGGGAGCGTCACTCAGAGATCCCAGAATGAAGCAGATTGTTTGGATCCTGGGGCTTCAGTCTGGCTTCAGACCTGGTTTGGGGACTGAAACAGCACTGGTCATCCTGGCAGTTGAACTACTCCAGCAAATGGACAAGGGAAGTGCAATCCTATTAATTCTTCTCGACCTCTCAGGAGCTTTTGATATGATTGATCATAGTATCCTTTGGGACTGCCTTATGGGATTGGGACCACTTTAAGGTGGCTTTGGCCTACCCCAAAGATAAGTTCCTGAGTGAATTGCTGGAGAAGTGCTGCTTGGCTCCCTGGCCTCTGGTGTTGCTACAAGTATGTAGATAGCCCTCATCTCTACCTTGTATTTCCACCAGATCCCAGGGGGACTGTGGAAACTGTAAACAGGTGCTTGAAGAAATGAGGTTTAACAAGGTTGCCCTGTACAAAATGGTTCACAAATTTACATGAATCTTAACATGATAGTGATGTCGTCATCATTCCTTTATTGGCATAACCAGCAAATAAAACAGAACATCAAGAGAAGGAATCAAATCAGACAAAACAAGCAAAATTTACATAGATAAATTATTAGGGCTGTGGTCATTACTATTCCACATAGCTTATTTTAACTAGGATCCTATAGTGATTTTGGCCTGTTTTATGTGTTAAGGTAATAGTTATGCTATGTTTCTCCTCTTTCTGATATTTCCAGACTTCTGAAATCCTAATGCATTGGTTATTGAATGTCCCATTCTGTTGAATGTGAACTTTGTGTCGTCCACCTTGAGTACCTGTGAGAAAGGTGGGCTGTAAATAACTTAAAATAAACAAATATATTAAAACTAATCCAGCCAAACCAAGGATAAACAAGTGGAATGAGTGGCCAGGAGCACCTTTCAACAGGTTTTGTTGGTGAGCCAGCTATGGCCCTTTCCTATGGTCTGGTAGTTTTTGCTCCTCATGTTTTGATGTTATGATGTTTCATGTTATGAAACAGAACATCCTGCATGGAGGTAGATTCCTGCTTTTGCCTTGTTTGCTATTTCGATGTCTTCAACAACCGTAACATGTAGTGACTGATTTATTGGCATTTTGATTGCTGACCTATTTCAGCTATTAAAGCCAGTCAAACATGAATAACCCTACACTTTCCTGATTAGAGGGTTTCAGTAGAATCCCTGTCTGGATGCTCATATCCTGACTCTCATTCGTCATGTTCCTGAGGTGGAAACATAGTGACCAGAGCTTGCTTGTCTTTTTTTTAAAGTGAACCATGAGATATAGTATGGATCTACTCTACGTTTGATTAAATGAATGCATCATCAATAATCACCCATGATAGCTGAGGGAATGTATTCCTAAATACCTTGTGTGTCTGGGGGTACTGAGTGTATTTGTCACTACTGTTGACACAATTGAGAAGGAGAAACATGATCACCTCTCATTCTGCACAGGTTAATTCATTTGTGTGTGAAACAGTTTAAAGTCATTGCCTGACAAAGAGATGAATGTTACAGAATGTTCAAAGGACAGTGAGAACGACGTATAACTGAGTTCGATCACCTTACTGCTGGCTGCATACAAGCCTGGTATGTACCTTAATTGCTTCGTACAGAGGTGGTACAGGTTCAGGGTAAGCAAATGGCTCATCAGAATAACTTCTTCGATACTTGACACCCATTGCAAAGGAAAAGAGGAAAAAATGGTAAGTACAGAGCTTAGGGTTAAAATGTCCCAAATGGTACCTGAGCCTATGCTACAAGAACTCTCAAGCCGTTAACAAATAACAAGACTTTCCCTGTGATTCTGTCATATACATAATTAGGCTAGTAAGAGTTGGAAGAGCAATTGACCACCCTATACGACGCTATTAGGTATACTCCGTTCTTGCAGTCTAAAAAATGCTCCAGCATTTCAGACTGGCTTAGGCCCTTTCCGCATGGGCCAAAAACGACGGCCTGGGGGCGGTAAAAACGCCGCCCCCAGGCCGCCGTTCGCAGCAGCGCCAACCTGACTGCGCTTCCCCCCCCCCAGGGCGGCGTCAGGCCGCCCTAAACAACAACCCTTTAAAGGGTTGTTGTTGGGGGGAAAGCGTCTTCAACTGACAGGTTCGCGAGCCAGCGCCGCCGGGAACACGCTGTCTCCCTGGCCCGTCCCACTCACCTTGTCCCAGTAAATTACGCCTGCTGGCCGTCGAAGCCCCGCCCACACTGTCCTCCGACCCCTGGAGGTCGGAGGGCAGCGTGGGCGGGGCTTCGACGGCCAGCAGGCGACGACGGGGACAAGGTGAGTGGGACGGGCCAGGGAGAAGAGCCATTTGCCGGCCTCTGCTGCGGCCGCTCGCATGCGTGCATGCGAACGACCTTCGCCTCCACGCCGGCGGAATTCTCGCCGGCGTGGAGGCGACAGGGAGGCCGTGCGGAAACGGCCTTAGAAAGCACAGCCTTAATTCAAACCTCCCAATTCCAGATATATGTGAGAAGGCTTTGGCTACTCAGTGAAGGCTGAAATGTATTCTGTATAGGCTAAGACATTTCCCATGATTAATTCATGTGTTCTGGTTGGAGCTGAGCTCCGGCATTCCAACATTCTTTAACTAGACTTCTGTGAGCTCCAACTCTAATTACACTGTGGCTATACCCAGATTAGCCAAAAGAATCACTCAAAAGAAGGATGCAGAGGTAGTGACAGCAATTGACAAAGAGCATCTCATATACATTTAGGTAGATGCAAGATAATAGCTGATGTTCCCAGAAGTGCACAAAAACCAAACTGGGCTTTCCAATGTACTTTACATCTGATTGCCACAAAACAGTTATGCATTAAAAGTGGATGTAGCATAATATGGATGGTAACATACCTCAATATATATATATGACAAACCCAATGCAATGTATATATTGTTAGATTTTGTTTAGAATTATGGATCTGCCCAGTAGTGTGTGTGAGTGCAGTTTATAGAAACTTCTCAAGAGATAAAATGTAAAAGGTAAAACTTACATTTATTCAAGCATCTCCAGTTCACAGCTTTGTTCCAGGAAAAAGGTAGATAGATAGAAAGAACCCCTAGTCTAAGGAATACTTTTCCTATGAACAAGTGGGCACTCTACCATGCCATCACGTGGGTGCAAGTGAGAGATTGCTTCAATGGGAAAGCCCCACTATGGCAGGCAGCCATTGACCATGCACTCAGGTTGAAGGCTAGGACAGAAGTGAAACCAGCATGGGGAAGAAAGGAAGTTAGTGGGCGGTCTCCTGGCCCAGACAAGGAGGGCAAACAAGAGAGGCAACAACACAGAGTGAGATACACAGCACCCTCCAGTGTCCAGGCATGCAGAAGTCGCTTATTCCAACATATATGACAAACTTTACCCCAGAATGCCCTCTGCAATCCTAACAGTAAACTATTTGGTAAGATCTAATGTGTAAATTCATCACCTATGTCCAGTGCACTGATTCTGATTTTTATGAAGCCATTATTCCATTTATATTAGGTATAAAGTTGATTACAGTTCATGTTGACATACTTAGAAATTCTGCAGTTAGAATACAAGAATACTTGACCATATAAGAAGCCCATCAGCTTATAATTTTCATTTCTGTCTGTCTCTGGTGGGAAACATTCAGGGATTTGTCAGAAGCAAGACACACTGAATAATAATTAATAACTAGCACAAGTGATTATTATTTTTGTTGCCTGAAAAGGCACACGTGTTTCTAGAACAATTGAAGTTGGGGGAAGAACACAGTAGAGAACAGCCATTGTTGTCTTTTCAACCTCTCAGTAAGTTCTATAAGAGATATTTCCTAGTGGAAATAAATTCAAAGCAAAACCTGCCAGCAATTCAGTGCTTGACTTTTCCCTTAGCCATGTTCAGGGCAATGCTGTTCCATCTCTGGTCTGATTTTTTTTTCTTGAAAAAAATGTGCCATGGGTTCTTTGTGCTTGTTACTGTAGTTCCTTCAAAATTCCCATGATTTTTTCCTAAGTAGTTCTAGCTCTTTTCAGACAATATGAAGATGTGGAACTGAACATGCTGGGAGGCGTGTTTGTATTCACCACCCCCAAATCCAAGCTTTTATATCTTGACCAAATCTGTATGCACAGAGCCTACATATGGACAAATTCTATGCTGGGCTTATACCCCACATTTTACAGGACACCAAATCACGTGGATAGAGTGTACCTGCCTATATATGTACATAAGTTCTGGGGACAAAGAGCCAACCAAAGTATGGGGATCAGGGTGGGGTTTGCTGCCACAATCCTGACCCTCTTTCCATCTGTTCTTTCTTCAGAAAAATCTTCTGCCTGCCCTCTTTTGACAACTAAGCAGAATAGGGTCTATTTTTAAGTATGTAATTTCCACAATGAACTGCTATCATACTACTATACAATCTGCAAATAAGTTTGATATGCTGCATTAATCAGTGGGTTTAGATTGGGGTAACTCTTCTTAAAAGTGTAAATTTTACTTACACAACATGAGCATAACCCCATAGTGGACTTTCATTCAGGAAAGGCACATATTTTAAGGAAAGGTGATGTTTGACTTCCTGCTGCTGAAGTGCTCTTAGGACAGAAGCGCTGACTGTGGTTGTATGCTCTGATGTCATAATGAATTTGCTGACACCTCCATTCAGATGCTGACCACCATTAACACTGGTCTAGTTAAGGATGTGTCTGTTCTTTGTTGTTGCTAATTGGCTGGACTGGAGAGGAGTCACTGCTGTGTGTGCATGTGCCATGGAAATGGACTGAGGTTTATTCCTTCTGGAGTAGGCTTCCTAATCAATGGTGAGGCAGCAGAGGCAGAGTAGGGAGGCAAGATGCAAGCAAAACCTTAATAGCTTTGGACAGATGTTCATCCAAACAAGTGATTGCATCTGCCAGTAGCATGTAAGCCATTCCTTTCTTCTTCATGCCTTAATGGCACACATGGCTGAATATTGTTCTCTAACAAATTCATGGCAAACTTCTCCTGTGATTTACAGTATACAAAGACACTACATGTGTTTCTTAAGGAGCAGCAGTGGCATAGTGGTTAAGAGCAGGTGCATTCTAATCTGGGGGAAACAGGTTTGATTCCCTGCTCTGCCGCTTGAGCTGTGGAGGCTTATCTGAGGAATTCAGATTAGCCTGTGCACTCCCACGCATGCCAGCTGGGTGACCTTGGGCTAGTCACAGCTTTTCGGAGCTCTCTCAGCCCCACCCACCTCACAGGGTGTTTGTTGTGAGTGGGGAAGGGCAAGGAGGTTGTAAGCCCCTTTGAGTCTCCTACAGGAGAGAAAGGGGGGGATATAAATCCAAACTCTTCTTCTTCTTAAATAGCAACACTATGGCACATAAAACTGCAGGAGCAGGACCATTATTGACCTATGGGGTGACATCACATCAGAATGTTTACTAGGCAGACTTCTTCCCCAATCATCTATACCAGTGGTGGCGAACCTTTGGCACTCCAGATGGTATGGACTACAATCCCCATGGACTACAAAACCCTTTGGAGTGCCAAAGGTTCGCCACCACGGATCTATACTTTCCCCTCAGCAAGCTGGGTACTCATTTTACCAATCTCGGAAGGATGGAATACTGAGTCAACCTTCAGCTGGCTACCTGAAACCAACTTCTGTTAGGTTTGAACTGAGGCCATGGTAGAGCTTTGACTGCAGTAGTGCAGCTTAGCACTCTGTGCCATGGGGCTGAAGAGTGGGCTGGTGGGTAGGAATGGACAGGACAAAGGAAGCCAACAGAAATATTACTCATGAAGGAAAAGATGGTTCAAATCAGCTTCCAGAAAACATTGGGGTAAAAGTGGTCTCACAAAATCAGGGATGGGGATAGGATGGGATGGATAAAAAAACTCAAAGTGAAAACTAAAGACACAAAAATGCATGAGGAAATCAGGGGATAAACTGGAGCATTGTGGGGGCAGAACCAACAAGAAAACCCTATGCAGAAAAGTCCTAAGTAGAGAAGATTTGGGATGAAATGCAATCATCTGGAGCCAAAAAGATCATTTGTGGGAATTACAGCCCACTTGAGCCTATCATATAAAATTATATCTCAAAACTGCACTATCCAGTTCTGCCACTGGCCACAGGAATTTCTAGTGACTAGAACACTTTGGCTGATTATGCATAAGGTATCTGTTGCGCTGCTGGGGCAAATATTCATCACGGCAAGATTTCTTGTACAGATGAATTTCCTTGAGTCCCACTTTCACTTTCTGTTCTCTCCGTAGCAAGCAACACCATTTCTAGCATAACTTTAATTTGCTTCATCATAAGAGTGAGGCAGACTTGCCAGTGAGCACAGCTTTGCCCTGGACATCTTCCCTCCACTCACAGCCAGTCTACCTAGCTTCACTCTTCCCACACACTTCCACTACTGTCCACACCTTCCCCCTCACCCTCTCTTCCATGTTGCCAACTTCTTCCTGCTTCCTACTCTTCTTGCTGGTATCTTTGGGTAGCCTGCAAATGGAAGTCAAAGAAAAGAAACTCAGCTACATGCCATGTAGTCAAAATACACCTCTAAATTCTCATATCGATATATTGAATCAATACCTTGATGTAATGATAACAGATAGTGCTTGGTCTCTCCATGCATCCAATGTTCCTGTGTACTCAGCCCCCTCTCTTTTCCAGGGATGGTGTGAATCCCCTTGCCCATCCACTACAGGGATATCAGGGTGCAGATGTGAGAATAGATCAAATATAGGAATATAAAAATAATGAGGAATATTGAGATGACAAGCCTCTCTCTCCTCCCATGGCAGCAGAAGCAGGAAATATGTTTGTGTGGTAGGGGGGAGTGGGAGAGAGAGAGAGATAATAACAGTTATAGGACAGTTTCCCCTTCTTCAGTAGGGCACTGGCGTAATGCCCATTGGGCAAGGTGGGCAGCTGCCCAGGGCATCACCTTGTGGGGGGCATCAAAATGCTGGGTTCGTTTTTGGGTATTTTAGTGGTTTTCCATTTTTGGCCTGCAGGAGGCGCAGTTTTTAGGCTAGCGGCACCAAAATTTCAGCGTATCATCAGGAGACTGTCCTTATGCTACCCCCCATGTTTGGTGAGGTTTGGTTCAGGGAGTCCAAAGTTATGGACTCCCAAAGGGGGTTCCCCTATCTCCCATTGTTTCCAATGGGAGCTAATAGGAGATGGGGGCTACAGTTTGAGGGTCCATAACTTTGGCCCCCCTGAACCAAACTGCACCAAACTTGGGGGGTATCATTAGGGAAGTCTCCTGATGAGACCCTGAAAGTTTTGAGATTGTGACTTCAGAAATGTGCCCCCCACAACCTGCAACCCCCATTGACAGCAATGCAGAAAACTCAAAGCAGAACAAAGATTCTTGGGCAAATTTCTAGGATGTTCCTGCAGGGGGTGCATTTTTGGATGTACTGGCACCAAAATTTCAGGACATCATCTGGAGATTATGGCACCCCCAAGGTTTGGTGCAGTTTGGTTCAGGGGGGCCAAAGTTATGGACCCTCAAAACTGTAGCCCCCATCTCCTATTAGCTCCCATTGGAAACAATGGGGGATGGGGCACCCCCTTTGGGAGTCCATAACTTTGGACTCCTTGAACCAAACCTCACCAAACCTGGGGAGTAGCATAAGGACAGTCTCTTGATGATATGCTGAAATTGTGGTGCTGATATGTCTAAAAATGCACCCCCTGCAGGCACCAATGTCCTGGAGCAAAAAAAATTTTTGGTCATGGTGGAGTGACCGCCCATGGGGGGGCATCCAACTCAGGTTTTGCCCAGGGCTACAGTTTGCCCAGGGCTGCCTCGTTACACCCCTGCAGTAGGGTGTGAGCCAGGGAATTGCTTTGCCTCTTTCATTGGGGGAGGGGGAGTTATTTTTGGAAAGGGGCTACAATATCAATATAACAGCAATTTGAAGGGCTTTAACAAATCCAGAGTGAGTTGATAGGCCAAGTTAAGAGAACCAGGAAAAGCTGCAGAGGCCATGGAGACTTCAGCAAGCAAGCTGCGCATTAGCAGTGGAGTGCTTCCTCAGGTGTAAACAAAGAAACACAAGGAGATCCCACAACAACTCCACTGCACAGCAAAGACCCAGAGGCAGGTATTCCATGCAGAACAGGCCTTTGAGGACAAATGCACAGAAAATGGCTTTTCCGACTAACAAAATTCCTATGCTGCAGTTACTTTGCATTATGAGAATATGTCACAGTCAAATCCCATGATGCATTTACTTCAAGTTCTGATGTTCTGTAGGTGAGCAGTGTGATATGGAGACATTACAGCAGAGATAACTGTCTGGTTTTTAATACATATCAGAAATGGAACACTTAGCCTTTAGGTCTCATAAACACACCAAAATTGCTGTCAGTAAAGAAAGTTATCTCTGAGGAGCCTGGTTAGATTTGAAAGCTATTTTTTTGAATAGGAAGCATGTCTGAACTTCAAAGTGGTAGATTAAAACAATGACTTTGGAAGATCCATGAACAGATTTCCACAGTGGGTTTTAAATGGAAATAGGAGACATATTGTCAATGTATATACAGAACATATCATAAGGAAAACTGAATTAGTTTTAGATGAAGGTGGAGTAAAAATTGGTGAAAGGAACATTGACAGTTTGAGATATGCTGATGACACCTTATTATGACTGAAAACAATGAAGACTTGAAGCAACCACTGCTGAAGGTTAAAGCAGAAAGTGCCAAAGCAGGGTTATTATAACTGAACATCAAGAAGACAAAGATTACTGGAGAATTACTCAACTTTAAGGCTGACAATCAGGAAATTGAAATTGGTGAAGATTTCTATTCTTTGGCTTGATCATCAACCAAAAGGGAGACTACAACCATAAAATCAGAAGAATACTGAGAAAGGCAGCCATGAAGAACCTGGAAAAGATCATTAAGTATAGGGATATGTCACTGGAGACCAAGACCAAGATAATTCATGCAACAGTATTTCTTATTACTATGTATGGATGTGAAACTTCGACAGGAAGAAAGTTGATTTGTTTGAACTGTAGGCCCTTCAGCACACGCAAAATAATGTGTTTTCAAACCACTTTCACAACTGTTTGCAAGTGGATTTTGCTATTCCGCACAGCTCCAAAGAGCACTGAAAGCAGGTTGAAAGTGCATTATTCTGCATGTGCGGAATGAGCCGTAGTGTTGGAGGAGAATTTTATGGATACCATCAACCAGTAGCGAAGCTTAAAAAGACAAATCAGTAGGTTCTAGATCAAATCAAGCATTAACTTTCTCTAGAAACTAAAATGAGTAATCTGAGGCTGCCATGGTTTGGTCACATCATGAAAGGACAACAATTATTGGAAAAGATAATAATGCTTGGAAAAGTTGAAGGCAGCAGGAAAAGGAGAAGACCCAACACAAGATGGCTTGATTTTGTCAAGGAAGCCCCAGCCTTCAGTCTGCAAAACCTCAGTAAGGCAGTTAATGATAGGATATTTGGAGGTTATTCATTCACATGGTTTCTGTAAGTCAGAACTGACTTGGTGGCACTTACCACACATACACACACACAAAACCATATTGGGCTCTAATTCAGATTAGAGCTGCAGTAGGCGGGAAAGAATTGAACTTCCTCCTCATGCAATTTAACCATTAAATTGATCTCCATTGTGCTGTTATTAGACTTGGAAGGGGGAAAAGATGAACAAAGAGTGAGATCCTATCATTTTTCCTTCTTGGTCTACTACCAGCCAAAGACAGAAGGATTGGTATTGATCCACAAAACCATGCCGGGGAAGCGAAGCCATTTCTCCCTGTGATGTCACAGCCCCAAATTACTACTGCCCTTTAAAGAACACTGGGGAGATCCATTAATAGATCTTCCAGAATCTTAGTGCCCACAAGACTGAAACAAGAATTAGTTTAATTATCATAAATAATCTCAAAGTACAGGCCTCTGTTTTCCAAAAAGTGCCCCCTGGTGTGATGTGACTGGTGGCCTCTGCCTCCTGCCAAGGTACTCAGTCATCTGATTAGAGCTTTGCCCAAAATAATAGCTGCTAATGATGAAAAGAGAGAAAATTCTTCTTGCTAAACAAATCCTATTTCATAACTTGCTTTACCTGAACAGATCATTTTACATTTGAACAAAAGAGTTCACTTTGTTCTACCAGCTGTTACTGAAACTATCTACCTCAATTGTAATTACGGTGGTTAAACAAACAATGGTCCTTTAACAATATAAGCATAGTTGCATTATTACCATGGAATTAAAATGGCGTTGAGTTTTATTTGGATTTTTTAAAAACTGCCCTGTGTGGGCTTTTTAACTGACAACATCGCACTAATAATTCAGAGATAAGGCCTGACAGGTGCGAAAGATTGTTCCCATTTCCCACTACACGTGTGGTTAAACATGAGACTTAAGGTCAAATGCCCTTGACATGGCCTGTGGGGAGCCATTGAAAAGTAATTTGCAGTCCCTGGTGCCTTATTGCTGTTATGGAATGTAATTTTCTGCTTAAAATGTTTTTGTGCATGTTAATTATGCAGCAAGGTTTTGACACATCCTGAGCTGTGAAGTGTGTTCTGGCTCTCTACTTGGAAGAGCCTATTGGATTGCAGGGCCTTTCTCTAGCCTGCCTCTTTTGTAGTCTTTATTTTTAACAAGCTCATTAGTGAGGATTTTTCTCCTTTGAAGATAATGAGCATTACTGCAGAGCATCTGGAATGAGTGGACAATCGGAGCTGTGGATTGCAGTGGTACCATCCGTTTCTCTTCACATTTTAACTGCTGGCCATTCTTTTAACGTCTGTGCTAATCAGTTCTTCCTTTCTGGCAGGACTTCTGTGCCCTTAACAGCTGTCCAGCAGACAGAAAGGCAACAGGTGAAGCTTCCCCCCTCATGGCATCTGTATTTGGGGAAACTTGTGAGGATCTGTGAAAAGCACAAAGGTTGTTGTCGAGAAAATGGCAACAATCCCCTTCATGCTGCTTCTGATATGAATGTGGCTCTGTTTCTAAATGCAACAAACTGCTGCCTTGTTTATAAACAAACAAGCATAGTTTGCCCTACTCTCAATCAAATAGATTTACGTACTGTGATTTTACATATTAATGCGATATGCTAAACCAGGGCATGCTGGCAGGGGCTGATGGGAATTGTAGTCCATGAACATCTGGAGAGCCGCAGATTGCAGACCCCTGTGCTAAACTTTTTTTAAAATGCCCACTGGCAATTAGTTTGCAGAGGGAAGGACTTGCTTTTGCCAGTACCTTCTGGCAGCATTTCACAAATTCACATTATTTCTATCATGCTTTATATCGTTGAACAGAATAATTTGTGGAGTGATATGTAGCTGGTAACATGTTGATACAAAGAGGTGGCTGACAGTCTAAATCTTATCAGTATTTTGTTTAAAAAAACTTTACTATGGACACATGATTGCTGGACTGCAGAGTGAGCTAAAGATGCAGACAAAACACAGCGGCAAACCAAAGAGCCAAAGCCAAACAGAGAAACATCAGAGTTTTCTAAAACACTTGGGGTGATATGTGACATACATTAGGCTGTGGCTGGATCTGTTCTATGCAGATAATGAAATTTTCCCTAGAACACTTTTGTAAGCTAATGCATGACTCCTTCCACTGACACAACAGTGGTTGGTTGCATTAGGATCATGTAGGTTACATTACAGGGAGTGGCTGGGAAGTCAAAATGATAAACTGAGCTCCAGTGGCAGTAGGAGCAGCCAGGGGGCTGATTCACTCATGCCCATCCAACAGCAATGTCGGAGGAGCAAATGCCCAGTGCCACACCCACTGGGGTTCTAGAGAGGCTTGGCTCAGCTTGCTTTTTGTCAACAGTGACCAGAGATGTAGGGGTGTAAAATGGGGGCCGAGGCAAAATGGCACATGGCCTGGCCCCCATGGCAACCCCCATGGCCCCACCCCCCACCCCTTCCCACTTACCTTAGTTCCTCTCTCCTGCAGCCTGGTGAGAACTACGCTTCCCAGGAGCAAGGTCTCCTGGGAAGCGTAGTTCGTACCAGGCTGCAGGAGAAAGGAATTTCCTGGTGGGAAGAGAGAAAAACAAAGGGGCAGGAGAGAGGAACTAAAAGGGGGTGGGGCCGGGGGCAATTTTCCACCCCCACCAGCGCGCGCCCAGTGCACTGCATCCCCCCCGCCCCCTTATACCTCTGCCACTGTCAGTGACCCTCCAATAAATTTTATAGTAGGCTGATCCACTAGGATTGCCAACCTCCTGATGAGGCCTGGAACTCTCCCACCATTACAACTGATCTCCAGACTACAAAGTTCAGTTTCCCTGAAGAAAATAGCTGCTTTGGAGGCTGGACTGCATGGCATTATACCCTGCTGAGGTCATACTCCCAAGACTCCATCCCGAAAATCTCCGGGTATTTCCCAACCCACAGCTGGCAGACCTACAATATTGCATTTAGGATTCACAACAAACCCAGCTAAGTTGGGACACTGCAATGAACGCAAGGTGTTACTGTGCCTGTGCCGACTCCTCCATCCTTCACTCTCCCTTCAATCAAGAATTCCTGCTTTGAAACAAACTCTGGTTCCCCATGATGTACAAATGCCGGTGCCTGGGTGAACCGGAGTTTGTTTAGTACTCACGAGATGGAACTCTAATCCGCAGCTCAGTCTCAGTGCTTTTACTCAGCAAATGCCTTCTGTAAACAAGATATAGCCCCCCCTTTCTACCAGGATTATTGGAAGGAGCTCAAACAGAGCAAAGAACATACAGAGGTTCAGTCATGTAAATCCACTCAGCAAGAGAGAGTTTGTAGTTTTAAAGCTTCTCCATCACCAGAAGCCTAGCAGGATCTGGCCTTTAAATGCCTCAAAGACTGGTCAGGGAATTCTTCATACTGGCCATGCTTCAGCACAGCCAAGCATTCCTTCTCACATCATTCGCTGCAGTGGAAGGACATGTGTTGTTACACTGCACCCCTGTGAGGCAAGGGTTTATTTCCACATAGTTTCTAAAGAATAAAAGCACACCATTAATCTATAAAATATAGCTTCATAACAACCAGGAGAATGATTTTAGACCACAAGGGAAATAATGACACGGAAAAATTATGACCAAGATCAACCTATTTCAGGCATTGGTCATTAATGCTCTAGAGAGAGAACCCCGGCCTTGTCATTACAGCTTGTTTTGAACAATCTTTACTGTACTAGAGCTGATGGCTTTGCGTTTCTTTGCACCAAGTTTTTTTTAACCAGTAATTTTATTGATTTGTTAAAAACATATAATGAAAATGACAATCTGCAGAAAAATAGACACCTAAAAGTTTGAATAGAAAAGCAAAGTATAATAAGTGGTTCACATGTTCACTGGATTGTGCGGGGGGGGGGGTCGGGGTAAAAATGGCAGGTAACTGAAAGTGTATTTATTATGTGCTTTCGTGCTTTTTCTACATCAAGGACATTAATTACAAGGCAGGGTTGAAAATAACCCTAGTGCCCTTCTATATTATTAGAAGAGCTACCATAAAAATTGTGTGGAAAGGATTCCTCTGTTCCCTGAAAGTTTGAAAACACTGAGATGGTTGTGGGAGAATGCCAGTGAGAAAATAACTTTGAGTAACATTAAACTGTGTTTTGACCTTCATGTTTCTGGTTTTACGAAGAGACTAATTAGATCTAATTTACAAGAGTAGAAATAATCCGCCACTTAATTTTGGCAAGATTAATGACTAACCTGAATTAAGTCTGAAGACGAGAAATCTCAAAATATTGTGGAGACATATTCAGGCAGGTTGCTAACACTGGACATCTCTTTTGTTTTACGTTTTTCAATTAGAGATGATATTTTCAAGGATACAAACAGTGTTTTTTTTTAAAAAAAAGAAGTTATATCTTTACTGGGATTACAAAATATTTTATTTCATGATTTAAGATTTGAGATGTTTTAAAGAAGAATAAGCAAATAAATATTGACAGACTTTTCTCTATTCATCTCAATAGTTTGTTTAAAACTAAACATATTTTTGGGCTTTATAAACATCTTTGGAACTTGTATAAATATCATTGATAACTTAATGAAGAAGAAAGAAGTTAGAAGAGTGGTTTATTTACTTTCAAAAATTGGATGTTTTTCAAAAAGGGTTCCATTTTTTTAAAAAATTGCTTTTTAAAGTCCAACAGTGCAATCGGGGGTGGGGCAAAAATCTGTGGAAGTGGTTTTACTCCAGTGCTGATGTTAATGCCACTTGCACCAGCATAAGGACATTTATGCCAGCACCAGGGTACTTGCGCCAGAACTGGAGAACAGCACAGGAATACAGTGGAGGGCCACTGGCACAGCCATGCTGTGGTACATCCCCAGTGCAGATCTTTGGCCCGGGCAAAGGCCTCTGAGCTGGCACCAAAGGGGGCTTGGCCAGAGTCAGGGGTGATATTAGTCAGCTCCTTGAGTCCTTTCAACTGCACAGAAAAGTTGTCAGTCTGCGGAGGGCAGGTCCACCCAGTGCTTCTCAATGGGAGGTAGACAAGTCTTCAGAGCAGCTAAGATTCTCATATTTGTGTCTGTGTAGCTATGGAGATAGTTCATGGAATTTTATTTTTGAAAATAGGAATAGTGTATATGGTTGGAATTGGCAGGACCAGCTGAGTGAAACTATGTACTTTTGGGGTTGAAAAGGCACCCAGGATCAGAGCCTGCAGAACAAATGTCCTGGGACAACCTTCAGCAAATGGCAGCAGGGAGAATCCTTTTCAGCTGCACACAAAATGTCAGGCGCAAATTGAGGGAGAAACTGGCCAGAGAGCAAAACGGTCAGTCAGGAAACAGCCTTTTCCCCCCTCTGATGCCTTTGCTGTTGGGAAGGCACATTAGAGACTGCCTCTTTCTAAAACATTCCCTGGATGTCTTATTTTGGATGTGCGGAGTGAAAAGAGGCAGTCACCTCTTTTTAAGATGTCTCACAGATGTCCTTTTTGTCCTGTGCAAAATGGACCAATATGTCAACTTCTCAGTAAGGTTGGGTAGCTGCTAGGAGAGTGGAAGGGTAGCACTGGAAATCCAGTGCCAACACTCAGGGAGGAGCCCTTACCATTGGGGTAGCCACCCTCCATCCCTAGTGATGGTCACAACAGTCACTGGCTGGCCGCTGTGGGCCTGGCTCCACTTTTGGAGTTGCAGGGGCAGAGTCAGGGACCTGGGTGGACTAGTACATGGGGAAGGAGGAAACCCCCAGGAAGAGAATGGTGATGCTCTGATGTCCCGCCCCTGAACCCACCCCATAAAAAATCTATACCTGTGTCCCTGGTCAGCTCTGCCCCCCCCCCCCGAACCAGATAGCAAAGCTGGTCCCCACCCAGCCTATCCCACTGATGGTATCATTCATGTGAGCAGCCAATGAGTGGGAGTGCCTGGAGAGGCAGCTTTCGTGATAGCGCAACTACCTGCTTAGGAAGTGGCTCAGCTGTGCCATTGCAGTACTGTCCCTAATGGTATGTTTGTTTATGTTTGTTTTGTATACTGAAATAAAACTTTAAAAACTTTTTAATAATGTACACTGGATAGGTGGGAGTTCTTCAAATCAAGTAAGTTATATAAGACCAGTTTTGTGGGGGGAGGAATAGATGGGAGAGTCAATAGATCATCTGCTTAGTAGACTGAATATTAGATACCTGAACTGAAACATCAAGCCTCAATTTTCAGGGGGATACAGATTTTTTTCCAATTATATTTACATTAAAGATTGTCACTACTGCACTGAAAACTTTCACAACAGGCACCAGATTGCAAGGGAAACATGAAAAGCCCAACATCCTGAACGTTAAAGTGTTCCCATCTTCTTTTCCCCCGGGAAAGACTCCTGTACCTGCCTTCATATTCTGCATTTTCATGCAATGAAAAACTTTATGGCAGATTCCTGCAGATCAAGCTGTTGTTAAATCATGAGGATTATACATCGCCATTTCCTCTGATCTCCGGCAACTCTAATCATCCCTGCCTTTCCAGATTTGCTTTGACATGTTTATGGCTTTCTGTTTGCTCTTTCTTTCTGGGAAGCCTTCCTTTCCCCTCCCTGTTCTACAGGGACCCCCAATCCTCATTATGCTACACTTCTTTCTTCTTCATCTCTCTCAGTTCATGTTGTGTTAAGTTGCAGTTCCTTTATACTTATGGTCTGAACTTTTTAAAAAACTTTGGGATTAAGTTATTCCTTACAAAGCAGTTCAATTGGGAAGTGTTCTTGCTCAAATTAGCAAACTGTAAACTGAATAGACATCTGAGGGCCTTATCTTAAAAAAAAATAGAGGGGTAAACAGCCTTGCTCTTTGCTTGTCTGGGAACTTACCTCAAAGTTAAACAAAAACAAAACCCAAAATAAAACGCTGTTTCCTGCCCAGTTGACAACAATGGGTAGGGGTCTGACTCTTTGCAGGTTAATGGAAGTTCAGAACTTGACTCTAATGAAACCTTTCCCCATTTAAGATCAAATACCTACTTACACCTACTTTTCTAGAAAATGAAAGTGTTCTGAATGTAAACAACAATCAGGCAGAACCTTTGCAGCAGGAATCTGTAACGTGTCATTCAGTATCTTAAAGGTACAGCAAACTATGGTCTGCTCATATCCAACAGTGATAACAGCAATGAACTCACTGTATGGGTAGATAGTCCATTTGCTGAGGAAGCAGATAGAAAATCTGTTAGTGGTTATCTGATCAAATACAGTGACAACCCCATCTGTTGGCACTCCAGAAAGCAAAACACAATTGCTACCTCCACAGCAGAGGCCGAATACGGAGCTTTATCACTTTGCCACTTTGGGGTCAGGAAGTCATTTTCCTCCAGGCCAGAATGGCCAGGGATCCTTGAGGGTTTTTGCCTTCCTCTGGGCACAGAACAGGGGTCATTTGGGGAGAGGGGGGAGGGGAGGTACTTGTGAATTTCATGCATTGTGCAGGGGGTTGGTTGGACTAGACGCAGTGGTGGCGAACCTTTGGCACTCCAGATGTTATGGACTACAATTCCCATCAGCCCCTGCCAGCATGGCCAATTGGCCATGCTGGAAGGGGCTGATGGGAATTGTAGTCCATAACATCTGGAGTGCCAAAGGTTCGCCACAACGGGACTAGAGGATCCTTCAGGTCCCTTCCTGCTTTGTGTTTCTATTCTGTGTCTCTACATGCTATGTATTCTGGTTGGAAGACATTCCTGTCAATTAAATGATCTGCTGAGACACAATTGACTAAAGATAAGAGCAGATTCAGTTCAGATTTTCATTTGTTAATTTCTGAATCACATATCCAATCTGGAATGAGATGAGAATGTACCATCAGTCAAAATTATTCATAAATACTGTAGCTTTAGCTGGTGCTCATACATGGTATTCATGCCTGATCACTTATATATTACAGGACCATCCGACTTAATTCCTTCATCAGTGCAACCCAGCTTGAGGTACGGAGCCGAGCTGGACACAGCCCACTAAATGGTGCCCACTAAATGGTGGATAACCCCTTGCCAGTTTTGCGTCCCATCTCTGCCATCAAAATGGGGAGGGTATTAAGTACCTAGAAACCTGCAGTTCACATTGTTGATATGCTGCATGTAGCCTGGAATTGGAGTGGTGGGTGTGAATTTGCTAGGCATTTTTATAGAATTCCTTAGATCATGGGCTATATTTCAGGTATCATTAAAGGATATGAGAAGATTTTTCTGGATGAGAATGAGTCACAGCAAAGTTTGAAAGCCTGTTCTTAGCTGAATTCATGATTAAATGTGAAAGAAGATTTCACAATAAATATGCATATTTGTGCTTCTGAGGAATAACTGAAAAACAATTGGGGATGGGAGAGGGAAAAGCCTCCCTTTGTGTCCTTGCCATAATGAAAATTCAAACTGACTACTTAACTGGCATTCTAATTGGGTTGTCAGATTTCTATCAATATTTGGTTTGTTTTAGACAACATGCTTTCTTTGGACAATTCCTGCAAATGTTAAGGACATTTGTGCCAATTATGTGTGCAAATAGCCAGGAAGATAGCCCACGGGATGCCTCATGCATACATTTACATTTATGCATGTGCAGTTGGGATTAGAAATGTGACTGTTTATGCCAATCAGTCTTGAGGCTCGTCTATTTACCAAGCAAGAGGATTTTACAAACCTAGACAGAAAAACCGAGAATTGCTTCCACTGGCAAAGAGTCTGTAACTTGAAACAAGTGCCCAATGTGGCCCAGAGAGTTCAACACAAAATAAATCTTGGTTTGTTTGTCCATGACAGAAGTTTAGTATAATTTAGTCTAGCTAAATACTTGAGGATCCTTTGCAGTTATAAAATCAGATATAGGTCAAAAGATACATTGGCATAATGTCAGAATTTTTATGAGGTAACTAGCTTTTGTCTGCCATTTTGAAAGTGCAATCTCCCTCCAACAGAGGTCAGCAGCAAAGGGCCTGTTCGTTTGACTTGGGTTAAACCCCAGGATTTAAGGTGTTAGAAAAGCAGCAAAAATGTCCCAAAATGCCATCCAAGTGCCTGAGTTCATAGCTGTTTGAATGAGACTGCAAGAAGCCTGTAATAATAGCCTCCATTAAATACCTTGTTCATCTCTGTGTGGGGTTAATTTGGTTGGCCTGTGAAGATAATGTAGGTCATTCACACCTCAGGCAATAGCCTGTTGTATCTTGCTTAGATTTATGGTGTCTAAATCAGCTGCTTTGTAGACGCCTACATATCAAGGGCATTTTCTTTACTGCCCGTGTGTCATATGTTAAAGGAAAGGATTGTTCATAATTCCAAGATGGTACCTTAATTGCCTTTCACACAATCAGCCTTTCATATTTTTAATGCATACCAAGAGTTGAATTACTGTTCAACTATATAATGTCAAGCACTGCAGCTTTGCATCAATCCACCCCATCCTTCAATTTTTTTTAAAAAACACATTTTTTTAAATGAGCCAATTTAAGGACACAAAACTGACTCCACTGAATGTTAATACCACAAAGGATTTTTATCTGCACTTTTAGTGCATAGCAAGTTGAAATAGGAAAGCATGCTCCTCTTCAAAACAAAATTCATTTTTGCACAGTGACAACCCACCCAAAATGTCCAGATATTTTCTTTCAGACAATACGATGTATATCACTGGAACTTCAGCGTTGCATTAATGTGCTGTGTAAACCATTCACTCAGGCAAGGCCAATTGATGCCAGCCGTGCTATTTGTTAACCTAATTTCCTTTATGAGAAAGTGAAATGGATTACACATCCAATTAAGAATTCACTTTCAACAGCAAAGGACCTCAATCATATGTTTTTAATATTAGATTGCCAGAATGCCACTCAATGTGTGCTTTTAAAACTTGACAACTGCATCTCAGAGCACTGGGTATTCTTCTAAACTGGACAGCTTAAATTTTTTCTCTAGTTCTTAAATCACAATATCTTTTTGAAAAGTGTCTGCTGACGGTTCAGTTGACAGTTTACTCAAAGCCAGTAGGGAGTAAAGCTCCGTCCTATGTCTTTCTCAGTTTTTCTCCAATTTCTCATTAAGCAAGATATGTTTAAAGACTTGTGGTCGGTGAGTTTTTGTTTAGAATTTAGGCTCAATTCTGACCATGATTTGTGCTAACTGTAGTTCAGAGTCCAAGCCATTGTCTAAGTTTCTAGGTGCACAACAGGAAAACCATAAGTTTATTCTTTCATTTACTTTATTTATAACCCACCTTCCCGACTGAGACTGAAGGTGGATTACACAGTGTAAGACAATGCAATGTAAGACAGGATATGTCATTAATAGGGCAGAAATGGAATTACAAAAAGTAGAAAAATACTGTAAGGAAAATACATACAATAAACAGTGAAATAGATTCCAGTCTTTGTCTGTGTTCATTTCCCAGCCTCTCAGCCCTTAGCTTTGTAAATTCATGGTGCAGTTCCATGGTGCAGCTGCCTCTAAAGACAGAGCAATAGCCCTAATACTGGCACGTCCATTAAGATATTTATAAATGAAGATTTCCCCGACTGCTTAAACCATGATTTCTAATTCCAATTAATCACTGCAAACTAAGGATTGTCAAAGCAAAACTATAGTGAAGTTTCCTAACCATGGTTTAATCTGAATCAAACCTTAAAACAGAATTGTGTCAGTTAGGATTTAGAGAAGGGCAGTTTCATTACTGGCACTCTTCATTCTTAATGTGAGATGAACAAGAGGAGGAGGAAGGCAACCAAAATGGTAAAAGGTCTGGAATTCATGCCCTACAAAGAGAGACTTAGGGAGCTGGGGATGTTTAGCCTGGGGAAGCAAAGGTTAATGAGGAATATGATAGCCATGGCCCCTTCCGCACACGCAAAATAATGTGTTTTCAAACCACTTTCACAACTGTTTGCAAGTGGATTTTGCTATTACGCACAGCTTCAAAGAGCACTGAAAGCAGTTTGAAAGTGCATTACTCTGCATGTGCGGAATGAGCCCATGTTTAAATATCTGAAGGGCCATAATGTTGAAGAGGGAGCAAGCTTGTTTTCTGCTGCCTCAAAGACGAGGACACGGAATAATGGATTCAAGGTGCAAGTGTACTGGAGCCAAATGGTGTCCCAGAAACAAAAAAACCCCTCTGGGTGCCCCCCCCTGCAGGGCCCCACTTACTCGCGAGTTGTGCCCCAGCCCCTCTTCATTGCCTAGAAGCCAGGCATGAGGGAAACTCACGTCCCGCTTGTAGGCAGGAGAGAGGGGCTGCCCAGTTTCCCTCCTTTCTGAGCTGCTCGGAGGGAAGAGCAACTCAGAACGGAGGGAAACGGCTGCTGCTGGAGCTCCAGCAGCCCCCTTGCCATCTCCCTCTGCTCCGAGCAGCTCGGAAAGGAGCGAAATGACAGCTGCTGGAGGCGCCGTGGTGGCGGCGGCAGTGGCATGAGCGGAGGGCACGGTTGGAAGCACCGGGGAAATACTCACTGGTCACAGGGGGGCAAATTTTGTGCCCCCCACGTGACCAGATGGCATGCGCCTAGGGACATTGGGTACCCCATGTCATGTCACCGGGTCAATACGTCACTGGGTAAAGAAATTCCCCCTAAATATTTGGGAGAGCTTTCTGAGTGTCAGGGCTGTTCGACAGTGGAATTCACTGCCCCGGAGTGTGGTGGGTTCTCCTTCTTTGGAGGTTTTTAAACAGAGGCTGGATGATCATATGTCAGGAGTGCTTTGATTGTGTGTTCCTGCATTGCAGGGGGCTGAACTTGATAGTCCTTACGATCTCTTCCAATGCTATGATTCTAAGAAGTTTTCCTAGGATATTGCATTTAAATGATAACATTCCCAACTTCATGGTAGTCAGAACAGAGAGCCAGTGTAGTTCAGTGCATGGAACAGGGGAGCGATGGATTACAATATCCACACTCATGAAACCCATTGAGTGAATTTAGCTTGTCACTCACACTTGGATTAATCTACCTCACAGATTTGATGTGAGGATAAAATGGAGGGGAGGAGAACAACAGTGTTGCCCTGAGGCACTTGGAAGAAAAGTTGGGGTGGGGGAATAATACACAAGACAGAACAGTCTCCCTTACCTCTTCTTCTCTGTACCATGTTGCTGCTGCTCTGTTGCTGATCCAGTGTCTTTTCTTTCCTCAGGTGGCTAACCTCTTGCGGCTATTCCAGATCCCCCAGATCAGCTATGCCTCCACCAGTGCCAAACTCAGTGACAAATCTCGCTACGATTACTTCGCTCGCACGGTACCCCCAGACTTCTTCCAGGCCAAGGCTATGTCTGAGATCCTACGCTTCTTCAACTGGACCTATGTTTCCACAGTAGCCTCAGAAGGTGACTACGGTGAAACAGGCATTGAAGCTTTTGAGCAACAAGCTCGAGCCCGCAACATTTGCATTGCCACCTCAGAGAAAGTGGGACGCTCCATGCACAAGAACACTTTTGATGGAGTGATCAAGGCGCTGCTGCAGAAGCCCAGTGCTAGGGTGGTGGTATTGTTCACCCGAAGTGAAGATGCGCGGGAGCTGTTGGCAGCTGCCCATAGGATCAATGTGTCCTTTACATGGGTGGCTAGTGATGGCTGGGGTGCCCTGGAGAGTGTGGTGGCTGGGAGCGAGTCCATAGCTGAAGGAGCAATCACTATTGAACTGGCATCCTACCCAGTACAGGAATTTGCTGTGTACTTTCGGAACCTTGACCCTTACAACAACAGTAGGAATCCCTGGTTCCGGGAGTTCTGGGAACATAAATTCCAATGCAGCTTTCACAACCAAAACTGCAGTCACCATTCCCTGAAGACCAGCAAATTTGAGCAGGAATCCAAGATCATGTTTGTAGTCAATGCAGTCTATGCTATGGCCCATGCTCTTCATAACATGTACCAGGCACTATGTCCTAATGCCACCAAGCTCTGTGATTCCATGAAGCCAGTGAATGGCAAAAAGTTCTACAAGGAATTCATGCTCAATGTTACATTTGATGGTAAGCCAATTTTTGCTGTGGAAAACAAGGACTTGGTATATAGGAAAGTAACAGCAGGGGAAAGCAAAATTGAGCCTAATTCCATAGCAGGCAGTGAGGTCATAATTTGCTTTCCACTTGTAAAGATTATGCAGTTGTAAGAAGGACCCATTTGAAGCAGGAAAGGGGTTTTATGGCCTCTAACCTGAACACATCTAAATCTCATCCCAGCTATATACTATGGATGAGGATTTTCAGGCACATTTACTCTGGAGCCCAAGGTGATATTCAGGTCCCAGTTTCAGAGGTGATTTCATATCTTTTTACCTCCAACCTGTTATTTATCAGCCCAATATTTTAAATGATTAAGTTTTATTCATCAGCCCACTACTTAAAATAATTAAGAGTGCAATTCTGAACCCAGTTTCATCCTTTTAAGTCTACTGAAGTCAATGAGCATTAGTAGGGTCTGAGGATTGTCTAGGATTATGCTGCAAATGTTATAGTGTTTCACTGGGAAGGTTAAATTGTCCTCTGGGTAAGCCAAATGTGAATGTGTGCCTGTGCAGGACAGAATCTAGGTTCTGGATGTCACCATTAGTGCTATCATGACTTTTCATGGATTGACCCCAGCCTTTAAGACCAGAAGGACCAGTTCCTGGAGAAATACAACAATCTTGGGTGCTGTGTGGTTTCCGGGCTGTATGGCCGTGTTCTAGCAGCATTCTCTCCTGACGTTTCGCCTGCATCTGTGGCTGGCATCTTCAGAGGATCAACAATAGTTTTCCCATCTCATATATTTCTTATATAATCGTTTTCCCATCTCATATAATTTCGCCTGCATATGTGGCTGGCATCTTCAGAGGATCAACAATAGTTTTCCCATCTCATATAATTCCTTTGCACGTTAGACATTGCTACATCCAACATGTAGCTGGGCCAGACATGAAATTTTCATCTTTTCCTGTAGTTAATTTCAAAAAGGAGAGAAAGAATTAGGCACTTTCATGTCTGTCTCATTTGCCTTTCATTCATTTTTACAAATGTTGACCTAATATTTATTTTGAATTTTTAAAAAATCAAATATTGGTTTTTTAAAAATGCATTCTACCGAAACCACATTTTCGGCTGGAATATTTGTGTTAGTGAAACATTTTGGTCAGTGCTAACAAAAGCAGATAAATTTTAAAGTCTCTGTGTAGTTAATTCTTTGCAGACATTCCCTAAGAAGAAGAGTGACAGGTGCATGCAGAGTAGGATTCAATTAAATGTGGAAAGCCAGTTTTGTAACAATTTAGTTTGTTCTATAATTTGCATTAGATTTTCCTATTCCACAGCTCCATTCCGACCACCATTAGACACCAAAAGCACTGTTCGATTTGACCACTGCGGGGACGGGATTGGCCGTTACAACATCTTCAACTACCACAAAGTTAATGGGAGGTATCGCTATCAGAAAGTGGGTTACTGGGCAGAAGGGCTCACCCTAAACACCTCCCTCATCCCATGGGTAAAGACCTCAATTCCTGTTTCCCAGTGCAGTGACCCCTGCAAGAAGAATGAAATGAAGAGCATGCAACCAGGGGACATGTGCTGCTGGATATGCATTCCTTGCCAGCCTTATGAATATCTTCTGGATGAATTATCTTGCAGGGACTGTGGTCTTGGGTACTGGCCTAATGAGACATTAAATGGATGTTATGAGCTACCCCAAGAATACATCCGCTGGAAAGATGTCTGGGCTATTGGACCAGTCACCATTTCTTGCCTAGGTTTCATCTCCACACTGTTTGTTTTTGGGGTCTTTGTTAAAAATAATGACACTCCCATTGTGAAAGCCTCTGGTCGTGAACTTTGCTACATCCTTCTCTCGGGAGTGTTAATGTGCTACAGCATGACGTTCATCTTCATTGCCAAGCCCTCCACTGTGGTCTGCACCTTGCGGCGGTTGGGCCTCGGTACCTCTTTTGCTGTCTGCTACTCTGCTCTGTTGACCAAGACAAACCGCATTGCTCGGATCTTCAGTGGGGTGAAGGAGGGTGTGCAGCGCCCACGGTTTATAAGTCCCACATCACAAGTGGTTATCTGCCTGGCTCTTATTTCCTGCCAGTTAATCATTGTCATCATTTGGCTAATGGTGGAAACTCCAGGAACACGGAAGGAGACAGAATCTGACAAAAGGTACATTGTCATCCTCAGGTGCAACAACCGAGACTCAAGTATGCTAATTTCACTCACCTACAATGTCCTCTTGATCGTCTTGTGTACAGTCTATGCCTTCAAAACCAGGAAATGTCCTGAAAATTTTAATGAGGCTAAGTTCATTGGGTTCACCATGTATACCACATGTATCATCTGGTTGGCATTCTTGCCCATCTTCTACGTCACTTCCAGTGATTACCGGGTAAGTTATCCTACTGTGTGAATGAATGGAACCAAAACTTAGTGGTCTGCTAGAAGACCAAAATCTTACAGTTTTCATAGGATGATTAAAGTGCAGGCATCAGGAACCTATAAAGTTTAATATGTTTAAGTGTTGTTTTGGAAATAGCTATTGTGGCTTGCAGTGAGTAAAGAATATAAAAGTCACAGAATGATAGCACAAATATGTCCTCAATTTCTGCTGTTGTAGCATCACTTAGCTACGTTAATTATTCTTTCATCCTGATTAGAAGTCCCACCTCCTTATTTGGTATGTGAAGGAGGAAATCCTATGCACATTCACCTGTGAAAAAGCTTCATTGAATACTGTATGACTTTACTTTTAGGCAAATACGCACAAAATGTTCTCTGTCACTGGCAGGGACATATGAATCTGACAAGTGGCTATTCTATACTGGTCAGTTTTCAGATGTGAGTCACCTTTCCGCAGGTCTAATATTAGGGTTGGCACAGATGGCACAGGCAGGGAAACAGAACTGCATTATCCTTCATAAGTGACCAGATGGACATTATTCATTGCACAGAAAACAACAACAATTAGGGTTGCCATCCTCCAGGTGGTGATGGTGGAGATCACCTGGAATTACAACTGATCTCCAGATGATCAGTCACCTGGAGATCAGTTACCTGGATCAGTTACCTGGAGAAAATGGTCACACTGGATTCTATATCCCATTTAAGTCCCTCCATTGCCAAAACCCCACCCTCCACAGGCACCATCCCCAACATCTCTGGGTATTTCCCAGCCCAGAGCTGGTAACCCTAATAATAGTTATCATGCTGTTAGATTAACAAATCAGTAGTGTTGAGATCCAAAAAGTCTAGAACAAAGGTTCATTTTTGGAAGCACATTATCATTGCAATGAAGGTGCAATAAATCAGTTTTTGGTGTCCATGGGCCCATATTTTTTTTCTTCTTGGCTATATAGCTTTTTATGTAAGATAGCATAGATTGGGTCAAAAATAGGGGGGAAAAAGCTAATTGTTTTCTAGCATCAGGGGGGAATGTATTTTGCTGGCAGCAGCACAAAAGACAATCTGCAACTGAGTAATTAGGAACTAGGAAATAATTACTTCCTGGACCTTCAGGCAATCTCAAAAATAAGCATGCATATAGTTCCCCCCTTCTACTACCTCAGCCACAGTAGGCCTGACCGCAGCCATCCTGCCCGTGTATTCTTTCTCAAGGTAAACAGTGTCACCTGGTGGCCATTACCAAGCTGTTAAACTCTTACAGGTATTTCATTCTGAAGCACAAAATACAAATAATGCAAGAATGTTAAGTTATTAATGATATATGAGAAAGAATGTGATGCTAGGATTTGATCCCAGATTCATTCTAGTGAATATCCATTAGTGGACTATTTTTGATGATTTCCCCCCTCCAGTTACAACCCCCTGTTTTACGTCTAAGCTGCTGAATTTCCCCTGCATTCCCAGGAACAGAACAAGAAGGGGGTTTGGCTGCAGCTTGGAGCATGAGGAGGCAGAAAAGTCCTGTTCTATGAGCTTCATTCTACTCACAGGACTTTGAATCTAACCTCTAGAATTTACAACCTGATGGTGAGGCCAAAAGAATCTGGTTGTCTCAGTAAATGCCTCTGGGGTATACACTAATGCATGTAACAGGACATGTTTTTTCATCTACTGGGTAAGCATAGAGGCAGCTTATATGGCTCTATTGCAACTTTCCACCCCTATCCCCACCCTGTTTGATGCTGCAACACTATAGTTGGAAACTACAAAATATGGTACTGAAAATATTGTGGGGGTATGCTGTGACTGTAGCTGATCCCACTGCACTGATCCCACTAGTCCCGTGGTAGTGAACCTATGGCCATGCTGGCAGGGGCTGATGGGAATTGTAGTCCATGAACATCTGGAAGGTTCACTACCACTGCACTAGTCCATTCGGCTTGTGGGTAATGGATATATTGAATTAATGTGACTGACAAACCTATATCTGAGCACCACAAAGTTTCTGGTAGTTTAACAGACCCTGTACGCTTGGAGGATTTCTCCCCTTCTATAGATAAGGGCCCTGGTCTCTGGATAGATACTTTGACTAGGGCTGAGGCAACACTTTCATGCAGGCCACCAATGAGTGGTCACTGTCAATTTAGGGAGGATTGGAATGGCTTTGATGGGCTCTGAGGAGCTTGTTCATAGGGTTCTGTGAGAGACTTTGGAAATACAACTATGAGAAACTTTGCACAAGGGAAGCTTTGTTAGTGCTTTTTTTGTTTCTGTAAGAAAGCTGAGTGTGTGGTATTTAGGGAATATGCTGCAAAGCTCCCATTAAAGTCACCTGGAAGCACCAAATTCCTCCACGAGATGTAGGAGCCAGAGCAGTAATTTGATTTAGCTAATGGAAAAATCCTGCTAGGCTGTTTCCTCTGAAGTGCTGAGTGACAGGGTCCTCTGTGCACTCAGCTCCCAGGATGCCAGAGCTAAATACACTACAAAGCTGTTTAAACATGGTTGGTTTTTCCCCCCTCCTTAATTTCTGGTGAGAGCCCAGCTCAGCCTCCAAGCATAAGATCAGCAGTCTGTATAAGTACCATGGGACTACTACAAAGCTGGCATGCTGTAGGCTTTTCCATTTTGAAAACCTCAATCTGTATCACTGCACAAATATCACATGAAAAATTGCCATGATTTTTGCTGACCTCCAGCTGTCCCCTTAGTATTTTCTGGGGGTCCCCTGTGGTCCCTGGAGTAGCATTTCAAGCACAGTTGGGGCTACAGCAGGAGGAAGGAGGTTTAAAAAGTCCTGTACCACTTACAGGAATCTCTTCTGTCAGCAGAGGTTTATCACACATCCAAGACTTTTGATGCAAATATTATTTTGATCACTCCTGATGATGAAGAATCTTTTAAAAAATCTATATTGTGTACAAAATTATGACACTCTATATATTGTGCCAATTTCCATCCAAAATTTTAAAACTAGAATAATGCAAAGAGCACAAAAAAGGAGTTCCTAAATATTTATGGCCAAAGGCATTTTATGTGGTAAGGGGAATGTCACAGGCTGACAGGCAATTGTTGGCTGCAATCCAGTTTTGTTGGTGGGAAATGTGAGGTATAAATATTTTAAGAACTAAAGGGGAGAATCAGTAATAAAAATAATAGTACTACACTATGCACAAATAACATTTCTTCCCTGCTTCTGGATAAGTAAAATGTCTATAAAATGCAGATTTGATAGTAGGGAATTTGGGGGTGGGGTGGGGTGTCATACTGAAGAAAGAACCCCATTTCAAAAGCTTCAGCCAGTTTTAAATGGGATCTCAGCCTGACTGAAATTGTGGTATATATCTGCTGCCTCCACTCCACTGCAATCCAGCCTTCTCTATCACTCTTCCCTCCCTCCACAGCTTTTAAAGTAACCCAACCTTACCTTTTTGAGAGGGGTGGGAGATGGTGAGGAGGGCTCTCTTTATTGCAGTTACAAACCCTATCTTTCTTTAATCTTGAAAGTCTATCATATTTTAAAGCATTAAGAATTCTGCGATCAACTGAAATCTTAACCATCAGCCAAACACCGTCTGTGCTGAACTTTGGAAACCATTCCTGTATATAAAACTGCTTCTTTCCTTATTGCCAATATTGCCTCCTATCCAATCCCCCCGAAGTGTTGACTAAAATTCTACTATTTACTTGTTAACTGTGAAAAAGATTTTTGCATGGTTATCTGAGGTAAAACAGAGGGGGTGGGGTGGGGGGGGATCACCTCAGTTCCCTAAGCTGCCCGTTCAGTTAAACATTTATTTAAACATGTATTTTTAAAGGACAATAAAGGTGGGACAATAGAAGAAAACTCCCAGAAAGTTATATACATATAGAGTAAATCAAAGATCAGAAGAAAAGAAGATCTTAGAAGAATTAGGGAACATTCCTTGTCTTTAGTATTAGAGAAGTAGAAGTTTTACCTCTTGTGATCTCCTGCCTTCACAGAAGCTCAAGTAAATTCACAGTTAACCCATCCACCAGTAGTAACTGTTTTAAGGTAGAAACCACCTGTCAATCACAAACTGTACCAGGCAAGAACTATGCACACTTTCCTGATATATGGGGTAGGTGCCACACTGGGGAACAGCCACAAATAGCATATCAAAGAACTACATGTGGCTCCAAGTTCCTGAGTGGGTATCAGTATTCTATGGTATATACTGCAGAGTCCAGGAAAAACTAACGTTCTTGAGTGGCTGCAAAGAGTGGATATACTGAAATCGCTGCTTTTTCCTATAATGCACCATGATAAATGTTGCAGTTTTGCAAAATTAAAATGAGTCCAGGATAAAGATCCTTTCAAGAAGTAAAACTTTACTAAATTTCCAAACACACAGGAAGGATAACAAAATAGGTACAGCACAGAGATTGTTCTGAGTTTGTAGTTGATCCAGCAAAGATAAAAGGAATGAAAGGGCAAAATAGAAACTAGAAGAAGTTCTAGGCTCCAACTAGTTACTATACCCTGTTCCACATAAAGACCTAAGTAAACTTGTAACTACATCTGCTATTTCCTCCTGCCCTCCCACTCCATGTTCTCCATCCCACCTACCCCGTTGCAGGCTGGTCCAGACTAAATGACAAGTGGAGAAGGGGGGGGGGGCGTAGCGGAGGAAATGGTGGATGAAGTTACAATTTTTACTTAGGTCTTCATGTGGAATAGGGTATAGGCAACATCACACCACCTTTCTGTTGAATAACTTGCAATTGAAACCTTTAATTACCTCTCCACTTCCATAGTGTGTGATCCACTATTATCACTATCATAATACACAATACAGCAGGGGTTCCCAACAAGGCATCTGTGGGTATTATAGCACCCACACACCACCACTTTTCCTGTCACCTTAAATGTTTTTTAAAAGTGGTGGGGCTCTCACCCAGCAGGCTTCTGACATATGATTAGCTGTGCAAATGAAAATAGAACTATTTCATCAGCAGCTGCCACCTCTGCATTTCTTATATTCATTGTTTATTTTGTTTCACAAAATTTATATCCTGATTTTCTGCTCTCACAGGGGACATCTAGGTAACTAATAATTTAAAACAAAGATGATAAAATCACATTTTAAAGTCATTAAAATTAATCTTCCAAAAACACATGCATCATTAAAACAATAAAACACAGTATTAAAATCCAGACATAAAAACGACTAAAACTTTTGTTAGGACAGAGGGAGTATTGACGAAATGCCCAACAAAACAAAACAAAAAAGTCTTCACCCACTGGCAGACGACTGGCAACAGAATAATCTTCCTGGAGAAAGAGTTCCCAAGCATTCGTACCGTGACAAGCAAGGCCCTTTCCCAGGTTGCCACCTGACTAATCTGAGAACATGGGACACCTGAAGCAGGATCACCAAAAATAACCACAGTTGTTGGGCAGGTTAACAATGCAGTAGGTGGTCCTTCAAGTATATTAGTCCCAAACTAGATAGGTCTTTTATTCTTTTTCTCATTCCCAGCATATATATTTTAATGTACTCCTTTTCCTCTGCACTTGAGCGTCTTTGTGTATGTGTGTGTGTGCAAGCATCACTCTGCTTCCTGTGACAGCCATTTTGTGGTTGTGCCCACCACCCTACGTCAGAATTCCAAAGGTGCCCACAGGCTCAAAAACGATGGGGGGTCCCTGCCACAGAAAATAGTAGAAACCGATTGATTATTGCCTGTACAGGACAGTGGCTGTTTGGAAACACAGAGAGTGGTAAGTCTGCTATTGGCTGGCATACTCCTGTGGGTTTTCAGAGTAGTATTTTTGCCTTGGCACTGAGAAAAACCAGCAGATGATTTTGAGAGGATTCTTAGGTTAAGTTAAAAATGTTAAATGGAAGAAAAAGGCAGGGAATTGTATGAAGGCAGGGAGTTGTATGAAGCAGAAAACTTGAACCATTTCCTGCCTGGCTGATGAGCAGTTGATCCTCAATCTTTGCTTTGCAGCATTGTGTGTAGGCTTCCTTAAGTCAGAGGTAAGTTGTAGAAGGGGGTGAAAGGGAGATGAGAGAATTAGGTGATTGGTGATTAATACTTGAGAGTGGGAGGGAAAAGTTTTTATTTAGAGAGGAAAAGTCAGCCTGTCATAAACTGAGAATGAGAGGGGGTTGAAGTAAATACTATTATGTTAATATCTATGCCTTTAAACACTTGTTTTGATTACCCAGCTGTTATTTTTAAGTATTTATTAATTAGTTGGTCTCTAACACCATTACTTTTAGGGGCGAGTACAAAAACATTTTTCCATTCAGTTTTGGTCCATGGCAATTTTATTTTTTTAATATTTAATATTTATATTTTTAATATTTTTAATATTTTTAATATTTTTAATATTTTTAATATTTTTAATATTTTTAATATTTAATATTTATATTTTTAATATTTATTATAGCTATTATAATCAATTGTCGTTATATTATTTCCTTATTTCCACTGTTTCCCCTTTCAAAGTTGAAATCCTGTGCACTTCACACAAGCAATCCTCACGGTCAAAATCTAAGCAGATACGAGAAAGTTCCCCATTTTATAGGCAATTAACATTAGCAGGGATTGTAACATAAATAAAAATGGAGTGCTTGGATAATAACACCCCCCTGCCCCCATCTTATTTGGTTTGCTTGTTGCAGATGAGAGAAAATTTCCAAAAACTGCAGCCACTCTGAAGATTGGGGGGTGGGGCACTGGGTCAGGTTTCTATGTCTCCTCCCCATCATGTTTAGCTGTTGCTTACAAATAAATGCCCTATCCCAGCCTGAGAATCTCATGCAAGAAAACTAACATGATTGGATGGGGAGCAGCATGGGTAAGGTTCTTTATCTGTCGCTTTGTTTTCCCACTCCTGCTTGAAGCTCCTGGAAAACAAGACAAACTCACTCACGCACGTGCCATTATTAGCAAATCTCCCTAATTGCCTATTAACTAAGATTTGGTGACTAATGTACATACTATGCCAAGTGTGATGCACGATGGATCAAGTACCACACATTACTCTTGGTCCTAATCTCTGGAGCAGCAGAAAACAAGCTTGCTCCCTCACTAACATGACAACTTTTTCATATAATGCTACTCCTTCTTTCTTATTTGATCTGTTTCTCTGAAATAGGTTATACCCTTCAATTCTTATGTTCCAATCATGAGACTTATCCCACCAGGTTTCAGTGATACCTATTATATCATATTTGTTTTTCTGTGTTAAGAGTTTGAGTTCATCTTGTTTATTTCCCATGCTCTGTGCATTGGTATAGTGCATTGGTGTATTGAAGGCCATGGTGCATTTCCTCTGGCTGCTTTTTTAAGGTTTTTTCCCTCCTGCTGTTGGCTTCTTGACCTATTCGCTCAGTTCTCTCTATTACCTTTGGACTATCATCATTATCACTTGATGAACTCTTGTCTGCTTGAATACTGACTCCCTCCCCCGCATAACTCAGTTTAAAGCCCTTCTGATCAAGTTTGTGAGCCTACTGGCAAAAATGTTTCTACCTACAGGCATGAGGTGCATGCAACCCATCCTTTGCCAGCAGGAAAGGGGTTGAAAACAAATTAGCCAGTATTGTAATAGTCTTGTAGAGAATGGGTGACACCTAGCTTGACAACACTACATGCAAAAGGGATCTGGGAGTTTTAATAGACCACAAACTGAACATGAGTCAGCGGTGTGATGTGGCGACCAAGAAAGCTATTGTGATTCTGGGCTGTATCAATAGGAGGATAGTGTCTAGAACAGGGGTAGGGAACCTGCGGCTCTCCAGATGTTCAGGAACTACAATTCCCATCAGCCCCTACCAGCATGGCCAATTGGCCATGCTGACAGAGGCTGATGGGAATTGTAGTTCCTGAACATCTGGAGAGCCGCAGGTTCCCTACCCCTGGTCTAGAACAAGGGATGTAATTGTACCTCTCTATTCTGCATTGGTTAGACCTCACCAGGAATATTGTGTACAGTTCTGGGCATCACTATTCAAGAAGGATATTGACAAGCTGGAACGTGTCCAGAGGAGGGCAATCAAAATGGTAAAAGGTCTGGAATCCATGCCCTATGAGGAGAGGGAGCTGGGTATGTTTAGTTTGGTGAAGAGAAGGTTAAGAGGTGACATGACAGCCATGTTTAGATATTTGAAGGAATATCAAGTTGGTGAGGGAGCAAGCTTGTTTTCTGTTGCTCCAGAGACTAGGACCAGGAGTAATGGGTTCAAGGTGAAGGAAAAGAGATTCCACCTAAATATCAGAAAAAACTTCCTGAAAGTAAGGGGTGTTCAACAGTGGAATGCACTACCTCAGAGAGTGGTGGAGTCTCCTTCTGTGGCAGTTTTTAAAGAGAGGCTGGATGGCCATCTGTCAGGAGTGCTTTGATTATGTGTTCCTGCATTGCAAGATGTTGTACTTGATGGCCCTTGGGGTCTCTTCCAACTCTATGATTCTATGATCACTAGTGCAGAATTTATAATTTTTGCTAGGCTGAACACTGAGCTGACATTTTCATTGAACTTTCCACAACAGCCCCATGATCTTTTTAATGGTTAGTCACCATCAGTTCAGGCTGCTGCACCTCTGTATAGTGCAGTGCACATTAAAATGTGGTGCAACTAAGGTTGTTACATTAAATAAGAAAACAGCTAAAGTTCTCAACAATAATTTAGTAATATATGACTTTTACCTCCAAGTCAGAAAACTCTTTTTCAGATGTACATATATACATGTAAAACCAAGGAAACAGAAAATTTTGTGGCAATTGCAGGGAGGAAGCGAAAGGTGCTAGGAATTCTTAATTTTTTAAGTTCCTGGGATGCATAACTTGTAAGCCTACATTGTTCTGAAGAATGTACTCATACAAGAAGCTTATCCTTCTTTTTGTCCTAGACTGACATGCTCATGCCTTTTCCTAGCAATGTAGCCTGTGCCAGCATCGTTGTTAGTATGTGTGTGGACATATATACATTTCCATTCCTGCAGCATTGACCTTCTTATCCCTGACCTCAGGTCCAGACTACCACTATGTGCATCTCAGTGAGTCTGAGCGGCACTGTGGTCCTTGGCTGCCTCTTTACTCCCAAGCTTCATATCATCCTCTTCCAGCCCCAGAAGAACGTAGTCAGTCATCGGGTCTCCACCAATCGTTTCAGTGTGACTGCTGCAAGCTCATCACATGGTGAGTTAATTGAGGGGCCTCTTACTGCACTGTGTTCATTCTCCTTGTGATTGACGGGAACTGAAATGTCCAGTTGTTGCACTTCTAGCAATCTAACCACGCATTAGAAGAAATAACACATGCACAATCCTCTTGATGCACGTGACCACCACTCTGTGTGAATGGGGCAGCACACATATTTCTAGCTTTGATACACATGGCTGGAAACCCAGATTTTTGAGGATACATATTTGTACGTATCAAAGTTGGAAAATACATGTGTAAACTATTAACACAAATGGCAACTGTGTACATTGAGAATATTGCTCATAGCACAATCTCCCACATGTGTGCAGTTGGGCAGCCTAAATCATATCCACTGAACATGACTTAAGTTTCTTAATCATCTGACTACCATAGCAAGGCCATGTTCATTTCTTCTAGTGCCATTCCCTCTGCTGCCTTGACCATTTTGCAAAAGGCACAAAACATTATCCGACTTTTAAACATAAGACCCTCACTGGCTCCAGACCAAGTCCAGTAGTGGTTCACCAAATGCCATGATAAAAGTACAGTGCCATCCTAAGCCAGGTTGTACCCTTCTAAGCCCATTGAGTTCAATGGTTTTAGAAGGATGTTAGAAGCATGACATCTGGCCACCTTAAGTAAAGGCAGAGCTATGTCCATTTTGTGATTATAAAAGGTGGTGTGGAAGATGTAGAAGTTAAGACAAATATAGAATGTGTGGTAGAATGGTTTGCAACATTTCAGATTGCAGGGGAGGAATCACATTTTTCATTGGTTTCTGATGTCAAACTCCTTGCAAATAGAAAACAAGTGCAACAGAGAAGTGACTTGAGTAGAACCTTCGGCCCTGATGTGCTAGTTCTCTATTTGGAAGGAATATTTTGAATACCTATAAATGCATTCATAGTAGTAACCCTCGGTCTGCAGTCTGAAGTACGACTGTCCACTTAGTGTTCTATTACCTCATCCTGCTGCCCTTTGTCAGTATACAGTAGGTACAATTTTGAAAACTATGGCATTGTTAACCATAAATGGTGACTCATGGTGTAATCCTAAATGGAGCTGCTCCCTTCTAGGTCCATTGAAGCCAACAGACTTAGATATTGATGGCACTATTCATCTCACCAAGTGTGTTAGGATTGTAGATAGTGATGTTTGTGGCATGTAAGCATGGGATTCTCAACAGCTACTGTTCTTTTAAACCTCCCCTATTTCTCTGTCCCACAGGATCTTCTTCTCAGTATGTCCCAACAGTGTGCAATGGCCGTGAAGTGGTGGACTCCACAACATCCTCCCTGTGAATGTCCTGTGTTTTCTGCCAGTGAGTGTATGCTGCCTTTGTGCAGACTTCCTATGAACACATGCCTTTTTCTTTCCTAATAGGCCTTTCAAATTCCTTCCACTTTAAACAAAACAAAACTGCATCTGATCATTGGACAATCTTCTCCTGAGAAAAGCGATACAGACATATGAGAACTGAATAATCCTATACTCCCAAAGTCCACAATCACCTCAGAGATGCAGGAAAATTTTAGGATGCTTGAATGTGTGCCTGTAAAAAGTTTCCTTTCTAAAACAGAGATACTGCTGAACAAGATGGATTCATGGGAGACATGACAGCTTTCTATGAAGAATGGATATTCGTATTCATCTTCCTCTCTCACACAGAGGCTATTGTACTACTGTACTGTCCCACCCTTAAAACTTTCCTTTAGAAAAAGTACAATACTTCTGCTATTAGTAGAAGAGAAAAGGAAAACAACTGCCAAACTTGGCATGAGTACTAGGTGCTACCAGTTGAAGAGATGGGATACAATCTCATTACACACCATGTACAAAGAACTAGGGAGACACACAGGCTTTGGGGTAAATAGCCCCAAGTTTGACTAGTTGTGATCTTATGTCTCCATGTTGATTTACAAAAGGTAATTTCTTAGCAAAGAGAGAAGCTTTCTGAAAGCAATGAATAAGATGCTCCTAGTGTCTGAGAAGGAAATTTAGGGATTAGAGGAAGAAGAGCCCTTGTTGATCAACATAAACATCCATCTAATCCATCAGGCTGTTTCCCGCAGATGTCCATAGATGGCCCACAGCCAGAAAGGAAGGCAGTCATTTCTCCTGCTGTGCTCTCCAGCAAATAATATTCAGTGGCACTCAGCCTCAAAAATGTGAAGGTTCCATTTCACCACCATGGAACAGAACCAGCCCAAATTGACCATAGGCTGATATATACTCCTCTAAACAAAACTAGTGGGGCCAGTAAGAAAAAGTAATCAGAAGACCTGAGTGTTAAGTCTAGTAATGCCAGCAGGAAGTGATAGAGAATCGTTGGCAATGATAGCAAACTGAAAAAAAGAGCCCATAATTTGGCCAACAAGATGTCCGCGTTCCTCCATGAGTAAGAACATAAGAACATAAGAACAAGCCAGCTGGATCAGACCAGAGACCATCTAGTCCAGCTCTCTGCTACTCGCAGTGGCCCACCAGGTGCCTTTGGGAGCTCACATGCAGGAGGTGAACGTAATGGCCTTCTGCGGCTGTTGCTCCCGAGCACCTGGTCTGTTAAGGCATTTGCAATCTCAGATCAAAGAGGATCAAGATTGGTAGCCATAAATCGACTTCTCTTCCATAAATCTGTCCAAGCCCCTTTTAAAGCTATCCAGGTTAGTGGCCATCACCACCTCCTGTGGCAGCATATTTCAAACACCAATTACACGTTGCGTGAAGAAGTGTTTCCTTTTATTAGTCCTAATTCTTCCCCCCAGCATTTTCAATGTATGCCCCCTGGTTCTAGTATTGTGAGAAAGAGAGAAAAAATTCTCTCTGTCAACATTTTCTACCCCATGCATAATTTTATAGACTTCAATCATATCCCCCCTCAGACGTCTCCTCTCCAAACTAAAGAGTCCCAAACGCTGCAGCCTCTCCTCATAGGGAAGGTGCTCCAGTCCCTCAATCATCCTTGTTGCCCTTCTCTGCACTTTTTCCATCTCCTCAATATCCTTTTTGAGATGCGGCGACCAGAACTGGACACAGTACTCCAAGTGCGGTCGCACCACTGCTTTATATAAGGGCATGACAATCTTTGCAGTTTTATTCTCAATTCCTTTCCTAATTATCCCCAGCATAGAGTTTGCCTTTTTCACAGCTGCCATGCATTGAGTTGACATTCCCATGGAACTATCAACTAAGACGCCTAAATCCCTTTCCTGGTCTGTGACTGATAGCACTGACCCCTGTAGCGTGTATGTGAAGTTTGGATTTTTTGCCCCTATGTGCATCACTTTACATTTTGCTACATTGAACTGCATTTGCCATTTCTTAGCCCACGCACCTAATTTATCAAGGTCCACTTGGAGCTCTTCGCAATCCTTTGTGGTTCTCACCACCCTACATAATTTGGTATCATCTGCAAACTTGGCCACCACGCTACCCACCCCTACTTCCAGGTCATTTATGAATAGGTTAAAGAGCACTGGTCCCAAAACGGATCCTTGGGGGACACCCAAGTGTGCCGCATTTGGACCAAAGACCCACAAAGTCTTCGTATATCACCAAACTGTCTACGGTTTAGAAAGGGGAGGGAGAGCTCCAGTAAAACAGAAGGCAGTTTGGAATGAGAGCTCCTGAAGAAACCGACAAATGGAAATGGAGAGAGATGACTTAAGTTCAAGATAAGGCTAATAAATGTGAGAAGAAATATAGGCAATTTACACCCACCAGGTTAAGTACCTCTGCTTCTCTTCATTTCAGCAGGGCTCATTTTAAATCTGTGCAGGAGATTAGATCCTTGTTCTAGAGCCTGCATATGGGCTGCAGACAGAAAGAAAGGAGGACCATGTCTCTGTGCAGGTTGAGCGAGGGGGCTGCAGCTTGCTGCCTACACTGAAATTTTGTAAGGTTGCTGATGCTGACTGTCACTGTTCTCAGACCTGCACACTACATCAGAGCCCTGCCATTTCTAAACACTGAGGAAAGGGCCCTGCTTCTTTGCCCTTGAAAATGGCAGGTAAGTGTTTTGTGTCTGTGTGTGTCTCAATTCCCTAAGCAGGAAATATATCCTAAACTCCAAAGGTTGTTGGGTATATAAAGAAATTCCACCATAATGAGCAAAAGTGGTGGTAAACAACCACAAGGTAGTAAAGGACAAAATTGTACCACAAGGCTGCAGCTTAATGCTGACAAAATAAAGCCTCCAACTGGAGTGCAACAGACTTTTTACTTATATGTTTCATTGCAAACTTAAATGGAAATGTACACAAGTTTACCAGTATGTAACAAACCAGCCATCTGTACAACAACAAGGTAGCCAGAAATCTAGACTCAATGCCGACTTCATCATGAAACTTTAAGACTCATTCTGTAAAAATGATTTCAAAAATGCAAATAAATAGAAAAGTCCACAAGGAAACCCTCAGCCCCAAATATGAAAATTTTTATACTTACAAACTGAATGGAACTAAGAAACACAACCTGTTACAATGAAATGGGATAATCTACAAAAAAACAAACAATATATACGAATACCATCAATTTATAACCAAACCCAAACTGTAAACAAAAAATAATAAATTTTAAAAATATATAGAGAATACCAAATGGGACTGCACTCTGCTAGCTCGATTCCCGCATTTAAATTTGTAATGAATTATATAAGTAAAAAGTCTGTTGTTCTTGCACTCCAGTTGGAGGCTTTATTTTGTCAGCATTAAGTTGTAGCCTTGTGGTACAATTTTATCCTTTACTACCTTGGATATATAAAGAAAAACAGAACTGTTATAGAACCAATTAGCTTGGTGGTCTTGCAGGGAGACCCACCCCTTTCTCTGAAGACTCTGAGCTTTTGTTTATGTGTAATTTGGCCCTAAGCTGCTCTAGTCTGGCAGGGTTTTAAAACTTCCCATCTTCCTGCACAGACACACTGCTATTGTTAGAATTCACCTCACAGGAAACACCTGACCTGCCTCCCTGTTCCTCCTCCACCCCATCCCACTGCAGAAGCAGGGCTATCTTTTGAGGATTGGCGCTTAATCCAAGCGTGTGTAGAAGAGGTATTTGTTTTTTCTTGAACAGGGACTAATTCGTTAATTAAGATACACAAAGGTTGATTCCACATGGTCCAAATATCCCAGGTTGAGCAAGGAAAATACCCTGGTTTGGCCAAGAGGTTGACACGGTTTCCAATCTTAAAGTTGGTTTGTTTTCCTTCATCCCAGGTTTATTTCCCTCATCCCAGGTTTTTGAAAAACTGCTAAAATGTTGATCTTTTTCCAAAATCCCGCATTGAATCACTTCCGTGCAAGGGCCACGGGAGCAAAACCAGTTTATTTTTCCTATCCCGCCACCTGATCTCTCTGCCTTATATCATGTCAGTTTCATTTTTGCTGAATTGCAACCCACCCTTTCCAGAACATTCCCCAAGCAAGCTTTCTGCCCTTTAACTGCTCTTCCAGGAGCCAGGCAAGTGAGCCCATGCAAGAAAGCATGAGCACTTGCCCTGTTCCTGCTCGCTCTCACCAAGCGCTGCTCACTAGCCGAGCTGCAGCCAGCCCAGTCCTGCAGCTCCCAGCTCACATTCCCAAAATGATCCTGGAAGGAGAGGGGTAGGAAAGCACCTGCCTGGCAGGATGCTATCACCCCATGACAGCCGCTGAGATCAGTAAAATGTTATTTGGTATATCGGGGGGGGGGGGGGGGGGGTGTCTCATGCAGTGGTTTCTTGCACACCTTTAAATGTGAATTGGACATAGTGCTCTGCCCAGTATTGGTCAAAAGTTTCCACTTTGTATAGCACAACGTGCTTGCTGTGTGACTCACTGCACCAGCCTTTTTCCAAAGCTAGAGAAAAGAAGTGTGTGTGTCCCAGGGGCAAAGCGAGGGGGAACTGCGCCCAGGGCATGCGTGCACCCTGCACCTCTGCCATTTCCCCACCATGCCCCAGAACTCCTCCAGAACGCCCTCGCCACACCCTCGCAGGGGCGTGCGCCTTGTGTGTCACACACCCCGCCTCACCCTTGGCGCTACACCACTGGTGTGTCCTGCTTGGTTTTCCTATGGTTGCTGTGGATCCGTCAATCAGAAGCATTGTCTTTGGGATGGGGGAAGAGCCAACCAGAATGCAGCACACCAGAAATGTTCGAGCATGCGTGCTGCATCTATGTTGTAAAAACATAGAGTATTTCCTCCCGGTCTTAGAGTATTAGATTATTTCCTCCCGGTCTTAACAAAAACAGGCACCCATGCGAAGGGAGAAACCGGGATAAAATAGATCCAGATTTTTAAATACCAAGTGTAACCCGGTATAATTATGCTGTGCAGAATTGACCAAAAGCTTTTTTTAAAAGGCACTCTTCCACAGTACCACAAACATTTGTTGCAAGGGGAAGATTTTTGTCACTGAATGATTATATTTGTCAATCCCATTCATACAGCACCTGTATTAAAGCTGCTGATTTATTATGGATGTGTTGCTCCATGAAGGCCCATCAGGATTTCTGAGAACGAGGACAAGGTATCATAGATGCTGCTGGACTTCAGTGGAAATCTCCGTGCTTAAAAGCTGAAAATGGTGCTGAACATTTTGGTACAAACTCACGTTGTCCATTGCTGTTAATAATGCTGCCGCCAGTTATTGTCTGGTATAAGCAACTATACTAAGCTGTGTAGCCTACATGCCAACTGCACTATAATTTCCAATTTGGGGGCCTAAACTCAGTGTCATTTTTGAAATGTTACTCAGCCTCATTGTGTTGTCAATCAAATTCACTTCTATCCTTTTGAAACAAGGAGGGCAAGATTTCCAATTAACAGTCCCCAGAAGATTGTCATAAGGGAAACAGTAGGAAGTGATAAATAGGACTTTGGCTGGAGTAAGACAAACAAGATGAGCACAGCTTACGAGAGGCAGAGACCAGCTGTGGGGCAGAAGTGAGGAATGAATGCTAACCCACAAAACCAGAGGTGGGATCTCACTACTTCTCTAGAAGTGGTTACTAATTTTGTCTGAGTGCCGAGAAGGGGTTACTAAAGCAACCTCCCTGCCCAATAGGGACTGGAGGTGCACTTGTGCGGCGGCGCCACTGTTTGAATCCCATCACCATCGGAACCTGTTATTAAAATTTTTGGATCCCACCACTGCACAAAACCCCTGCAATAAAATATTTTTTCCACTATATTAACAGCACAGGAAAGGGTCCTGTGTGTGCCCATTCTTAGATCATGAAAGTTAAGAATGAGGGAGAAGTTCTTTTCAAGGCCATGTCTAGATTTTTGAGGATCTTTGGGGATCTTTGGACTTCTTGGCATAGGAGAGCCCTATAAACCCATGAAAGTTGGAAAGTAGCTATCTGGCCAGTGAGCATTGTCCCTGAGCTCCCTGCACCATCACAGGGAAAGTCTGTGCACCATTCTTTTCCAAGAACTTGGTAAAGTTTAGAGGCAATACTTAGGATTACTGACCTGGTTTGGCCTTGTGGTGTCACAGCCTCAGGGTGTGTGTGTGGGGGAGGGGGGAGTGGAGTTCTCCCAGTATTACAACTGATCTCCAGATGATAAAAACCTTTCTAATTGGGAAAAAATGGCAGTTTTGGAAGGTGGACTATAGGACATCACATCCCTCATGAGTTGCTTCTCCTCCTGAAATTTTGCTCTCAAATCTCTAGAACTCCCCCAATTGAGAGCTGGTAGCTCTAACTGTGCAAGATCCAAAAAGCTAGTTGGGTGGACCCCATTGACAGTTGGCAGATCTTGAGCTGTTCAATCTCAACAACCCCTGGAACCACCATGGGTGCCCTTATTTTACTTCTTTCCAAGGTTTAAAGAAGCCCAGTGTCTTGAATATCACAAATATTCCGTTACAGGTGGAAATAGTGGTGCATGCCCTTGTTTGCTGGAGGGTTGCAAAGCTTGGGTAATAATTCGGATGAAACTGTTTTTAATAGAGCTCTTTCATACATGGATGTTCTTGTTAAACACCTTTCTTTGATTCTGATGCCTGATAATCACTCTGAAGGAATCTTCTCTTTGTGAATGGTTTAACACCTGTGTCTTAGCAGATGAGAATAATCAACCTCCCATATACATCTCATGGAAATAGGCACACCATGATTGCTATTGCGGTAACTCTAACTGCCTGATCCAGAGAGGGGGAGCACCATGGCATCTGGGGATGGTGCAACGGAAGCAGTGTTGTACTGTCTCCAAAGAGGCTTCAGCAGTGCAAGAGACATACACCAACACACACACGCCTCCCCCCCCCCCAAAAAAAACTCGGTCACTCTAAAAAATCTCATTGGGAAAAATGACTTCTACCACAATTTCCTGTGGCATAAGTCTGCAGCCAGCGAGGAGACATTGCTGATGGGCTGAGACTCCAGCTGACTTAAGTGGGCACCACCCCCAGGAACACCACCCTCAGGCCTGTCCCCGGCTGCAGCTGTATGCTCAGCCATGCTGGTGTAGTTCCCGGGCAGCAGACACTTCCATGTTTGGGTGCCAGTGCCTGCACCCCAGCATGTTTGTTTTCTCCACTGGCGAAGGGTGGGCAAGCACACTGGTGCAGGCCTGCACTACCTCTGGATTGGGCAGTAAACCATCAAATATGTTCAGAAAAAAGCACAGCAGATACGGTTATGAAGGAGAATACTTCAAGGCCTTAGTTATTCATGATAAAAGAAAGCTAAAACCAGTGTTAGAAGCACAATTTTACTGCTATAAAGCAGTTCAGTAATAAAACAATTCTGTATAGTTTTGCTATGTGGCTTCTAAAACCAGTACCAAGCATGACGCTTAGGGAACAATACTTTTTCCCAGCATGCAGACAGCCACCTCTTGCCTCTGAATGAATAATTCTCCTCCCCGCTTTTGGAGAGGGAAGGTGGAGCTACCTCACAATCCCTAGAAGACCATTGTTTCCAGAGGCAGGATTTTTTGAGGGAGGGGTCCCAGTTGATGCTCATGAACCCAAGATGCATTGCAAAACTTACTCAGAGGCTGATCCATCATGCCCACCTCTCCAAGATGGTTGCCAGCCTGAACTTCCTTCTGAGAGCTGTCAACAAAATGGCAACCACAGTATTAAATGGTGACTTGGGTGTGTCTAAAAAGTGTTTACAAATTGCAGTATTTTCTATGTAATCATATAAGTGTTTGAAACTGACAATGTATTATAATGTGTTGTGGAAGGTTTTTTGTTTGTTTAAAGGCAAGACTTAATGAATACCATTAAAATATTGTGTCAGTGCCACTTTTTTTTTGCAGTAGACCTGTGGGCTGTATTAGATTTTTATCACAAGTTAGAGGTTATTTGAGGCATCTACCATATAATATGCATCTGCCTCACATGCATCATCCATATTGAATACATATGTGAAACGGTGCAGGTGCCTCCTTGCCTGGGCACAGCATGTAGCAGCATGTTGAAGACAGCCAATCCTTCCCTACCCTGAAACAAGTATCTGCATTGTTTCAGAGGGCAGCCTGCTGGTCTGAGTCCAGTTGTGCCTTAAAGACCAACATTTTGGGGGAATGAGTCTTCCAGAGTCAAAGCATCTGATGAAGGGAGCGTTGACTTGCAAAAGCTCCTACTCCAAAAATCTTGGTGGTTCAAAGGTGTTACTGGACTTGAATTTAGGTATACCCCATTACTATAGCATCCATGCTTTTTTAAAAAAAAAATCCCAGTGGTGGTATTCAAATAATTTAACAACTGATTGTTTACAAGCACCATTTTAACAACTGGTTCTGCCGAAGTGGTACGAACCTGCTGAATCCCACCGCTGCCCCCGCCTTTAAGATGAGGATTTTGCACACAAATTCAGCACTATAAGCTTGATATGACAAGACATTTAAGGACACAGAAACAGACAGAATTAAATTTTAGGACATAAAACTTTTCCTAATGGAAAATGCAGCCCAACACTCAGGAGAAAGGAAACAGAATGAACAGCTAGGCATCCCCAATGTCCCCTAGTCCCAGGATAAATTTCAGTTTTGAAACATTCAGATTAATATCTGAGTAGCATTTAGGCTACTGTGGACTAAATACTGTTTGAATATCAGTAAGGTAACTGGGTGTATTACTGTGTCTTGGGGCAACAGCTTGCAAATCAAGGTGCCTCTGCCAATTTCTTAACTGCTGATCTGGTACTTAGCATTAGTACCCTCTTCTAATATGGCCCCTTCTTGTTATCTTGAAGCACAGAAATTCATTTCTACTTAATACACTCATTATCACTTCCTGCATTCTCATAATGTACATAATAATGCTGAAGGGGCCTGTAACAAACTACTGATGTCAGGGGAGTCTTTTAAGTGACTGAGGAAGACTCTCAGCAAGCATGCACTATTAGTTACCTTGACAAAAAAAATTACTGTAAATGTTCAGTAATATTTATGACAGGCAGTGTGGTGCAGTGGCTAAGGTGTTGGACTAGAACCAGAATCTTCTCTCGTGCTATGGAAACTTACTGGGTGACTTTGGGTCAGTCACACACACTCAGCCCCGACTTTGGCTAGTATTTGGAAGGGAGACCTCCCAGGAGGCAGGCAACGGCAATCCACCTCCAGCTTGTCTGGGTTATTCGGGCTGTTTGGTAATATTTATATTATCTAAATTAGTAATATTTACAGTTCAATAGAATGTAGAATTGTTGGGCCACACACAAAATCTAACTCCAGAGCCTTTAACAGCAGGCTGCCAGGTACAACTTTAATCCATTAAGCTTTTTCCACACTTCTGGTTGTGCCAAGAAAAGTTTAATCTTTTACTTTTACAACATTGTTGTTACAAAGACTTCAAGGGGGGCCAGTAAACCCAAGTTCTAAATCCAGACCTGAACAGAGCCAATCCAGCTCTTGTCACTATTCGCTATAAGACAGATATGAATGCCTTACACCAGGTACAAGAAAGGATTACAACTTATGTCCCCTGATGGAAGTGTGATCCACCTTAGCTCGGTTGCAGTTAAAAGGAGGAGACTATTATTTAGCCTGCAACTTTTTTTTAAGAGCAGCACATGTTAAAATCAGAACTTCTGTTTACAATTACAGCTGTTCTACCTCCAAACCACCCAATCCAGAGGCTAGCCCTGGACTTTTTCTTCTAAATGTCACAATTTCCAGTCCTCCGAGAAACCCTGAAAAAAGATTTGTCAAGATATTTCTAGTCTGTTCTCTGAGATATGAGACAGCAGGGTGAATTGCAGGGGTGGGTGGGTTGTGTATGTGTGTTAGTGTATTAGTAGGAATGTACTTCAAAACATGAATTGTAGATCAACCATATTAGAAAATCAGAAAAGTATTTAGAGCTTTGTTGCACAACTGAAATATGACTGTTGTAGTTCCTCATAGGAAAGGACATATGGGGTACAGAAAAGTTCTTCCTAATTCATTTTTTGTGAGCACATTTTTGCCAGACTAAGCTCTTAGACTGCCTATCACACTTTGTGTAAAAATGACTACTTAACCATTCAGGGTTTCTTTGGCTCCTACAATGGCAACATTGCCAGCAACCGTGTAAAAACATGAAAGATTTTTTTGGGACCAAATGAAAGAGAGGTCTAACTATTGTATCTTTTGGTATTTTAAAATTTTATGAAGTACTTACAGAGCAAGGGAATTGGGTGGGAATGGGTGGGGCAAGGGGTGGGGGGGAAAGACTGCTGCTACAAAAAATAATGGCTCCAAAACAGAATGTGAATTTTGTTTGAACTAAAAAGTGTTATTGTGATACATGTTATTTTAAAAGAGTGATTTTTTTCTGTGAACAAGTTTGTGATTTTTTTGTAATTCATATAAATAAAGTGCTTTTTTATTATTTGAGTCTTTATAGCATCTGAAAAGCATCTCATCTGACTTAGAGGCCAGTTGGACCCCTGTGAAATGAAGGAGGCTGAGCAGGCCTGTCACCCCAAGAAGACAGGACATTCATTCTCTCCTCAGATCCTAGCTAGGTACACAGAGTATGCAGTGGTGGGATTCAAATAATTTAACAACTGGTTGCCTACAAGCATCATTTTAAGAACCGGTTCTGCGAACCTGCTGAATCCTACCACTGAGAGTATGCCATTAACAAGGCCCCTGCCACTTAAACTTAGTGGCACAAAAAGAAGCTCTTACATGGAAAGGAATACTAACAAGCATATTCCAGCTTTACTGCCTCCAGTAGGAGGCAGCTCTGAACATCCACATGCAGAGTACTACCTTTTGAATACCTGTGCAGATGCTGCCATTGTAAGCATTCTGTTTCAAACAGAAACCAATACAGCCTATTTGGCTGCACAGGAGCAAAGGTATTTGTAAAGCAAACAATGTTGACACAAAACTTGTTAGTGATATCTCTTCCTAGGTTAGCTAGTCACCTGCCTTTCAATCCAGCTTAAAGGAGCACTCTAAGGCCTGCTTCATAATGCAACTGTTATTTAATAGAAGGTCTTAGCCAAACAACTGCCAGCACAAGGCCCCGACATAGCATTTCTCCCTTGTTCAGCTGGCCCATTTGAATCCCAGAGAGATACCTGAGAATCATAGAATTCACCCAAATGGACACATTTTTTCTGACAAAGAGCTAGTGCCTCCAGGCATCATTACTGTAGAAGAAAGGGAAGGAAGAAATTTGCACATTTTTCCGAGCAAGTGGATACAACCCACTATTATTAAAACCTTAAATAAGCAATTCAAATTACAAATGAGAAGTCTGCAAAAAGCACGCCAAAGTGACCTTGAGACTGGACTCTCTGAAGACCATAGTCAGAAGTCAATAGAAGTAGAATAAATGAGGGGAAGAGATACAATAAAAAAAACACACACATACTCCCAGGATTTGATCTCTGTTAAAAGATCGTGGGTAGTGGGTCCTCTTATCCAAGAACTTGTAAAAGATAGAATTTGAGTATTCACTTTGACTTCTTAAAATTAGAACTGAATAAAAGTGAAAATAGTCTTGGAGATGGGGGTAGCTTCCCCGTTGCTGTTACAGGGGCCAATACAGCACAGCAGCAGGGATGATTTCACATGGCAGGCTTCTTTGCCGTTTTCCTGTTCCAGTCTTGCAGCAGCCAAGCCATACAGAGCTTTTTCAGCTTAAAAAAATAACAGCAATCCAATGCCATGTCAGTATCATGTTATAACAAAGTGTGTATCAGGTTCTCAGAATTCTGTGTAAAAAAAAAAGTCTGTAGCACTACAGACTTGTTTTAAAAACATGAAAGCTGGGGATTCAAATACACACATCGTTAGAGTGGCATTTACTTGCCAATGTCTAGAAGAGATGCTGCCCAGTAGGGAGAAAATGGCTATTGCCGGGCTAGGGAAAATGGATGCCACAAGGACAGGGAAAATCCAAGCTTTTACCACCCACATGGCAGCCATCCAGGTTTTGCTATGATCTTCCCCAAATTTTGCAGCGCAGCAGGTTTGAGAAAGTTCAAAGAAGAGCTGGGGGAAACATGAATGTGTTTGAATGCACCACAGGACTGTTGGGTAGCTGGGGGGAAAAAACTGCTTCCCAACAGCACTAAACACAAGGCACATAACCTATTTGTAAACAGCTATTAATATAGGATTGTCTCGCACATCTTTGATATCTGAATTAATAAACAAGACACCAGTAGCTGCTAGTTCATCAGAACAGCCTCCTATATGCCTAACGGATAAGTGAAATTTTCACCACCCACTGTAGCAGGGGTTTCATACTGATGTGAAAAAGACACCATTTTATTACTACCTCCACATGGGAGCCTCCTTCCTGAGGGGAGCAATATTGACCTGCTCCAACAAGAACAAGCAGTCCTGTGTCTTCGGAGAAACCAGTGGTTTTACTGTGACTTAAGAGCAAGATACATGAGTAACATAACAGAAGCCATTGGGAGAGCATGCTCACCACCTCATCATGCAGCTGACCTTAAAGTCACTTTTCTCCAACAAAAAGACTTCCAAGGCGTGGATGATCTGGCATAAAGTCTCTCAGCAAATGTAATGGTAGTCATTGCAGGCTTGGTGATTGGAGGGATCTTTCTTGTTATAGAAAGAATTATCTCATTATAGAAATAATTCTTTACATCTTAAATTAATGTAGCAAAAAACAAACAAAAAAGAAGTAACATTTGTAGTGATTGCTCCAAGCCATGCTCCCATGAGTACAGAGTTTTTACCACCATTATTATTTTAGACCATGAAGGAAAGATTATGGCTGGTTGGCACCAATGACTAAAATCCTATAAGCAGGAATATGGCTGGTTGGCACCAATGACTAAAATCCTATAAGCAAGTGTCTGACTTGCACTCCTCACAATGGGTATGACAAAAGGATAGGGAGAGGAAGTGTGAAAGATGAACTTATTTTTTATATACAATTACACACTGGCCCCAAAAGAGAACAAGAAGACCAGGCTGATTGATGGCTCTTGTTTGGCTCAGGTAATATACCTGAAGTACCAGCTATTCAATTTCTGAAACTAACAAGATCTGAGTCCAGTTTCTACTAGACTTAAGCATCACCTCACTTTGACATTTTGTGGTTGGCTATGCCTCCTGTGGCAGCATTTTCCTGGCTGCACTCACCACCCTATGGCAGAATTCCAACGGTGCTCACAGGCTCAAAAATGCTAGGGCTCTCTGCCATAGAACATAATGGTTTTTTTTTTAATTTCAGGAAGCACAGCTCCCCTGTTGATATTCTAATCAATATCTGAGAGGATAACAAATTTCCAAGGCTATTTTACAAAAAAAGAAAGTTTTAATATACAGGTTAATTTACGAGGGTCCTTCAAAGGAAAAAGAAGAACATTAGGAGCCTTCCACAGGCATCTCTGTGTTGCCCGCTGCTGTCTTCTTCAGTGGAATAATGCAGATGCTATTCTTAGCCTCTTTGATCCTCCACCAACGACCCAATCTGTAAGACAAATGCAAAGCAGAGATGCTACTCACCGTTGGAGCTAAATCATTAAGTGTGATCTACTGAACCTTTCTGGCCCTTTCTATGGTTTGACAAATAATTCACAACTCCCACACACAGCAAGAATGTTGTCAGCAATGCAGATTAATAAAACCAAGAGAACAATGGACTTGCAACAGACCATAATGCTTGGCAACAGTAAAGCAAGCGTTAGACTGAGAAGACTTTGATACTAACGTGCTTTGTTCAGCCAACCAAGAAAGAAAACCATTAGCTTCAAAACTTAAGGCTGTCCAAGTGTCTTGGCTCTTCATACCTCATCCGCATGCTATTCCTTGTTCCTCAGCATGTTCCCCCCATCCCATTCCCCAATAGCCTAAAAACATTAACAGAACAATTCTAAGAGCAGTTAGGCGCTTTTATGTCCACTGAAATCATGGGCTTTGAAGGATGTAACTCTGTTTAGAATTACAGTCACACAGGATTTAATGGCAATTTGTTTCTGCTGTTGCACAGCGAGGTCTCCAGTGATATAAATGAACACTGCCCATAATCACTTTAGTGTGCTAAACATGGAATGATCTTCATGTAGCTGGGGATGGGAGACAGAAGTGATCGCTTAATCATATCTATGGGCACATGAATGCTAAAGACTTTTGATAGGAATCACTATCTGGAGTTCTACTAAGATGATACGAATTTTGTGACAGAATCCAAATGTTTTCATCAAACCCAAGACCGTTTCAATCATTTAAGGTTGGTAGCTCATATACACCATAAGCTGCCACCTCAGAAACCAGGTACATGGCATAATAAAATGGAAAAGATACCTATGTTCTTGTCCAATTCCAGCAACTAGAAAATGTCCAGTGTTTGAGAATTTCAAACTATTAACAAAGCCAACCTGGGGAGAGGAAAAAACCAGACAAAGTCAGTCACTAGAAACTGTTCAGCAATTTAGCCACCAACACATGACACCACTGGAGTCCTTAGTCATCTGCATTTCCTTTGTCACTCTTAAGTTGCAAAAGCCGCACAACAGCATGGTGCCAGCTGAACCAGACCCTGAATGCCATCCAATTCAAAGTGTAAAAGTAATCCAACTGCTGATTGGATTTAAGGTGCATCTGAGATGCATGGAAATTCTTAACATATTCTAGGCTCCTTCATTTTTTTTTGTCCGAATGAGGTAATTACCTTTACTGCAGCTTTACATACATTCAAACTTCATCCTACCCTAGATTCCCCACAGACATTGTAAGCCATCATTTCTTTCCTCAAGATGGCCAAGCTACTGGTTTTCTACATTTTTCTACCGATGCAACCATTGCTACTGTCTGAAAACTGGTCTCACATTTGAAATTCTGATCAGTTTGATCTACTCCTGATGCATCTAGATAAGGACAGTTAGGGAACCAGTATTCAACAAACATAAAGAGGTGACATTTTTATTGCAGATTAGAAGTCCTGAGATTTTGGAAATTTTACCAGGAGACTGGTATAGTACAGAGTAGAATGACCATATTTTGGGTATCTGTAAAAACTAATCAGGAGAGGTGTGACTTACTTAACACAACAGCTAACATAGTTTTAATGCACTGCTTTGAGGAAAATGCACCTGCACAAAAATAAGCATTTATATTGTATGTTACAGCAGTGAAAGGGTCAGGGTAGAGTCTGGAACATGCAGGTTGAAATCCCCATTCTGCCATGGGTGCTGGGTGAGTGATGTTGGGTCAAGTCACTCACTCTCAGCCTAATCTATCTATGTCCATGAAAAAGACATATTTCCATAAGGTGCCAATCTCCACCCATGTGCTTTTCTTACCAAGGGAATATCAAACAGTGGTTCCAGCTTCCGGAATCCCTCTCTACATTTCCACAACTTCACACTGGCACTGTGAGAACCTGGTTAAGAAAAAGTATATGAATGCTTGGTTTCCTATTTTGGACCCAAGCAGATTAAAGAAAAGAAACTTTCCTCTTAGGTGAGATGTAAGTTCTAGGTTGCAAATTAAACTTGTAATATGTCAGCCTGCTCACTTGAGGCAATGAAAAATGTGTTCCTAGATACAGCCTCACCCTGGTTTGGCATGTCTCATTTATTCCTGTGATCTGCTAGGTCACCTAGATATAATATGGTCAAGTCTGTCAGCTGTAGACTATAACGGGAAGTCTGAATCAGAATCTAATCCTAATTAAAATGCTATAATTTGGTCATCTCACACACAAAAAAAACCCTTGCCATAGATACAGCAACATTTGCTATTTACTTTAGCAAGACTTGCCCACAGACATCAGGATTTAAAGCCTACGGTTTTTCCAAAGCAACCAATTGCATCCACAGCCATTGCAAGCTGCAATATCAAACCATCTGCTGAGTGGCAGCCAAAAAGGTGAGAGACTTGCTGATTCATTAAAAAGTGTAACAAAGTCCCCCCCCACCCCGCCCCGCATCAGAACACCAATACAGCTAATTGGTGTGGTAACAGTAAAAGCATGAGGTAGATATTGCAGAACTTTTGGAGAATGTTTGCTGCTTAACAAGAATAAATAAATAAAATAAATAAATTCTGAAAACTTGTGAATATATCTCCAAATCAGCATCTGTTAGGTCAGCATTACCTCACAGACAAATCAGTGCAGAAGACAGTTTTACACAAATCTTATTTGCACAACCATGTGTTCCACAAGGATAGAATCATCCATGCCTAATTCCCATGACATGCCTAAAATAAAGGCCCATCCACCTCCCCTCCAGACTTCAACAGTAAAAGGACAAGACAAGAGTTTCACAGCATGAGGCACCTGTGGCTACAATGTCACTGTTGAGCAAGGCAGCAACAGAAGTGATCCAATATGGCTGATCCAGGCCTTGTGAACCGTGGAAACCGTGGGCCTTCTTCACTGTGCTTAATGGTTTCTTTTTTGAGAGCCCCCAGAGGGCTATTGACCTACAATAAAAGAAGAAAACAGGCGATTATAGCATACAAAAGAGCCAGTAAGCAAAAATATGGTGACAGAACCGGTTCAACTTTCCAGGCGCTACTCACCCATCATCTGCCCCAGACACCATATGCTCCTCATTGATCAGCTGAATACAGTCAATGGAACCCCTAATACAAAACAGCAGACCCACCACTGTTATTTATTTGCTTTCAAAAGAAGCAACCAGAATAATTTTGTAGCCAGTAGAAGATACTGGATAAATCATGGTTAATACATGCAAAGTTTAGGTAAATAACTTTAACCTAGTTTCAGAGGATAACCGCACCAGTCTGCAGTATAACAGCTAGGTTTGAGTTCAGTAGCACCTTAGATACCAACAATATTTTGGGGGTAGGAACTTTCAATACCATGTATAGATAAAGTGCTGACTAGCCACCTCTCAAACACGGGTCAGGATTTGGGGTGCACACAAAAACTCAGAGGTTAAAAAATTGGGTAAAATATTTTTAATGTTTATTGTGTACAGCACCTGCTCAATAAACAAAATAACAAAAAAATAGCTAAGGATTAAAATAATGATATAAAACATTGGTAGCGTAGCTTCGAAACAAAAAACGAGCAAAGAGAGACGAAAAGTATTGCTGATAAGAACTGGCCGGCAGCGTCTAACAGCTTCAAAATGCGTTCAGATAGCAGGTTGAAAAACAAAAGGTTATACTCAGACGCATGGAGAGAGTAATAAGAATGAGAGTAGAAGTGCTTCTTTGAATGTTGAAGGGCAATACAAAACTGCTGGTCTGGTGGCACAAACAGACCAATCACACTCTAACCCTAATTAATTGGTGCAAAGTCATTGTTGCTATCAGGTGCAAATACTTGAAAGGTGTTGTTGAAATCCTAACTACGAAGAAAATAATCCACAGCTGGGGTGTGACCTTTCGCTAAAACGGTTACAAAAAAGTTGGGAGAAAATTAAAGTAAAAAAGACAATTTCTCCACACTGGGTATCTGACACAGGGAGATTTGATTCTCAAAAGTTCATGCCCCAGAAACCTTGCCAGTCTCTAGCTTTAATTTAGTGTACATAAACATAGGACAAGAACAGATGTACATCTCACAACCATTTTTGCTGAAACAAGAGATTTCTTTACCTAAATTATTATGTGAAGAGTCACAAGAACACAAGTTTCATTGATCATCTTGATGGGAAGATCTGCCCATGAAGAAGTCCCAACTTATTAAGTGCCATCATCCGTGAGAACTAGACTAAGAACATCATTCTCTGCCACCACTGAGTTACACCACCCAGTTAACATGCACTGGATGCTATTTTGTTGTTGGGGATTTAAAGCGTACTCCTAAACAGTGATAACCTTCTTCTAAGCCTAACTGACGTAGAAGGTTATAATCCTGTTTAGGATGTAACTGTGTTGTTCAAAACCAGAAAACTCATGGAAGTCAGATGCCTCAGATGATGCCTTCATTTAAACCTTAGCATCAGAGCTCCAATTTAACAATCCAATCACTAAATTGTGGATAAAAATCACTGCTCCTGCCTCTAGGTTTATAGGGATTAGAAGAAGATGCAAGATCAAAGGATGACTTCTAAAGAAAATTTAAACAGTTAAATGACGTGGCTTCCTTCTCCAGCACAGAATCTAGTCTCCAAGAGCCAACAGCAAATATATTTAGCAAATGATTGCAGAGCAGCAGCAAAAAATGTGGCAGAGGCTGGTAAGATAAGCTTGTTGTGCTGCAAGTATACAGTCTCACTTCCTATTCTGTACAGCCTCTGTGTAAAGAAATTCCTGGGCAGAGATTGCTCTTGTACTTACTGGTGCCCATAGAACACAAGTTGGGATTCCTCAGGGATCTTCCAGACTCTGACAGTGTTATCCCTTCCCCCTGACGTGACACAGCACTCCCGGCTCAGGCTGTCCAGACCTGTGATCACATCCTGATGGCCAAACCTGAAAAGTAACAGAGTAGAGGAGATTCCATGTTGAGCTGCATGCATTCAAAAGACCAGCATTTCTTCTGGAAACATTTTGAGCATTTCCTGGCTTAGAGCTTGACACCCACAAATCCTCAGTTGTAAGAACGAAGATAGTTTGCTTTATTTGGCCAAATTAGTAACTGGCCCTCAGAAAACAAAAGGTTTGCCTGAGGGCTTGCACATTCAATAGCAGTCCAGGCTTCAACACTTTTCACATTTCTGAAAGAAAACAGTACCAATGCACCCACCACAAAATAGAGTGAGATAAAAGCATCCAAGGATCTTTGTGCATCCCTTACAAGTTTGCTTCTGAGAGACAATGATCTCCATCAGGAGAAAAGGCCAGTAGTTGAGGACAGGCTGGTTGTATTAACACATTTTTGTCTTGGTATAGATAATTACAGCTGATGAAATCAACGGTCTTCAAAACCAATCAAGCAGATTCTTTGCTTCCCATTCAGTCTTTGCATCTCAATAAGCAAAGGTCACACTATAAAATCATTAGGAAGAGAATTCTAATGCAAGCACTTTATATAATTGTGCACAGTGCAATAGCCAAACAAACATACTTTGGCACAGGAGCCGTAAAGAACAACATGGATTATGGAGGTCTACCTACCGCGTCCTCAGGAGCATTACCATATCCTGCAGAGGGATATGTGACATTTACAGTTCCAAGATATGCCAAGTACGTTCCTTAGTGTTGCAATGTACATACCCAGAATGCATGCAACTTACAAAGTTTCCACATAGGCATTCTCTGCCACATTCCACACTTTGACTGATCGATCATGTGAGGCGCTGTACAATTGGTGTGTCCCTTTTCGGAAAGACAGGCCCTGAATAAAGAACAGAAACAGACTTAGGATAGAAAGAAGACTGTGGAATGAAGAATCTTTAGCGGAAGAGGCAGACTTGTGGACTGTGGCTTGGTGCTCTGCCACAACCTCTGAACTATCTCTGTGTTTGGCCTACGCCACATTCACATCCATACTACTGCTATCAGAGCAACACAGATAAATCACAGGAGGAGGGGGGAGCTTATGGTCCTTCAAGAATCCTATGGCATTTAATTATACAAGAAAGGCTGAAGAATATTGTTTTGCATTAGAAGTGCTTTACAATACTTTTTAAAATTAATCTTTGATTTCTTCCTCTGTATCTACTACCATCTTTGATTCTTATGGCCATTTCTGTTTGGCAATTCCTAGTTCTGGTAATAATACTTTGCTTTTTGGTGTCAACCCAAAACATCTCTTTCCCCGCAGGATTTTATTTAAGGTTTTTATCTTAACAGCTTTTTATTGATCTGCTTCTACTTTATGAACCATTTTTAGGCTGTCCAATGGCTTGTTTTTTTAATACTGTGACACTGGATTAATTTCTTTAATTGAACAAGACACTGAAGAGGGGGCACAGAAAAATCCTAAATAAAGAAATCAATACATTCTCAGGAAAAACCTCAGATGCTAACAACTCTGCACAGATGTAACAAATATCCATTCCCATATTTTGATCTGGCCTTCCAGAATAGAATGAGGTAATTCACACCAAAAACATTTTACCTATCAAATCAGTACAACTGCAATAGCCCTGATTTTATTAACCAGAGTGGAGTCTAGTGAAGATTACAGACGACTGAGCAGACCAGGATATTTCTACCAGGATATTTCCAGGTTTATGTGAAATTGTTCATATAATACTTCCTTCATATCAGGAAATAGCATTCAATGGTCCTTTAAAAAGCCACGCTGCTGTCAAAAGCTGCAAGCACCAGATCTACAATATAACTCTTTCTGCCAAGCTCAAATCACTCACCGACACAGCATCACGATGACCCGTGAACTTATACAGGTGCTGGCAGGTTGCTGCTTCCCAGATCATAATGAGTTTGTTCTTATCTCCTGTAGCCTAGACAAGAGAAGTCACTTGTCAAACACCCACAGTAGCAAAATCATCAGGAGATTCGGTCAAGGACAGTTCATGCAGAGGAATGGACGGTCTTTTCCACCATCACTTAGTGCCTTCCAATCGAGAGACTGTTGGTACCCAGCTATGCGGCAACCCAGGGCAGTGGCAGAAGCTCTGCTTTGTGTTCTGTTATTAGGATGTGGCGAGGCGGCTTGTTTCTCAGAATGGGAGAAGGGCAGGCTCTCTTACCAGATATTTACCGTCCGAGGAGATAGCCATGGACATGATGTGTGCTGTATGGCCATGACTTTCTTCGGTCACCTTCTTCCCTCCATGGATCACATGCAGCTTCCTCCCGTTCTCCACGTCCCCTAAGATGCAAGGTTCTACTTAACTCTTAGCTGGACAAAGCCCCAAATCACATCGGTTTTCAACCACTTCCATAGGTGCTTGGGAATCTCTCCTTGCTCCATCAACCCAGAGCTTTCTGCAAACCAGACTTGCTGCACCAGAAGCCATGGCACGTGGGAGCCTAGTCTCTCTCTCCTAATGTGATCTGTATCCCAGATAAAAAGGGGGGGGTGGGATGGGGGCCTAGGTTTGCCCATCTGAGTTCCTTAGAGAGAATGGTGTGGGATAAAACTGCAGTAGGAAAGCACATGTGTGGTGTTCCTTTTAGCAGAGATCAAAGAGCAACTTCCAGGCTGAGATTAAAGCTTAAAACATAAAAAACACATCCCCCAATGTTGACAGCTATACAGGAAAAAAAATTTGGGCAGAGGTCAAAATGTCCTTTAGACAGATCACAACTGTTCACAGGTAACACAAAAACTTCAGTGAACATGGTAATCCTGAACAGAATTACACCAGCCTAAGCCCAATAAAGTAAAAAGACTTACACCGGTGCCACTCTGCAAAGGACTGCAACAGGCACCTAGCAATGCAACGAAACTATCTGTCAGATTAATTGGTCAGGACTTAGCAGAACGAGCACAATTTCCAGGGCTGAGAATACAAAATGCACCATAAAGGTGAAGCATAACTGTTGTGTGTGTATTTCTTTAATTGAGAGGTAAGTCACGTAAGAAGAGAGAGAAAGATGATTGGTTGGCAATTAGAGAGAATAGAGGGGTGGAGCTTGGGTAAAGACAACTCTCAAGCAGCGGGAGTCTGAAAGTTAGCGGGAGAAAAATGGTTGAGGGAGAAAAGAAGTGGCCTGACAGCAATATGAAGTTAATAGTTTAGACAATCTGGAGAGTAGATTTCTGTTTGAGCCCTACCCCACATTACATAAAGCCTAAAACCATCCAAAGGGAAAGTAGCATACATGTAGAAGACTTCGGGGAACAAAAAAGGGAGCGTCAAATACCTATTTGGTCATCGTAGTATAAGAATGAAATAAAGTGGCCCCTTCTGCACACACAAAATAATGCGTTTTCAAACCACTTTCACAACTGTTTGCAAGTGGATTTTGCCATTCTGCACAGCTTCAAAGAGAACTGAAAGCAGTTTGAAAGTGCATTATTCTGCATGTGCGGAATGAGCCAAAGTGAGGCTGACAGAAACCTTAGTTGAAGGAGACAGTGGGAGAATAGAGATAAGTAAAGTGAAAGGGGATTACCTCAACCGGAAGTAACAGACAAACATTGTTCTATTCGCTTTAGAAATAAGAACTATAACCTCATGTGATCATTACTTGTTTTAAAGGAAAAAAATAAAATTTTAATTGATGGAAGTTAACTTGGAAACATGTGATAGAGAAACTTACAAGTGGTTTCGCCTCAGGGCCACATAGACTTACGAAGGTGCTTTAGAGTTCAGACACTTTATTTTGGTAGAAGTTATAAGTAAAATGTTTGGAATTAAATTCCTGGTGGTAGCATTAAATTCCTTGAAAGGTAAAAAGGGAAAAAGTGTTCTCTCTCCAACCATGACCACAAAGGAAGAAGAGAGGATTTGTCACACCAAGGCAGAAAGTGCTCAGAATAAAAGAACTAGATAAAAAAGAGAGTGGGGAGAGAACAGAACTGAGAAAGTGTAAAGATAGATAAGGTGACCAAGTTAGGCTATATTTTGCTGATGTTACTAAGTGTGCACCCTTCACTTCCCCATACAGACAAAAAGCAGTATCTTAGTATCAGGTATGTTTTTATTAGCTGAGCCTATCACCCCCAAGGGTGGGACCAAAAGAATGTGTTTTCTCTCTCTGGCCTCTTCTTCCACTCAGCTAATACTATCCTTAGAAAGAAGTTGTCCCCTTTTGTAGAAGACAAGACTCACATTTGATGATGGAGCAGTCTTTGGCAGCAGAAAAGATGTATTTATCATCTGGTGATATGACTAGACAAGTGATGGGCAGGCGGTGTCCTTGCAGAACCTGGATGTCAGCTTGGTTTGGAAGCTGCAGCTGTTCAGAGAACCAATTAAATCAGCATTCATACCCAAGCATCAGTGGTAACTCTGCAATGAGAGCCTGCCATGTTCACAGCAGCGCTGAATATTACAATTACCAGACTTCTAGTAATAGTGGCTCTTGTGGATACAGCATCCTAGTTAATAATGTTGTAACTGCCTCAGTAAAAACACAATTAACTAGGTATAGCGCCCCCCCCCCCCCCGTGAAAGCCCCAGGCCATACTACCCCATGGGTGACCTCATCATGACATTTACCAGGCAGACTGTTTATGGGGTGGTTTGCCATTGCCTTCCCCATGGGGTGACATCACATATCATCCACATCGCTATCAATAAAAGGCTTGTCAAAGTAGCCAAGTCTTCCAAGCCTTTCTAAAGGCTGAAAGAGTCAGGATTTTTTTGTGGGGGGACATGTTTTTTCATAACTTTAGGACAAACACATATACACCCAAACATGCTGCCTGATGAAAGAAATTGATAAAAGGCATTATTGAGCAGACTCAATACTGAAAAAAGTGGTTCTTCAGAATTGTGGCTCCAGCTTGTGAATGTTTGAAAGATAATAAGCAACATCTTGTACTGAGCCTAGAAACAAACTGAAAGCCAATCAAGTTCAAATGGTTCAGATTTGGTACTATATATAGTAACTTGCAGCATCTAATGATTCTGCAAGATGAGTACGGGTAATTCACCCCTTGGAATCAATAACAAATAATTCAAACACCACCAAAATAATTCATTATTCTGCATGATATAACCCAAAAAATATATATGTTATGTTGGATGGTTTGAAGTTCTGCCCACCAGGAGCCTCAGCCAATCATTTTTAAAAAGGGAAGTGGGATGTTGAAAGGAGGGGGGAAAGGAGAAGTTTGGCAGTTTAACTGCTGGCCAATTGACAGAATTGGAGCTTATTGGATTTTGGTGGGAGAGAGGTTAGGAGCTCTGATGGTTAGGAGTCCATTAGGGGCTTTGGTTATTTTCAAGAGAGGTAGGGCTTTGATGCCATTCCTGTCAGTTAAATGTCTTTCTGTTCCATGCTATAAGTATGAATCAGGCAACCTGCATTTAACTATTGCGTATGCACAGGCCCCAGTTCTCCAGTAACATTGTTACTGTAATACTCAGAGGGCTAGAGAAAATGAAAACAAACAACTGAGTCACTCCAACCACTGAAATAAGCCTGTTTCTTAGTTGTTTTCATCCAGTCCACAGTGTGCTTCCTTCAAGCCTATAATCTCCTCATAATAGGCCAAATGTGGCACTTTCATTTACAGACTATGCAGCACCAAAGCCTCAATTGTAAAAAATAAATGATTAATACAAACAAAAATGATTGTAGGGTGTGAAATTCATGCACGTAGTTACTAGTTAGGAGATGGGGTGTTGTCACACTCTCTAGTATCAAGTCACATGACTTTTTCCATTCCCATACTATAATGGACTAAAAAGGAAATACAGACAGCTACGAATACACAGACCAGGCCAGAAATGTTAACATGGAACATCAACCTTCCCAACTATTCAAATTATTGGAAATATAAGCATTTAAGATTTTGTTACTAAACAAAAGCCACGTCTTTTCCATCAAACCAGATTTTTTAAATGCCCAGTAAGAAGGGAGAACAAAGAGGATAAAACCAAGTTTAAGAAATCTCAAGCAGAAAAACACAGCTATTTTCTCCATCAATCTTCTGCTTCAAGAAAAAGCAAGAACTTCTCTCTAGTACTGCAGGGAAGTGACTTCTACTTACACTTTTGGCTATTTGTCGCTGTAATTTCCCTTTCTGCTCAAGCTGCAGGAGAAAGATGAAATAAAAATTAATGTGACCAAAGCATAGGGAAAATACCTTCACAGAACTAATCACTTATAGACTGCTAAGGGTGATCAAAATCTTTCTCATCTGTTACAAAGCAAAGACTTAATTTGTTAGATCTCATGATAATTTTTTTTGCCAAGGTGCAAAGAAGTAAGGCATCCAATGAACCCTGCAGCTACACTGAATACTGGAAGCTCAAAACTTTGGAATATTGAAAACTGAAGAACTTGCATATTTTTATTAGCACTGATTTTCTAATGCCTAGAACTGTACCTGGAAATGCTACAAAGCAGAAGACATTGCGCAATTTAGCCATTAAGAAATATGCTATGATTTAACAGATCCCTCAGTTCAATTCTCATTTCGATCAAACACGGTCAGTGGCCTTAGCCAAGTCATCTCCTCTCCATTTCAGGCCTTAAACTCAGCCCTCATCTGCAATATGGAGATAACACTGGCTTACCTTGCAGAGTAAATTAAGCTCTGAACACTGAAAGCATTATATAAATTCAATCTATGTACTAATGGTGAAGATGGATGCATAAATCTGAGAACACTTAAATCTGGTGACTGAAACTGTGAATAGGCAAGACAGATCTTTCTATAAACTTGAAAAGGGCCCCAGGTTTGCAGAAAAATCTGAAATTATAAATCTGTATTATAATGGAGACAATGGAAATCAGAAGGTTGAAATCATGTAATAATGTCTGACCACATGCTTTGCATCCAGAAAATTCATCTGATCCCTTCAGTTTCTAAAAGGATATCTGCTATGTGCACTGGCATTCTTTTCTACCTGCAATCTCAAAGAACTATTTTCAGTCACAGTAGACCATACTGAGCAAGATGCATCTATGTTCTGATTTGGGTAAGGATAGCTTCACGTGTTCAACAAATATTCAGACTAGATAAAAATGCTATGCATTCACAAGCCTTTGGCTAGGATAGCATTCTTAAATCTTGTTGAGTCTGTGGACTGCAGGAAACCATGGCACTCAGAGATGCCATGATGAAGATTACTGGGCTAGAATGTTGTCCTTGCCTGTACGTAAGTCAGGAGCACTTCTGTGATTCGTTTACAGCAATGGTGGCGAACCTATGGCACGGGTGCCAGAGGTGAAACTCAGAGCCCTCTCTGTGGACACGTGCAAACAGTCTCCCCACCCCCCCACCCCCACATCTAGTCTGGCCTAGGCTGCTGGGCTCGATTATTAGCATTAAACCTAAGACCTAGTTTTGGGGAAGCAGTGTAGGTAACCCTGTTAAGCACTGCTAAACGCCACTGATTTTCATACGAAGAACTAAAGTGTGATCCTTTACCTGGGAGTAAGCTCGGTTGCTGGCAATGGGGCTTGCTTCTGAATAAACCCTCCTAGGGTCGTGATTCACCCGTTGGAAGAGTTGTACAGTTGCTTCAAAGCAAAGCCACTGACTACCACCAAGCTTACTCCCGAGTAACGCACACCTCTGAGCCAACCGTTTTTCCTAAACAAAAACCTCAATATTCAGGTTAAATTGCCGTGTTGGCACTTTGTGATAAATAAGCGGGTTTTGGGTTGCAATTTGGGCACTCGGTCTCGAAAAGGTTCGCCATCACTGGTTTACAGGAATACCACAACAGAATAGGAAGGTACACTTGGTGCTTCAGGTTTGTCAGAATGCTCAGATCTCAAGGTGAATCTGAATTCTATTCAAGGATCCAGATGCTATCACTTCACACACTCATGTGATTAAAATAACAATGGAATGCTTAACTCAAGCAAGGATCTCTTAGCTATACAATGCAAGGAGAATAATGTCCTGCTTTCACTTGCACTTTGTTCCTGGAAACTAAGTCTGGCCAGGCAAAAAGAACTGCTTGTTCTGTCTATTTACAAAGAGCCCCTTGGTCCTACATGTTTAAGACTTGCTTTTCTCATAAGCCTTGTTCATACAGCAACAAAAGCTGAGCTCACTTAGTCCTTGTACGGTAGGAATTTCTGTTTATCCCACTAATGAGATTTATTATCCTTTTAAAGGAAAAATCAGAAGATTGGTCCTCTGCTTGCTGATGCCCCCATCATGAGTGAGAAGTTCAGGGCAGTTCTTCAATCCCTCCCCAAGTATCCTACTCACCACATCTTCCTTCAGTCGACCAGCAACCAGATCCCTTTCTAAGGCCTCTTCTTCTGCTTTTTCCTCTTCTGCCCAAGCCAAAAAATGATCATACATGAGGAACATGGCTCAGGAAGGGAGGTTGGGGCAGTGATGGATGCATAAATGCAGATTCTGCTAGTCACATACCCGACTACTCTCCCCCACATACACACAGATACTCAGTCACCAAGATACATCAGTTAACACACTAGTAGTCAATTTACACATTACAAATATTGGTTTGTCATTTGAAGATGTTGCGTATGTCAGTTTCTTGCTCATGTCCATGTTAGTGCATGTAGGCACAAAACAACTGCTTTTAGATTTGTTTGTGCAAGCTTGTGAGCTTAATTTCAACATTTATGAAATGTTCAGGAAAGTTTCATAAGAAACAATATTTAGGAGCTGTTTCCTTTTCCAGTACATATTATGAGCATTCCTAAAAAGTACTTTTCTACCTGTATACTTGAGAGTTTGGTGTTTAATACCAGTATCAGGTATAGCTCATCTGTACATAATATGCTTTCAACATACAAAATCCCAGGTTCATTCTAGCTGAAAACATAGGCTGAAAAGGACCCATCTCTAACTAACTTTGAAAAGTCACTATCAATCAGTGTTGACAATACTGAGCTAGATATAGCAGTGGTCTAACTTGGTACAAGCAAATGTCCATACATGCTTATTCATATTCAAGGGCTTGATTTCCAGTCAATTAAGCGGCTATTTTTAAAAATTGTCTGGCTGCCCAATCATATTAAGCTGAAGCCCACCCTTCACCTTGCTGTCGAAGTTGCTCCAGGTATAATTTTGCTAATCTCAATTTCTTCTCTTGTGGTGTCTCTTCAATCTCCTCTTCTGCTTCATTGTTCTTTTTCTTTGCAGGGCTATGAGAGGACAGCACAGAGAAGGAGACAATAATCTACATGGAAGAATCTCACCCCCCTCCCCCGTTGATAACTATCCATCAGCATCACAGAACATGAAACAAAATGTATCTGGAATGAAAGCACAGTTGTATGCCTTCTTAAAAATACCCTTACGCATAATATGGGAGCTTAGAATAATAGAAATCACACATCTTTATATGACAGGTAAGAACTAACGGAACACTCTTCTTTGCTAAATAAAAATGTAGCAAAAATATAAGGACTCAGAAAGAACCTCAGCTGCTTTTCTGAAATAGAGGGGAGCAGAATATCTCTATATGTTGTTATAGCTACTTGAAGTGGCCTACGTATCTATTACGTAGGTCTACGTATCTAATACACAGATTGCATACATATTACTGCCCAAACTCTTTCACATATATACCAACAGGAAAGTCATATAAGATTTTGTTTTTCTGAAGTTACAACTCTGTTTAAGAACATATAACAACTGTCCTGGGCACACCATTACCTATCTGGCTCAGAGTCACTGGAGATCTCCTCATTCAGTTTGGAGCCACCTTTCTGCCAGGATTTCTCCTCCGCCACTAGAAACTGAAAATAAGAATTGCTTTCAAAACATAGCTGTAATTCTGATAGATAAAATTATTACTCAAGACCATAATATTCTTCCTGTAGTACTACAGAAAAGTAGGGAAATAGCAAATAATAAATCAATTGAAAACTTGGGAACTCCTGCAGTCAAAACTATTTTTACCCAAAGAAGAATCTTTGTCAACAATTCTCCCAAACAGACCATGTCCAACTATTTATGCAGACGGCACAAACTACAACATTGTAACTCATATCAATTTGCCTTTCTAAGGTTCTCAGATGATCTGAAATTATCCTTACTCCTTCCTTAAGCAATCACTGAAGTCGACAAGACCGACATCATTCTACATACAAGCAAGATAACTTCCCAAGGCTACCCTGCTAAGCATGTTAATCAAGGAATAGGTCAGCACACCAAGCTTCTGGCCAACAATTTATCACGCCACCCACACAATACGTCGATTACATTTTTAACCCACTCTTCTATCAGTGCGTCTGAAATACACAGATCTCCCTTTACTGCCCGCTGCCATCCAGATTAGACAGAACTACTTGTTGGATTAAATGACCCCAACTAAATCACCAGGACCGCGGACCCTTCCTTCGCGTAGTCCTGCATGGCCAGATCAACCCCAGAGGACCACGATCCCAGCCGCCTCTCCTTTCCTTTCCCCACTATCTCCCTTGCTAACCTTTCGCCTCTTGCCGCCGGCCCCTCCAGCAGCTGCAGAAGAAACATCTCGCAGCCTTTGCTTTTTTCTGTTCATGCCCGCAGCCGCCATGCTACCGGAGGGACACTTCCTGCACGTGGCTCTCTGAACCTATTCCCCAGGCCTTTCCCAAAAGACAGAAGCAACGCCAGCCTCCTCCCATTGGCTGAAAATCTTCTGAGAAACCCCGCCTCCTTCGGAAGTGGGGGGGTGTTCTTCTGGAGAAGTCGCGACTTTATTCTCCTTGGTCTATAGTTGGATAAACTCCTCCTCTTCCATTCTCTCATTGGTCCTCTCAAGGCTTAGGCCCACCAATATTGGGCATGCGCATTGTATTGGGGGAAACCGAGAAGCGAAGCAGGCGCTCCTGTAGTGTGGTTTGCATACCAGTTGGGGGCAGCCTCGAGTAGGAGCTGCAATCGGCTCAACTTCCCTGCGGAGCGCCGTGTTTAAAGCTGTTAAGGAGTCGAGGGGAGGGACTGGTGGTTGCTGTTGAGTCACTCCGCTAAATGCAGAATGAGTGAAGGGAAGGGATGCCCGGCTTCGGGCGAGGGCGCGGCCTTGGAGACTCGCCGGCTGGCTTTCTAGTTTGCTTTCCTATCAAACTTGGAAACGCCTTTTTCGCTTCTCTTTATTCCCCCCCCCCCCCCCCCCCCGTTTTAAACTGAATCTGCTGAAGAGTTCTGAGGATCCTTCAGATTTGTGCGGGCTTTTTGTTACCGCAATAAAAACACGCTTTTATTTATACATATACACACGTTTACAAGAGTTTTTCATGGCGGGTTGGTTCGGCTCTGTGCCGTAAACCGCCATGCACGGGATGAGCCCAGTTGCATTCACTGAGCCCGAGGGCTCCTCCCGCTGGCATTGCCGGGATCCCTTGGGAGGATCTCTGGCTGTTCCAGCGGCGATCCGAGCTGCCCGTTGGTTGCCTGTGGGCCGCGCTATAGAGGCGTGTTGTTGCTGCACTGTTATGTAGGCAGGCTGAGGTCACCAGCAGGCAGGGGAAAGAGAAAGCACTGATTGCAGCAAAGGCTGACTTGCCCAAACTTGCCCGGCTGCCGACCTTTCCGCTGCCAATACCGACGGCGGACCCCCCCACCCTTCCCCGGTAAGTTTGGTACCCCAGGGCAGGAGGGGGTAAGGAATAGGGCGGGTGGTGGCTTCTCTAGGGATGCATTGCTGCTAAAGTGATGAGCAAGGGAAGATATCCTGGAACTGATTTCTAAGACAGAGAAAAGTCAGGGACGGTCCCAAGGGTAGAAGGGTTGGCGGCTGGTTCACTTCTTCCAGGCCACTGCAGCTGGAGTAAGTAAATGCATGCCTTACTGGGCGACAGAACCCCAAATAGAAATACTTTCGTTTCAGAGGCCACCGATTGCTGAAGGCTTGTAAATAGATCGCCCAAGGCAAGCAATCAAACCCGGAAGTTTTGTAAACAACAAAAGAGGTGCTCTGGCTTGGCTGGTTGAGGCTGGTGGTTAAATTAAGTATATATGGGCAAGTAGGCTAGTCACAATTCTCATGATCTAGTAACATTTGTTTGCTGTAGATCTTCACTACTGGATAAGCAATGCATCCAGTAAAAGAGCAAGATTCAAGTCCTATGGAACCTTCAAGGTCAATACTATTTTCCTGGTATAAGTTTTTATGGTCAGATAACACTATGAATGGCAATCACTGAGCCCATTTATCACAGTTAGATTGTTGGAGGGGTATTGCAAAGAAGGGAGTCAAGATGTAAAGGTACAAATTCAAAGTGTAATCAGCTTGATTAAAGCAAGGTAGAAATGTTTAGGGGCAAAAAATTAGCATCTGTAATGGGATAAGCATCCTGTGTTCCTATCATTCTCTTCAGATACAGACCAACATCTGAAAGGCACTTTCTGTGGCTGAACTCCTCATTTGGAAGTACAAGGAGCTATTGGAAACTATAACCAGCATAGTAACATTATTTGCCATGCACAGATTATATCCATTCCATTCTTGGAGGGAGAGAGAGTGGTTTAGCTTATTTTATGTGAATCATCTGAAAAATATTTGCAAACAGCTTTCTGAAGCAAATCTGCTAAATTGTCTGTCACAGTACTATTTAGACTGGAAGCTGGTTAACAATGGCTAACAAAATGATCTGTAAGATCTTGGTCTTCTCTGTGCCACTAGGGAGCCTTAGACAATGGTTTGCTGCTAGTATATTGTCCACCTCGTTGCCGGGCAGCTTCCCTATCTGAGCTGACGGAGGTGGGCTCAGATGTGGGGTTGGAGTCCCCTGCCATGGCGGTGCTGGGGAATTTCAACATTCACACACAGACTAGACTCACTGGACCAGCTCAACTTTTTATGACCTCTATAACGACGATACATCTGTCTCAGTTTGTGACTGGCCCAACTCATACAGCAGGACATATCCTTGTTTTAGCCTTTGCCACAGACTGTAGTAGTGGAGACTACCCATTAATACAATGGCTGATAATAAGGCCATTATCATGGATCAAAAATTTCCTGGTAAGATTTGGAACTGCAGTGACAATTCTCTCCCGCCCCCAAGAGGAGGGAGATAGTCCGCCCTTGGAGTCTTATGGAACCCGAATGGTTCCTGAATGCTCTGGGGGATTTTCTGGATGGACTGTCGAGGCTCTTGTCTCTCTCTGGAATGTAGAGATGAACAGGGCCAGTGACATGATTGCTCCCAAGTGCCTTCGCCTTACCAGTAGAACCCATAAAACTCTGTGGTATTCTATGGAGCTCCAGGCTATGAAACAGGAAGGTTGACGGCTAGTGCACAGGTGCCTTAAATCCCACTGTGAGGCTGGCTGAACCCGAGTTAGAGCACATTAGTGTGCCTATCAGGTGGCAGTGGTGAGGGTAAAAAGGAGTTCTTTTTTTCTACCACGATTGAATCCTCAAGTATTTGTCCAGCAAAACTTTTCTGTATATTGAATGGCCTTGTAAGATCAAGGCCTAGGATCCAAGGGCAGTAGACAATAAGGTTTGTTGTGAAAACTTTGCAAGATACTTTTAGGGCAAAGTTGCTCCGATCCACAAGGAATTGGATACCACAACTGAGAATGGTCATGAGGCATTCAGAGAACCATCTGGTCCAGTTATTTTGTATCAGTTTCACTTAACGAGACCTGACGATATGGACAAGTTGCTTGCTGGGGTCTGGCCAACTACATTCTTTTTAGACACTTGTCCTCTTTGGCTTACAAAAACTAGCCACTGGATATTATTGATTGAATACAGGATATGCCAGCAGTAAATACCTCCTTGAGAGAGGTGGTGGTTACACTGGCTCTCAACAAGGCGGTGGTGCACCCCCTTCTTAAGAGATCGCCTTTAGACCCTGAAGATCTAAACAAGTATCGCCTGGTGGCTACCATACCCCTTTTAGCCAAGATATTAGAGAGGATGTGTCCATTCAACCACAGGTATGCTTGGAAGAAGCTGATTATCTAGACCAGGGGTAGGGAACCTGCAGCTCTCCAGATGTTCAGGAACTACAATTCCCATCAGCCTCTGTCAGCATGGCCAATTGGGCATGCTGGTAGGGGCTGATGGGAATTGTAGTTCCTGAACATCTGGAGAGCCGCAGGTTCCCTACCCCTGATCTAGACCCACTTCGATCTGGACTCAGGCCTGCTTGTGGAACTGAAGCAGCCTTGATCTGGGAGGGAGATGGGGGCAGTATGGCTTTGTTGGTCCTCCTGCATCTCTCTTTTGATACTGTTGATCATAGTATCCTCATGGGAAGCCTACGGAGCTTGGGAGTTGAAGGCACCACTTTGCAATGGTTCCATTCCTACATCCACGGCGGAACCAGAGAGTAGTCATGGGAGACTCTTCTCGACACTGTGAGTCCTCTCTTGTGAGGTCCCTCAGGGTTCAATTTTGTTTCTCTTGCTTTTTAACATCTATATGAAACCACTGGGGAGGTTATCAGGATGTTTGGCATAAGATGCCATCAATATGCTTATGACACTCAGCTCTAATTCTTGGTTCCATCCGAATCAGAAGAGGTGGTCGACATTTTTGACAGGTGCTTGGAGGCAGTAATGAGCTGGATGAAGACCAGTAAATTGAGGCTGAATCCAGGCAACACGAGGATACTGTGTGTCAGTGGGACTCGGGTCTGTGAAGTGTGAAGAAATCATGTACTTGATGGGGCTGTATTGCCCTGAAAGGGACAAGTGTGAAATCTGGGGGTGTTCCTGAACTCTGCTATGATACTTGAAGTTCAGGTGGAGGCCAGGAGTACCTGTTCCCAGCTCTGACTGGTTCATCAGCTATGGCGCCTTCTGGACAGAGATGATCTGGCTACAGTAATCCATGGGCTGGTATCCACCAGATTGGACTTATTGTAATGTGCTTTACATGGGCTGCCCTTGAAGATGGTTCAGAAGCTGCAGCTAGTGTAGAACATGGCAGCAAGACTGCTAACAGACTTTGCTGGCCACATGCACATCATGCCAATCTTAGAAGAACTGCACTGACTGCCAGTTCACCACTGAGCCCAGTGTAAGATGTTATTGTTGGCTTATACAGTCATAAATGGCTTGGACCCCAGATATTTTCCCTGAGCGACCTGCCTGTGCCCTAAGATCAGCAGATGAAGCCCTTCTGGTACTACTTTCACTTACAATAATAAAAGAGGTGGAGACCTGAGAAAGGGGTTTTTCAGTAGTGGCCTCAAGACTGTGGAACCCAAGGTGTGTCAAGCATCCTCTTTTAATGCATTCAGAAAACTTGTAAAGGCTCACCTATTTTCCCTGGCCTTGGGATGAAGAGATGGTTTCCTCCTTCTGGTAACAGGAATTTTTAAATAGGTTTTATGAATTTTAAACGGATGTTATGAATTTTAATGTTTTTATAAATTTTGATAGGTTTTTTGGATTTTAAATGGTATTGGTATAGGGTTAAATATTGCATTTGAGTTTTTTTGTTGTACATGTACCCTACCCATTCCTGACCACAGTCAAGAATCGGTTATTGGTTTTATATAATTTTTATCTTGGGTTATAGCCCACCTTGAGACTTTCGGGTAGAGGGTGGGCTAGAAATACATAAAAATAAATAATGTATTAATTCTCCCCTACAACCTCTCCCCTACAACGTGAAGATAACACTGACTGTTCTTATAGGAATTGAAGGAATTGCTAAGGTAATAAACGTGAAGTATAAAAGTGCCATAGGTTATAAATTGGATTAATGCTACTAGGAGGCTATTAGTATCTCGTATTAAGGGTTGATTTGGAGTTCCATTTATTTATTTACTTCATTTATGCCCTACCTGTTTTTTCCAGTGGGTATACAAATCAGCTTGCATTGTTCTGTTCTCCGTTTTATTCTTACAACTACCCTAGCTAGACTGAGAGAGAGAGAGCGCAACTGGGTCACAGTCACCCAGCAAGCTTCCATGGTACAGTGATAATTTGAACCCATGACTCCCAGATCCTAGTCAAACACTCTAACCATTACATAATACTACCTTTTAGTTTTGTGAGGCTAAGTAGCGTTGCTCAATGGCCAGAGCAAACAGTTCAAAGTGAAAATAACATTCTTCAGTTGAGGCAAACTTCAGGGAGATGGCAAGTTACCCATTCTTGATTTGGTGTGGTGAACAGAGTAAGGGAACAAAGTGTTTGTTTTCTGTTGGGTTGTTGGAGTTTTACTGAATTTGAGTCTCTGCCCTAACATAAAGACCAAACATTTAGTAGACATATGTCAAAGTCCTAAGAGTCTCCGCCGTAGCACAGAGAAACGTGCTATGTGGGTGGGTAGAGTTAGGGTCCTGCAGAAACGGAACGGTCCTTTCCTTGGTCTGATTTTGTGCAGAATCTGAAAGCTGCTGTATGTCTTTATGCAGCTTGTGTTGGATGTGCACTTTTTACTCATCTGGTTTTGTTTTTGTGTCATCTGTGTACAGATGCGACTAGGCCTTGTGTTATGTTCCTGTATGAACTATGTGGAAGAGAGTGAAATGTTTATACAGGAAGTTCAGGCATTTTCTGTTCACCATTTTCAAAACCTTGCAGTAAAGCATAAATTTAGAAATTTATTTCCCTTTTGGGCCTAAATTACTCGCATTATACAAAGGAAACTAGAAGTATCCTTTGGTCAGTATTTCCTTTTGCTTTGACACCATTTGATATCATGTTGTTTTGAGATGACACATGCCAGTAAAGTTAAATGAAAACCACTTTCACTGTTATGTACTTTGAGATCAATTCCCAAGTACTACATGAACATATATAATATTGTTTATTATACACATACATTTATGCTTCTGATTTGGCGGTAAACTCTGTGCCACGGTTTGCCCTGAAAAGGATTGGATTGCAGTGTGGACAAAAGCTGTAATTTATGCATGCACCAACCATTAATAAATAATAGTAACACAGTTCAAGAACATTCTGTTCCCATAGGAAACAGAAGTTGAAATTTTGCCATTATCTGTCCTACAGATATAGCATAAATCACGAATTTGACAACAGTGGAGTTGTGTGGAATTCAGACTGTTTGGATCAATCTTTGGGACTTCCTTACATAACCAGTTGCTTGCAACTTTGATATGATTAATTCTGATGGACTCTTGGAATTATTTTGCTCCAGTTGTGTAGAAAAAAACTTTTTCCCTAAGGAGAAAAGCTTTAAGTTTACGTCCCCACCCGGCCTCTGTGTTCTGCAGAGGCCAATCTACTGGTGGTCCCGAGCCCCTCCATGATACGGCTAGCCTCCACCCGGGCCAGGGCCTTCAGTTCCCTGGCCCCTGCCTGGTGGAACTCTTTGCCACCATCTGTCCGTGCCCTATGGGACCTTGAACAGTTATTCAGGACTTGCAAAACGAAATTATTCCACCGGGTCTTGGGGGGGAGGGGGTTAGCCGTTGAAGTGGCATCCCCTACATTCCATCTGTTGGGCGAATTTGTGAAATCTGATGCTGTTCCACCTTGTCTTCCCTCTTTGACACAAATAAGATTGTCACCTTACCATATTGCCATCTAATTTTTATACTGGTTTGTGCTGTGTTTCTTAACTTATTAATTTTAAGTGGTTTTATATTGTACTGGGTTTTATTTTGTTGTAAACCTCCCAGAGCCCTTCGGGGGTGGGCGGTATAAAAAGTCCAACTAATTAATTGATTGATTGATTGATTGATTGATTGATTGATTGATTGATTGATTGATTGATTGATTGATTGATTGATTGATTAATAATAAATGGTGAGGCTGAGCACCAAATGGTATGCTGCCAGGTCTATGACTAGGTGTCCTAATGTTGTCTGTCTTAATTAAACAGGAGTCTAGTGACACATCACAGACCAGTCAATCTTATGTGAGTCAGAGCTTGCTTTATCATCTATCTCATCTAATGTATTAGTTCTAATTCATTAGTATCATCTAACTCATCTAATTTATTAGTTCTGGGTTGAAGTAAGCTGTGATCCACAAAAACTTCCACTGGAATAAATTTTGTAAGGCCTTAAGGTGCTGCTGGACTCCTGTTCCATTTTGCTCCAACAGAAGAACATGGTTACACCACTGAGGTTTTAAAAATGAAATTAGATAGGGACTGGGAGATGCCAGCTTGATCAGATCATGGGATAGTAGATAACTAATCCACCCATGATGGTTTTCTGACTGAATTCCCTCCCTGCTGCTGCTTCTTGGGGTGGGGGGAGATATCATTACTGGCATGGTTTCCCTTAATGGGCCAGCAGCAGTTCAGGGGAAAGATATTTCTATGAGGAAATATTTTTAGTGATTGGCAGTTCCCTGCAGCTGCATTTCATTTTACAAAGGAGAGGTATCAAGACTCCCTGTTTTAAAAAGCCCATGCTTAATATAGAGTTTGGTCCTGAGTTGGCTAGGAACCAGATGTTTTAGGAGCTTGTGTAATGGCGGGGGGGGGGGTGTTGTTAGTGAGAGTGGAACCTAAAAGTGGTCTTTGACTGTGAGTGCTGCAGTAGTTTTTGCTGTTTGCCTAAGGCGTAGGTTTCAGCCTCTGGCTTAGGGTCATGCTACTGGCAGCATGTTTGAAGAAAGAAGCAGCGGAACTGGTTCCATTTGGGACTTGTCAAGCTGTTTTAGAGTGATGTCTAAACAGAAAAACCTTGGACTAACTGAAACCAAATAACTTAGCAAGAAAATGTGAATCAGCTAGCACTGAAACAATGCAAGGGAGTCGGTTCCCAACATGATCCCATGGCAGACACTTTTTCTTTTCCGCTTTGGGTGGAGAGGAGGGACTGAGTTCTCTTCAGGAATATTAGTTGTTTGCAACAGGTCCCCAGGAATTCACACCCAGGACTGAGTCAGTCTCTCTCCTTGCAGTACCAAGTGATTTTAATTAGCTCTTCTGATGTTGTTTGTGTCTGTGTGTGTGGTGGAAATAGGTTGAGACTCTCCTCTGGATATCATGCCCCCGAAGCGCAAGGCCCCTGCCCAAACCCAGACAGCAGTCAAGGGCAAGAAGGTAAAAAAGGAGCCTGAGCCAGAAGAAGACAGCTTCCGTTCCACCGTGGAAGCACTGAAGGCAGCTCCCAAGGAGAAGCTGAAAGCTAAAATCGATGTTTCCTGCTACCTATGTAAAGCCAGTGACGCCAAGGTAAGGTTAACACTTTGACAGAAGTTCTACTTGTGCTCTGTCTGCATTGGGCACAGTGGAGGGAAGAAAGCACTTACTATTTTTCCTAACTTTGGAACAGGATGGCACAATGTAAAAGGAGGCTACTGTCTCCTGATCATCTGTGGCTGGAATTATTATTAATTTGATTTTGACATTGTTGAAGGCTTTCACGGCTGGAATCACTGGGGTGCTGTGTGGTTTCCGGGCTGTATGGCCGTGTTCTAGCAGCATTCTCTCCTGACATTTTGCCTGCATCTGTGGCTGGCATCTTCAGAGGATCCTCTGAAGATGCCAGCCACAGATGCAGGCAAAACATCAGGAGAGAATGCTGCTAGAACACGGCCATACAGCCTGGAAACCACACAGCACCCCAATTTGATCTTGAGCTTTCTTTCATCTTGAAGCTCTTTCTGCTGAGTCTCTGTTGTTTTGGTTAAGTGACCTGTTCACCCAGTTATAAGTCACATTTCATCTGTATGTAGAAGGAAAATTAACTGAGTTGGGAGCATGTTTTTCCTGCCAGCTCATTAGCTAATAATTTCCTGGTACAGATGTGGAAAACATTCTTTCTTCAGGATTCCAACACAGATAGGAATTATGATAATAGAATCACAGAGTTGGGAGGAGCCACACAGGCTTTCTAGTGATCTCTCTCCAATGCAGAATCAGCCTGAAGCATCCCTGACAAGTATCTATCCAACCACTTCTTAGAGACTGCCAGTAAGAGGGAGCTTACCACCATCACAGGCAGCCAATTCCACTGCTGAGCAGCTCTTACTGTAAAAAAATTATAGTATCATAGAGTTGGAATTCATCAGTCTCTAACATGAACTACATTAGTAGCCTGAGATAATATTGATATAATGCTGGGGATTCCTGGCAAGGTATTTAATAGTAATATTTTTATGGTGCTTGCCTTGTTTGTTCTTGCAGTACTCCTGCATCATAATAGTATTCTCCTTTTTAGAAATGCCAAACTAAGACTGAGATATAGGGGTTGACTGAGCGCCATTCTGTCAGTCTATGGATGAACAGGTCAAAGTGCAGGGTTCCACTGATATGCACTGATTTATCTCTTTCTGGCATAAATGCAACATGGTTGTGAGTGTCTAAGAAGAGGTGTTCTCATATTTCCTGTTTAATGTTTATTCTTGTAGGTCTATGAGGACTATGATTGCATGCTGAACCAAACCAACATAGGCCACAACAACAACAAATTTTACATTATCCAACTCATAGAGCATAATGGGAGTTACAGCTGTTGGAACCGTTGGGGTCGGGTGGTAAGTATCTTTTGCACACTGTGACTGCTGGGGCTCAAGCATGCTTCTCCTTTGATCCAGGTGGTGGGTCACAAACTCTGAAAATGTAATAGCTGTTTCTTTAAACATGCTTCTGAGAGCTATCCTGAGACAATTTTAGCCATTATTCAGATTTCTTATGTATCCTCCTATAATGTTTCCTAAACTGTAGTTTCCAGATAGGCCCCAAGGACCTGCTTGCAAGCAGCATTCCCTGAACGTGTTCCTTGCTGGTTCTGTACAGTATGCATCTCTGTTTCCCCACCCCCTAGTTAGATAGGATCTAGTATTGTTTATGTGGCCAGGAAGACCTACAAGTATTAGACATCCATCTGAGTGAATGTGACACACTTTCTTGTTTGGTCTAAATTCAAACTGGGAAAACCAAGTGTGCTCCTATTCATAGAAGGCTGAGTTTTACATCCAGTGTGTAACAGATGACAATCACATAAATACTATGGGATCACTTTGGTTAAGTAAGCTTGAAAAGGAGCATGGGCAGCTCAATCAGTGTATGTGTGTTTGTGTGGACCGCTCTGTGGAGTCGGTGCAGCTCTGCGCCAGCATGGGTACCCACCCTGCCAGCGTGAGGGGGAATTACTTACCGTGGTGCCTGAGTGTTACATGGCTCAACAGTGCCCAACCTGGAAGCTGCTGCCCTCGCCTAGGCTTGACAGCACAAAAAACATTGCCACTGCAGCTGGGGGTGTTTGAGGGGTAGGCTGGAGCAGAACCGTCATTAGTCAGCTTCCTCTCAGCCTTTGTCTGTCAGAACACCAGCACTAGAGATTTGGGCTTACGCCACTCTTTTGGATGGCATAAGCCCATGGTGCCCAATGGAGGGCTTCTCAGCAGTGGGGAAACTTTTTTTTTAGCCTCCCTGCACTACCAAGAAGTCCTCCTGAACGTGGCGAGGCAGTGGCAAAGTGGTGCTGTGACCCACTGCCACAGGCTCTGGATTGTTCTGTAGAACCTGAATATGCTGAGCAGCAGGACAGTTTTTATTGAGAAGAAGAACACTTGTGCAATCAGATTAATATAGCACATAGAGCATAATATAACACCCAATACTACAATGAGCATTTTGAAAAGAAGAGTTCCAAATAGTCACCTGTCCTTTTGTGTGATGTGTACTACTCAAGGAAGGGAAGTAGGAAATACAAGAGAGAGCAGGAGGGGAAAGTAGAAGTATGTATTGGGATCTGTCTTGTTTCTCGTGTGGTGTGATCAGCCTGTTAGTACTCTGGCCATGCCCCCTTTCTGCCTGTATTCAAGCTTTGTTCTACAAATAGCCAACCACGTGTTTTGTTGGTTTCATGTGGGTGTAACACTAGCTGGTCTGGGACCAAGAGGGGAAAAGGGGAGAGGCTGACAAAATTGAGGTTTGATGGCAACACTGGAAGGTGAAAGCTATAAAACTGGGCTGCTCACGAAGTAGGGCTATCTGCATGTTTGGTGGGTTCTCTTGGGTATGCAGAAAGATAAATTAGTAAGAAGGGGGAAACTTAAAATGGCTGGAGGATGAAAAATGCTCCAAAAGCAGTGGAATTTTAAGAGCAATTGAGCAACATTGAAAGAATAAGGAGAAGCAAAAGGAAAAATGGCCTGCTCAGGTCCCTGGAAGGGGAGGTTTGGGGTGGGCGTGGGATTGTCCCTCCCCCAGCTTATTGTAAAACTGCCCACAAGACTGTAAACACTTTAAAGTCAATCATGCTTGCAAATACGTTCATGAACTCTCTGTGTATTTATCTGCAGCTGTGTATCCAGCACAGGTGTTATCAGAGGCACAGTCTTGTAGGTTCCCATGATAGTCATTATTCAAAGTAGTTGCTCCAGACATGTACGCTTGCTTCAGGTCAACAGGTTTATAGTCACAGTATGCAAATCTCTCACTTTGACTTCTGAGATATGTGATGTGAAGCAGTTTGACTCAGGTGATTAGGTATGTAAAGCAATACATTTCTCCTTTCTGCTGGCCAAGGATTCTGTTAATAAAAATCTATGCAATGAATCTTTAAGGATCTATTGCCACTATCTGCTATGTGGCTAAACTACACACTCCACAATGTGTTTCTCATACATAGCCTGTATTTAGCTGCCTGAGTACAGTTCACTTTATCATGCTGTGCTTCTTCTGCTGTACTCTTCTCACCCCCCCCCCCCGCCACACACACACACACACTTTTCCTGATTTGTTGTTCTATAGGAGACAGTTTTGACAGAGTAGCAAGCGCACACTTGAACACATGGCCAGTTCTGTGGAGACCACATACATGTGATGTTGTGGTAGAAAAGTTTACATCATAATAGTCCTAGTTAGCTTTATCAGTAGCAGCTCCTGTGTTCTGAGACTTTCCAGGAAATAGATCAGTATTTTGTTAAGTAATTTTACCATCTATAGCCAGAACAGCAGGGTTCCTGGGGGGGAAAGATGTGATTCCTTTGGAAAATCTATGAAAAAAGTTAAAATATTGAATTTGGGATACATTCAATTCCCCAAGCTCAGTTCAAAATTCTAATTGTGACCCAGCAAGTCAGTGTGTATGGCAGCAGAATTCAGTGTTTCACAGTACCAGATTTTGAACTCAAGATGTTTGAAAGCCCACATATACGTCTATCATCTGTTGCTAATGTTGTTAAGTGTTTTGCTTTGCATTAAGGTAAATGGTCTATTGTGAAAGTCTGTTGCTTGTGCTGCTATAATACTTGACTTCAGTTCTTCCTTGGATCAATTGTCCTTTGCAAAAATACAAGGAACTTTTACATCCAAATACATTATATCGGCTGGGGTTTTTAAAAAAGCACCTCAATGATGAAGTCTACAATAGATTTCTGGGGTTGTTTTATTTGCCACCTCCACATTAATAAACAATGCCTTGGTTGCTCATGAGCAGATGACAGTGTTCTTAAAGTACACATTTGTTGGGCTACCTCCCAGTGAACTGGTTCATTTCTTAAACCATGGCATGTGCTAGGTACAGCAGTATCAAGTACATAGTGCGCTTTTCTTCCATCCAAAAACTTTCATTCTTGATTCTCCGTAAACCATTTGCATTAAACACTTCTGCAATTGTACAGTATTCCAGACAAGGTTGGATTTGGACCTTTTGTTTGCCTGACTGTGTGCTTTTGTGCCAGGGTTTTCTTCATGAGCCATGTTGCTTGGTTGTTTTTCACTGTATTTTGAAGTTTGAGGAAATGGAAAATTTCAATACTGGCTTATGTTCTGGCTTCTTTTTTCCAGATGGTTTCGTTTATCACCTTGGATTTCCTTTATACTTAGTTGCAAAGAGAACTCTCAACTTAGGATAGTTGTGCTCTGCTCAGTCAGTACTGGCTTAGGAGGAACTTTTTGAAGCATTGCCTGTGGCACCGCTGCAGATCTAACCTCATCCTGTCCTCTTGTGATGACCTGGGTTCACCTCAGGTTAGTCTGGGATGACAGCTAGTGTCTGCCAGTTGTCTTCCTCCCTTTTTCCCTCAGTTCAAGTTTCATAAGGTGTTTGTTTCCTGGAATACTTTGTCATGCACTGGCAGGACTTTTACATTTGAGAAAGTTGAATATGAACTCCTTTCTTCCCTTTCACCGATAGACATCCTGTGTAGCTCCTGTCCTTGTTTTACCTAATGGACACACTCATGCTCCACTCCTATTCCTATGCATTTTTTCTTGGGGAATGCGGGTGGGAGTTTCAAGATCTTCTCGTCTCCACAGGCCAGGCACAGAGCTGAAGTTTCCAGGTAGCTTTCTCTTTCTACAACCAAAAGGCTGCTGACAGTTCTAGTATGTAGTTCATTCATTCAGTGTCATTCATTGTGGGAGGAGCTCTAATGAGAATCCAGAGATTGTTCTGAGTTTGAGCAGTATATTTCGATATTTAGCATACAGTTGAACAAGTTCTGTGCATTTTATTTCACGTGACATTTCCTCAAATTCTAGAATATTTAAAAAATTTCAACTAATCAACTCATGTTTAAAATGCAAGGAAGCAAGCTTTTGGGTTATACAGAATGCTTCTCTGGGCATCCAGTCCTAAAGCAAAATTGAAAGGTAATTGATGTTCAGGTTGCTATTAACCAGGCAGTAATTACTTCTCTCTAAATCAAAGAAGCAGTAGATTACATATAGGCTGTGCTAAGAACATTATATTTTGGCATTCTGGAGGAGACAGTCTGATTACACAATCCCATCACTTTCTGGAAAACTGGGCTCCCACTAAAGAAGTGATTCCCTTTCCTGTTGGATTTCTTGATTTGCTGGTCAGCAGCTAGTTGAGCTGAAGAGCTTCTTTTTGTGTTGTCTCCATGCAGAGTTTTCTTGTCTGTACTTTCTCAGATCAACTTTAAAAAGAACCACTTTCTCACTTGATGTGCCTTGTTATGCTTTACTAATACAGCTGCATATGTTCCTTTTTGAAAAACTGTGCATCAGATTTATTTGGCTAAACACGTATATGAGCGTTGAATTATCTTGGATAGGTTACTGGTGGACTGGGCAAAGAAACACTGGGTATGAGGGAATGACATAAAGGCCCCATTGGTTTCACTGCTTGTGACAGTTATGGCAGTGGCTACATTAATCAGTGACTGTCCACATAGATTTTGTTAAGAGGAAGCAGAACTCACATTCTACTAGTCAATAAATTGTGTCCCAGTTCAGTCCAGAAGGCCAAGCATCAGTGTTGCATTCCAGAAGGCCTGTCTTAACTTGTTGAAGTCTTGGTAGTTGGAGGACCTTTGGAGAAAGCTTCACTTCCCAGCATGCAATTTGCCACTTAAAGAAGACATCTGGCTCTCTTGAGTGCTGACAGGGACCACAATTTCTAAGTAGGAAGCATATCCTCATTAACCTCTGGGCTGCTTTTGGAGGCATCATCATGTAACTCATAGGCTGGAGACTCAGACTGAAAGTTACCAGTCAACCAGCTCCATCCAACAGGCCTGGTGCCCAACCATGTGCCATGGCTGTGTCTATCTGCCGCTCCCAAGGAGGCTTCCTGATGGCATGGGGAGGCTGAAAATGCAAAGAAGTCTCCCCACTGCCAGGAAGCCTCCATTGGGCTTAATAGACACATGCCACCGAAAAGGTGGTATAAATCCTAAGCCCTGGCTGCTGGTGCAACTGGGGCAATGGCCAACGTCTACACCCCTGAACTGCCCCCGCTATACTGGTGGGGGCACAGGGACAGCATTCATCTTCATATCCCACCACCGTGGAGGGCTGTGGCAGCCAATGGCATGGCCTCACACCACTCCCAATGGCGGATCCCCCTCCCTTTGGATGGGGCAGCAAATATTACAGATCAATGTAGATATCTAACAGCCAACCCTTATTCATAAAAACATATGCCAAGTCATGCCAATTTGTCCAAGTAACTCAGTATAGTTGTCTCTGACTAGAAGCAGTCTTCCAAGGTCTCAGGAGAGAAGGGCATTTCTTCACACACTTGCCATATGAGATCATTTAAAGAGAAATACCAATGTAACTTAGAACCATATGAACTTAAACCCGGGACACTGTCACTGACCCATAGCATGGTGTCTCCTGAACAGGCTGTCTAATATTCCAGTGTTCAACCTACATCTGAATGAGAGTGTACTGTTGTGGTTACCACTCATCAGGCAGCCTTCCCAACTTCATCTGACTTACTCAAATCATTGCTATTAGACCTGCTATTCCAACAATGACCTCTGTTGAATTTTAGGAGTGTCATCTCCCACCCACCACCCCCACCCCCCCACCCCCACGCTACTGTTTTTAGAATTCTGTTCTTCTATGGATTTTCTTGCTCTTGTTCCTAAATTATCTGAGGGGGAGGCACACTTGTCCATGTTATAAATAAAATAAATATGAATGCATCATCGCTCTTGAATGGAGATTATCTGTCCCTCACCCGCCCACTGACCCACCCACCCAATGTTTGAATGCAGCCAAAGATCTAAAGTTCTCTTTCATTTTAGAAGCATTAACTTTCAGAACTCCACATCAACTTACATCTTATCAATCAGTCATATCTCAAAGGCCTGTCACAAGGCCCTCTTAGAAGCTGCACAAATAACATAAACCAACAGAGGGTCTCCATCTGTTGCTTTGAATGAAAGTTATGCTGCCACCACCAAAGCTTCTCTATGTGTTCAGGCACTCCAAAGTCCTGGCAAAAGGCACAGCCTATGACTGAACCTCTAAACACTCCAATGTTCTTTTCATTTCAGAGCACTTCAGACTACCAGCTGTCAATCCCAAGCATGAAACAGACTCAAATCAAGAAGTGGGGGTGTTCTCTGGAATCCTAGAACAAAGCATGCTTAAACATGGAAAACGGTGTAGTAAAAAACAAATGGGCACCACAGAACTTAACAGATAGAAGAAAGTCACCTATATATGCACTTGAGTAGGGTAGATCCTGCCTTAGAATTCAGGGTTTTTATATGAAAATGCATAGTTCTGGATCACAAGCATCTTCTCGAACAATCATATACCCTGCAAATCTCTCACACAAACCATAATGCCAGGCAAAGCCCTCCTTGAGGTAATGGCTCTTGACTTTGAAGGTGAAGTAAAATTCCCTTGCAACCTACTGGCCCTTAATTTGATTTCTATCTCCCTCCGTTTTGGGGAATTAAAACCTATACTTCCTTACCAGTTTATCTCCTGAAACAACTAAAATTCAGTAAGTTAACGATTACGCATGAATGGGTTCTCTTGATGTTTGAGCAAATATTAAATAAAAAATGCAAAGTGCTTGTGGACAGGAAACATAATTTAGATCCTTGGCAACAGGGTTCTGGACTATACATATTTATTGCACAGATGTCTCAGAAAGGGTTTTACAGGAAAAAAAAGTATTTCAAAGGAGCATTGCAAATACCTCAGACTCAGTGGTTGCATCCTGTGCCCCAATAGCATACCCTTCACATTGTTGGTCTGAAAATGCTACAGATGATTGCCTAGATCCAGCAGTACATCAGAGAAAATCCATCTCAGCTGCAATCTTCCTGCTTTCTCTTCCCAAAAACAGTTCCTTTTGTCCCCAGGAAAGTTTACTCCCAGGATGTGAAGAAATGGCTATGCAGAATAGTGGTTTCAGTCACAAGAGACCAGAAGCAAAACTGCAACTTTGATAATTCTGTTGCTCAACATAGCTCTCTAACGTATGTGGCTATTACTCCATGTGGATCCTACCGACCTAGGAATCAACTTTTTCAGGGACTGCTTGGGTAAGGGAGTAGTGGGGAAGACCCACAATCACTGCACAAAAGGATCAATGAATCCTGCCTAGCAATCCTGCATTTGTTTCCTATTACATTTCTCACCATTAGATTCTTTATCTTCTTTGACAAAGCAGTGTCATACTGGGGGTAAAAATATCCCATTGATTTACAGTGTTCCGCCAGCTTACCCCTATTGGCGTTGATGTTTTTAGCCTGTGAACATGTTTCAGCATGTATCTTTTGTCATTCTTCAACTTTTTGGTATGATATTTGTTTTGCTCTGACTGTTCAGTTAATTTTGTGACTTAAAGCTTGTGGTGAACTTCTATGGGACAGTTGTCTTTTTCAGTTTGAAGACACTCACTGCACTCCGAAGCAAAATTAAACTCTTCCAAGTCCACTGAAGTCAATTATGCATAAACTAGCAGCAAAGCAGTGGACCCTAGCAAAGGGTGTGGGAGCAAGCATTTCCCCTTGCAATGGGCTTTACTGGGGCCATAGCACCCCCTCCCACTCCCAGCACAATGCTTTCCATCTACCTGTTCCCCACTTATAGGCAAGCTGGACTTTGTGAGTCCTGCTCACCCATTGGTGGAGGTTTTGTCATCACAACAGTCTATCATTTAGCCATTTATTGGTTAGGATCTTCTTGAAGTGGATATTTCTGAACACCCATTTTTCCTTCTGATAATCACTTCAACAACTGTTAACTTCCTATTCTACTCAAAACTCCATCCTGTTCATGCATTGTCTTATAGTAGTCCTTCTCAGATAGAAAGGCAGTTTCTAATAAGAAGAGAGATGAAGGATGGTGTGATGCCCACTCTGATTTCTTCACAAATGAATATATATAGGTGTAAAATAATGTTTATTTCTTTCTCTCCCTATATTTCGCTGCCACCAGAAATTTAATTCCAAACCCTTTTATTCTTTCCCTGAAGTAGTGTATCCGAGCTTTAAAGCAGTTTTGAGGGGCTATGTGGACCCAAGGAAATTATTAGTGTGGGATTCCAGGTTACTTTTTAACAAAATTTTATTTATATATGTTATGTAGCTTAATGTTTTAGGAAATAATTCATAACAAAATAAACTAGGCAACAACTTCTGCTGAGATGACTTTCACTTTACAACAATTCATTCTCTCACCCCTTTACATCTCACATCAAGATTTGACTCCTTTTCTAATCTCTCACTCTCAGTACAGCACAGACTGACTCTCTTCTCAGCCTTCAGTACAGAATACTTTAGCACATAATATTTTTTCTCTTTCTGTCATTCTGCACACATTTTGACTCTCTCTCAGTTCAGCACACTCTCTACTCAGTCACTCTCCAGTGTTAACCAATCATCTTGCTCTCTCATCCCCTTTTCACACACCCCTTCCTTCTCCAACTTACCTCTCAATTTAAACACACACATCACAATTAAAAACTTTACAGACGGGGTCATCAGGATCTCCCAATTTAGACGAAGCTCTCCTCTTGAAGACTGAAAAGTCATTCTGTAGACCTCTCTACTGTGGCAGGCAAGAATAGCCTTATTCGTAAGAAAAAATCAAAGAGAGGTGCCAATCTGGGTGCTTGCTTCTTTACTGTTGATAAAGCTGAAGGAGTGAGACACACAAAAGATTGGAATGAGTTACAACATGCTTAGTGATCTGTGTTTTATTTTCTATTGCTGGTTTTAGGGTGAGTCAGGACAGTCAAAACTCAGCAGCTTTCCTTCCTTGGAAGCTGCCAAGAAGGACTTTGAGAAGAAATTTCGAGATAAGACGAAGAATGGTTGGGCTGACAGAGAGAACTTTGTAGCCCACCCTGGCAAGTACACCTTGATCGAAGTACAACAAGGAGAGGAAGAGGAACAAGAGGTGACAGTGAAGGTAAATGACCAAGGAACACATTTGGGACAAAATTCTGCTAAGGAAGCAAGGGCATTCCAAGGCAAACTAGCAAAAACCTAAATGTATGTAATCTAATGGGTATAAATCTCAATTTCTTAATATATTGTATAATTTCAATAAAAGAGAAGGGGTAACTCCTGGTGAGTTATCCTGGTGCCTTGGCAGTGACCAGAATGCTTTGAGCCAGGAAATTTAACTCTTAATTAACAATTGGGAAAAGCACATTTTTCCATGAATCTTGTAAATATGCTGTAACCTTTAAAAAAAAAATTTAAGGGAGTGCAAGGGACCTGAAACATCCCATGGTCATTGTAGTAAGCTTTAAGAGGTCTCCTGCTGGTTTCTGAACTCCACATGATTCTGAATGCATTGATATAAACTGAGCCATGATTTGTGAAATGGATGGGAGACAGGATATATAGTCCTATGCTTATGTACTTATGCTCTCAGAACTGTTTGGCAGGGGTTGTTCCCAGATAAGTTTGCATCTGAGGTGGCAGTCCTGCCCTAGTTGGGAGCGGTGACGCTGTTTGTGAAGTCAAGCTCAAATCAGCTGTTCTTTTGTCTCCTAGGTGGATGCTGTAGATGGACTGAAGCAAAAGGTACAACCCTGCAGGCTAAACAAGGCTACCCAGGAACTGGTCTCACTCATCTTCAGCAATGACATGTTTAAAGAAGCCATGCAGACCATGAATTTAGGTAAAGGGTGGAGGGGGCTTTGTCTGGTTATGCAAAAGAAACACCATGTCTCTGCATCACTTGGTCTTGGAATCAGTCTAAGGCCACCTGGTCATTCAGGGGTATCTGCTTTGTGGAATTCTACCTTCTTGCTAACCATAGGGCTGTGGCTGGATTGTGGCCTATACAGTTCCAGTGAGGTCAAGCCAAAGTAACTGGCAGCAGGGAAGTTCAGGAGATCAGTGGTCCAAGCCACTAGCAGTGGTGAATTTGGTTCTTTAATCCTCTGTTGCAAATACAGTCAATCTGCTTAGGCCTGGGAGTCGCAAGGGTTGCTTCAGCTGGAGGGCGAAAGGCTGCAATAGACCCCTAACTAGGAATCCTTTCCAGTCCAAGTGGCCCACAGCCACTTGAAGGCCCACTTGAAGTCCATTAAAACCAAAGCAGTCAGAGCAATCCATTCCATATTCCTGGTGTTTCATTTTGCTTCCTGTCAGATGTGAAGAAGATGCCCCTGGGGAAGCTGAGCAAGCAGCAGATTGCCAAAGGCTTTGAAGCCCTGGAGGCCCTTGAGGCAGCCATGCAGAAGCAGCCGCCATCTCGGAAGGAGCTGGAGGAGTGTTCCTCTCGTTTCTACACCATCATCCCACACAACTTTGGCCGTTCTCGGCCTCCATCCATCACCACCCCGGAGGTTATCCAAGCCAAGAAGGACATGCTGCTGGTAAGCGATCTTGAGAACTGGCTCAAGTTTGATTTAAACTCATCTGGGGCACTTTGAACTCATTGCATTGTGTCTCATGCAAAGAGTTATGCATGCTTAATTTGGATGCCGATACAATTGTCCACAAGGGCTGTGGATCTCTGGCATGCTAAAGAAGCACACACCACTGCTTTGCATGGCTGAATGAGATGCTGACCACAAGACCACAAGGGGAAGTTGCTTGGCTTGCCAACCTGACACTGAACTTAAATTGAGCCTCCATTCACCATCTAAGTACATGGAACCTCAGTGTCGAGAAACACGGTGACTGGAAATTTGATTTAGGAGGAATGCTTCAAAGATGATCCTAAAGTCTGGACTCCAGAGCTATTAAGAATAAGCCTTGATCAAGTTTCTTCAGCTGATTGGATGAAGCCTTCCAGAGAAGGCAGAGAAATGGTAGTTGAGGGCAGTAGGGAAAGAGGTAGCAGAGAAGCAGTTTGAAGGTGATTAGATCTTCAGGAAGAAATTTGCCCTCCAAAGCCTTCTGAGGGCTGGGTGAGAGAGAGTCTTTTTTTCGACTTGTGCTGTAAAAGCTATCACAAGCTGGACAGTAACTGCACCATGAGAGGGAAGGAAGGCAGGCCTAAACAGCTTTTGAAATCCCTTGGACTCCTCACCCCCATTGGTCTTTAGTACTGCCACGAGGTGGATGTGCATCCCCCCTAGCTCAGCTTCCTGCACTGGGTAGCCTTTTCTGTATAACTTTGAATGTTTCTTGTAGTACCCAACCTATTCACAGCTGCCAGGTACAATGGGGTGGCTTTAAATGTGGACGTGGGGGCAAACAAAGTTTCACAGGCCAAAGTGCTTAAGCAGCAAAGATTTTTTAAGAATATCAATAACATATATTTTAAAAGCTGTTGAGTGGTATTGGTATGTAATATTTATTACACATACTGTATACTGCTTAACAACGTGTGTGTGTGTGTGTGTATGCACCCGTGCATTTGGGGTTAGAGAAAAAGAAGGGAAAATAATCTAGCTAAAGCTAATTTGACTGTTCTCTGACCTGGCAGATCCTAAAAGAAAGCAATTTTTTTCAGCTCAGCCCCATTCTTCAACTGGCCAGTTCCTTGTCTTCAAATTCTCCAGCAAAGATTTTTTTCCTTTGCCCCCACCCCCCCCACCCCCCCCACCCCACCCCACTCCCCACCCCCCCGGTGGAGTTCTGAAGTCCTTATTTTAGTAATTTTCCTAGACTTGTTTATATCATTTCAGTCTGGTATTTTTCTCCCAGACAGACCTGTGAGGGCATCTGTAGATTTCCCCCTAGCTTTTCAAAACTGTGCTGCCCACCAGCGGATTGTACCCTCAGATTAGGGTATAGTTAGAAACAGGGTAAGGAACCTCGCGGCTCTCAGATGACAAATTCAGGAACTAGTCCATGTATTGCTCAACAGCCCCTTTGGCAATTGGCCAATGCACTGAAAAGGCTGATGGGAATTGTAGTTCCTGAACATCTGGAGAGCCGCAGGTTCCCTACCCCTGGGTTAGAGAGACTGGAGTCCAGGCAGGCAGCAAACAAGGCTTGGTCAAGACAGGCTGGAATCAGGGCAGGCAGCAGGCAAAGGTGTAATCCAAAACAGTCCAGAGTCAGAGCAGGCAAAGGTGTGGTCAGGGCAGTCCAGAGTCAAGGCACAGGCAGGAGATCAGACAGGCTGAGAGCTGGAGGTCAGAGAAAGACAGGAATTTGGCACTTGCCAGGAAGTTCACTCGTTCCACCCAGGCAGAGGCTAGCCCAAGGCAGGGTTTATATAGGAGATTCTGACTAATGAGGCTCGGATCCTGCAAAGACTCAGTCCTCCTCAGATGCAGATGCTTCTGTTTCGCCGAGCTTTCTGCCATAGCTATCAGCAATGTGAGCTCTTCTCCTTTTACTGTGTAATTGCAGTCTCTGCCTTTGTCTTGTTCATGCAGCTGGCTCATTACTTGGCTCTTTTGAGATTCCTGATGGCTCTCCCAACTGCAAAGCATCAAGCTTTGCCTTGGAGCTGGCTCTGCTTTCTGCGTGTTATTGCAAGGAGTCACCTCTGGCTCCACAGTCTCTTCAGGCTCTACATTAGAGTCCTCAGTGTCCATGGATTTTCTCATGACAAAAACTTTCATTTCACCAACTCCACAAGAGGCATTATATTTTGGTTTCCGTTTCTTATTCCGATGTCTCCAAGCTTTTTGAACCTGCCCAAACCTTCAGAATTCTGACACAGGATGGTGGGCACAACCAGAAAATGGCTACTGCAGGAAGCGGAACCTTCCAGAAAATGACCAGAGAATGGGGTCATGAATAATTGTAATAGTAACTTCAACATTTTTGATCTTCTGACAGGATTCCCTTAAAATGAAGATATTGCTTAGAAATATTTTCTTACATGCACAAAGCTTACCTTCAGTCCCTCTGTGAAGATCCTGTTGTGGCAACTTTTTCAAAATTGTTCTGCCAATCAGATCCCCAATGGTCAATGTGAAGCCCTGCTGAGCAAAAGCTCCACCTGACCCCACCTGTTTTCTAAAAACTCTTGGGCAACAGAAAAGGTGTCAGAACAGCAGAATGTTGGGGACTCTTGTCCTAGACTGACCTTATGTACTTTCTGACTGAAACAGATCAAAATCACTTTCCTTCCGCAAAAGGCAAACACGGAAGGAACCAAACAAAAATGATTGAAGCTGTTCTGTGCCTTTACAGTAGCGTGCCAAGTGGAATTTAATCAGCAATTGTGCGGCTTGCACTATTAGGAACTGTGGGAATGAGTGAACCTGTTAGGTTTGTAATGAAACTGCTACAGAGAAGAAAATCAGTCTGACAGAGATTTAATGACTTGAGAGCCATGCCATTTCTAGGACAAAAAAACAGCTTAATACAAATGAATCTTCAATTAAGACATGGCGGCAGCCTTAAGTAATCCAGTAGAATGCTTGGCCAAATGCAGCCTGTGCAGCAATAATGCTATCTATTTTTGAGCACCAGACAGGATCTTTCTTCCTCATCTAAAACATGCTTTAAAGCTTCCTTCGGCTTTCAGGCCAAAGGGTCAATGAACCTTTCCCAGTGTGAGTGGGTCAGTGGGCAAGACGGTTAATAGGTAAGAAACTAGAGTGGCAGATAACTGCCTCCTTCGACTTCTTCCATTTTCTTCTGTACAGGTAATGCAGGTTCTCATTTCTTTCTAGGTGCTGGCAGATATTGAACTGGCCCAGAGCTTACAGGCCCAGAAGAAGAAGGATGATGAAAAGGAAGAGGAGATGAAGGTGGAGGAAGTGCCCCATCCGCTGGACAAGGACTATGGACTGTTGAAGTGTGAGCTCTCCCTGGTGGATCCATCAGCAGAGGATTATAAGGTCTGACATTCCTTCAAAAGGCTTCTCTCATTGCTATTAAGGGCCACTTCACATTATCCCCGTGTCCCTTGTGTGGGCACCCATGGTTCTGTTGATCTTGGAGCTCTGGGCTTGGAAGTTAATTTCCAGGTGCACATGGGAGCAGTTCAGATCAGATCTGGTGTGGGAAGGGTGCGGGGAGAGGGAAAGTGAGCTTAAGCCTCTCTTCAGCCCTGTGTCATTTTCCTTACATGAAATAACTGTGAAGCTGTTATCTGTTGTTATGGGGAAGCTTATGTATATTAACATTAATTTTTATCCTGTTTTTTTATTTGTTTGAAAAAAAACCAAGTGACATACCAATTTCTAAAAACATGCTACATAAAAATTGCATATTGATGAGACAATCAAACAACCCATAATAAATAGCCAATAGAACTAGTGTTTTAAATAAAAATTGGAATTCCCACAAAACAGCTAAATGACATTCTAACCACCCTGTGGAATACCTACAGAGAAGCAACCAGGTAGATTACCCCATAGGTGTTTTGAAGCTCAGGAGTAGCTACTGAAGAAGCCACGTTCCTCATGGAAGCTAGTTTTACCTCAGAATAAGCTGGTACATGGAGCTGGGCATCCTTGGCTGATTTTAAATTAGAGGGAACAGATGCTTCTTGAGATCTGTAGAACTCACCCTTGGCATGGAGATGTTTGCTGTCCCTCTGAATCTTCTTTTTGCTCCCCATTAGCTGATTGTAACCTATGTACAGAATACTGGTTGCACATACCGGAAACTCAAGGTCCTAAATATCTGGAAAGTTAACAGAGATGGTGAGGTAAGGTTAACTGGCATTGCCATTCTCTTTGTTCTTTGGTCACTGATTGTATGCAGCTGTTTTGTCTTGGGGATAGACAGTTCAAAGCTTGTCCTTCTGTGGCACTAGATAAAATTTGTCCTGGGGACTGAAACCTGTTCCTGCCCTGCATTGCGGCTCATAGCTTCTTCTAGTTTGGTCCCAGCAGATCCAGGAACCCTTAATAGGTAGGCAGCCAAGTATGAACTATGCATGTGGCAACAGGGTTCCCAGCAAGCCTAGCAGCCACGCTATATCAGGTTTATGGCCCTGCTGCATTGTCCCAAATGGTAGTTAAGTATAATGAGTAGTTCTGCCTGTACCAATCAGTGCTGAGAGATGTCTCAGAAATTCTGCAACTGGCCCCGAGTTCAGGTTGGTTTCATGAAGATGGAAAAGACTGCACAGTCTGTTAGTTCCACTGGAACATAAAAGCAGGACTATTTGCTTCTCAGCCCCCCCCCCCCCCGGCCCCAATTTTTGCCATATGTCACTCTGTGATTGAAATCATAATCTGCAAAGAAATTCCAGAATATCCCTTAGATGAATAAAAGCAGTGGCAGAGTCTGAAGGAGAAAGCTTCCTCTCCAGATGAGATGAGAGGAGGGCATGTGGTTTGTCTGCATGATCCATAAGTGCCCATCCAGATTAGACTGCAGTCTACACTGTGGTATGCAGAAGTCATGCTCAGTTCCCCACAGAAAGCTTTTTCTGCTTGTGGGTCAGTTTTGCCAGTTGAATGGGCTCTGTCCACTAACTCTTCCCTGTTTTCCTCAACACTGACAGGCCAGTCGTTTTGTGACTCACAACCAGTTGGAGAACCGGCGCTTGCTGTGGCATGGCACCAATGTGGCTGTCATTGCTGCCATCCTGAAGAGTGGCTTGCGTATCATGCCACACTCTGGTGGACGTGTGGGAAAGGGCCTGTACTTCGCTTCTGAAAATAGCAAATCAGCATGTTATGGTGAGATAACTTTCTGTACCCTTCGGAAGAGCATTCTGCCCTCATTGTGCCTTTCTCTGCGATGGTTTGTCTTTGTTATGGGAAAAGGGTTCGTGGGAGGTCTTTGCCCTCTTTTCCAGCTGTAGGTGCAGCCAACCTATATAAAAATACTCTGATGAAACACTGGCCAAACTACTTTTTCTATATTTCATGAAGGAATATGAAAAAGACATGCATTAACTGTATCCCTATTACCCTGTGCTGGCTTTGGATCTTTCATAGTTCTTCCCACCAGCCCTTAAGTCCCTGAAAGCTTAGACTGGAAAGGGAGTCATGGACTTTTTAGGAAACAGAAAGCTTTTGATAGGTATACACCAAGACTACATTTTAAACTGCAATTGTGACTCTATTAAGGTTTTCAAGATGGAAGTTGAATGATTAGGCTAGGAATAAAAGATATTAAATGTTTAGTTTACTATTATATGATCTAATAGAGTCCTGATATAAACCAAAAGCATTCTAAAACCATACAGCCCTGCAGATAACAGTGAGGTTCTTTGCACTTACCAGTTTCATTTGTCTTGTGTTCCTTTAGTGCATTACCTCATAGCTAGGTTTGGAACTCACCAGCAAAGGCAAAATTGGCTAGCCATAATGTGGTGGAGGAGCCATACACAAGTGCTTAGTTTTCTTGAATTATCCAGGACACAAATAAAGCAGAAGGTCCTTTATAGACAAAGACTTAAGTATCCCATTGGTCAGCTGTAGTTCCTTTCACTACGCACTGTGTGGGCCTTCAGTACTTGAAGTAATGCCTCTGGCTTGCCAGATCCCACTTGATTGGATCCCAGTGTGCAGCAGAATGTGAGAAAGAATAAGGCACAGTATGGGTAAGGGACTTGGACACAGGGCTATCAAGGTCTAGATGTTAGGGTAGTAGGATGCCAACTGCCCATCATTTTAATCACTGGGGCCTGCCTTCTTTTCTACAGTGGGCACCACCTCCAAGCAGGTGGGGATAATGTTTCTGAATGAGGTGGCCCTGGGTAAGGAGCATCGCATCACCCGTGATGATTGTTCACTTTGCAAGCCCCCGAATGGCTATGACAGTGTCTTGGCCTGTGGAGTGACTGAGCCAGGTAAGTCTGAGAACTGGATGGTGGCTTCCAGCACATTGATATATTTTAACAGCCAAATGGTCCCATTGCAAAACTTAATCTACAGATTGGAGCCAGATGGAGAGAAGGGCGATTTTCTTCCAAACTTGAGAACCCCTCCTCGCACTTTGCAGAAAAATCACAAACCTCAAAATTTGGATGGGAGTTTAGAAAACATCCCAAAACAGAGAACACCACAGTGGGGACTGAGGAGGAGGAGTGGAAGCCTCTGTTGCCCCTTCTGGCACTGATGCACTGAACTGAGCAGAGTAGCTGCCGCCACCACAACATGAGCCCAGTCAGTGGACATAGCGGGGGGGGGGGGGGGGTATCAGGCAGGGAGAGCGCAGATACTGGAGTTGACAAGGGTGGGCCAGCTAAGTTCCCTCCTCCAGAATTCTTGTGGGCCTCCTCTTGGGTAACCTCTTGTTTCCTTCAACCCTCTCTTGCTTTGTCTTCCCCAGACCCTGCCTATGATAAAGAGATTATTCTGGATGGGAAAAGCGTCAAGGTAGCACAAGGAAAACCTATTGCTCTGACTGAGTATCAGAGCTCTAGCTTCAGCCAAAGTGAATATCTGATCTACCAGGAGAGTCAGTGCCGCATCCGCTACCTCATCCAGCTCCAGTTCTGAGATGCATTCTAAAGCTGCTGACATCTGAGAACTACCTATATACACTGAGGAAAACCTCCCCTTTCTAGCACCAAAGAGGGGTGTGAGATCAACTGCAACTGTGCTCTGAGAGTCTTGGCAGTATTTCCCTGCTCTCAGTAATCCTGGGTCACCACTGGCCTGCAGGGAGAGAAGCAGAGAAAGAGAAAAACTGCTGTCCATCTTTTGAGTCTGTGCAGAACCGCATAACACAGACGACTTGCATTTTGGCAATTTGCTGCTTCATGCTTGCTGGCAAGGAGGAAACTATATTGGCCAGAATCTTAGCCCTTAAAATACCATGGCAACGGGTCCTTGGGCATACCCTATTTCTTGAGGCACTTTGGTCCTGTCAGTACTTTAAATAAACAAATGAATGTATGTTAAGCCCACCCAGATTATTCCTTTTTCCTCTTGGTTTCTGCACATGATCATGTTTTGCAATATTAAATATAGATTACACTTGACGTTACAGTGGTCCTCTTTGTAAGGTATAAAGAGACTAATTGCCTGAGGAAAGATTTTGCCCAAAAGGTGCAGATTCTCATGAATAAATACATGTAAAATATCCTCAGCCTCTGACTTTTTGTCCTTGCCTAAAGAGACAAGCAGCACTGTGTTATGTGCTGTCCACACACACTATTAACTTCCTGTTGCTTTACCTGTTCTCATTCACCGAGGCGGAGAACATGCAAGTGTTGCTATATAAGGGTTTTCACTAGCAGTGGGAGGGGTTGTGTGAAAATGTTTTGGGAGGGTGTTCCTTCACCTCATGTACGCACTCAAGGAACTGCCTCTGCACGGACAATGAAGAGGGAAAGCAGAATGCTATATACCTGTCTAGAGGAAAGAGATTAGTGGTAGGCATCAATAAAAGTAGATGCTGAGAAGTGGTAGCCATTTGGAACAGTACACTACATTAGTGGCTCAATGATTACCACACATTTAGTGGGAAGGCGCCACTGACTCTTTCTGTGTCCTGCGAGTATTTGCTTTCTTCCCCTTCTTTGTAGCTTGAATGCGTCTGTTTGGGTTCATTTTATTTTTAATAAATGCATATGTCCTTGAATATTGTATACAAAGGTGCCTGCATTGTGGCTTTGTCCCTGAGGTCTATGTTACAAAAACACACCCTGTGAACTTCAGGGAAAAATCTTTTGCAGATGTTTTGTTTCTTCTGGAGGGACTGCAGAATGGTGAGACTGGAGCAGCCAGGCAGCATTCGTCCTGTGTGGTAGAGCGGTCCAATAGCAATCCTGCCTTCCCTCACATAAGGGCACTACAGTGCCCTTTCTCCTCAGAATCAGTCTTCAGCAAATACATACATTTTTTGTTTCCTTTGTATAGTCTGATCTCACCTAGTGGATTTGGACATACAGGGAAACATGAAGGTTCCTTATATTGAATCAGACCTTCTGTCCATCAAAGTTGATATTGTCTGCTTAGACTGGCAGTGGCGCTCTAGGGTTACAGGCAGAGGCCTCTCACAACACTTGCTGATACTTTGTTAAACTGCATGAATTTAAAAGCTGCTTTGTAGTTGAGTGGGTTGGTCAAGAATTGTTGGGTGAGAGTTCAATATTTTCTTACGTTCTTCTTATGTTCTTATGAGATGCTAGGGATTGAACATGGGACCTTCTACTTGGCAAGCAGATGCTCTAGCATGAAGCCACACCCCTTTCAGAATCCTTCACTGGAAGAATTTTCTTTCTTGTGCAGCATTTGGCTCACATTTCTACCCATGTTACTTGTTTTCGGGGGTGGGGGGATCTATTAGACCTAGAATGGCTTGCTGTTCTCCTGCCTAAGAGAAATGAGCATGAACATCAGGTGAACATCTGCCAGGTGTCACTTGCCTTCTGTGGATCTACAGAGCTGCATCTTTGTGCCTACCCATTGGTTGAATTTCTTTAACAGGAAGTCATGGAGGAGAGTGGGGCAAAGGTGTAGCTAAGTCAGTGTAAACTAAGGTGTGATGAACTTTAAGTGACTCCACGGTTCACCTAGTTGGGACTGTGGTTTATTGTTTTGCAAGTGTGATAAACTCACAATCTCTGCTTATCTAATCTGTGTATTTATAGATCCCATCACCATAGCGTCAGTGGGCTGCTCACGTATTTACAGAAGGAAATGACAAAAACGGTTGTCTTTTTTTAAAAAAACTCCTTTGTATGTTCTCAGCCTTCAGGAATAGCTGCATGAGTTTAAAAGCTACTTTTAATGTAGTTGAGTGGGTTGGTCAAGAATTGTTGGGTGAGAGTTCAATATCAAACCTGGCTATTTCACTATGGTCAACAAAGTCTGCATTCTAAGCTCATTACAGGGAGCAATCTAGGAATATAGAAAACTATTCCTTAGACAAGTTAGACGATTGGGCAGTATCGTCCATTCTAACCAGCAGCTGCTCTCCAAGACCTTGGGTCTTTCTTGGTCCTGTTCTTTGAGAACTTTTTTAATGGGAAGATGTCAGGCTGCTTTTATACTGAGGATTTTCCACATTTCAGCCACCTGGCTTGTGTAGGGTTTTTCCTCCCTTTCCACATGATGTCACCTTCTGTGCCTGCTCAAAAGGCCCTGCTTTATTGTGAACTGGTAAAAAAAAAACCCTCTGATGTTTTTACAGCAGCCTGCATGTCCTTTTCTTATTGTCTGAAAAGGAAGGTGTGCCTTATGCTTGAATTAAAGCAAATGCCTTCTTTGTTCATTTTGTTCATCTGCATTTTGTCTGTGAACTGCCCCAGAGTTACTGGTACCAATAAGACCTAAAAAAAAATGTTTTAGGTCAGAACTGCATTGTAGTGTGTACTTCCAACTTCACTGCTTCCCATTTGGGGGCTTCTGTTCCTGAAGTGAAAAGAGCCCAGTCCCAAGTGCCTAGCTGATCAGTCTCCTCCTCGTTTTGGGTTTCATTTCAACATCAAAAAGCCCCCCCACACACACACACACACATACACACAAATACACACCAGCTGCTGTATATCATTTCAAATTATGATTTCTTCCTTCATTTACTGATGACATTTTTCTACCCAAAAATGCCATGGAAGTTTGGGAAACAGCTCCAGATTGGTGACTCTGGCCAGAAGACTGGCTGCTAGAAGAGGAAGAAGGAATCAATCCTTCCTCTCCCGTACAAAAGTTCAGGGAATGGAAGAGGTTGGTCCTGTGACAAAACAGCGGAAAGTATTATGGCCAGCAGTGTGGGGATTCTGGCAGGCAAAAGATGAGAAGACAGTGGAATAATGCTGCTTTACCTAGCACTGTACATGCACCTCAAAATGTAAAAGGATGTGTAGAAGACAGTGATCACATGACAGCACAGCAAAAGGTGGCTTCAGTGGTTGAGAGAAATACTCTCCCCTTCCAATGTCAACAAACAGGGTAACAATGCTGCTGTCTGTCCTTTTACAACAACAAGTAGTGTCTGACAGCAAACAGCCTCTTGCTGTTAATTGTTTTGTTCCCTGAGAAACATGACATCATTTGTGAGTCAAAGCATCATTCTAATGAGCCTGAATAAATGTGGTGCTCGGTCAGGCCAAGGAGGTATGAGCATCTCTCTTCTGCTACCCAAACCACATACATGGCTGCCCTTCTACTGCTGTAAATATGGTAAGGGGAGATCTTTCGTTTTATACCTGGGCATACAGGAATGTTTGCTGTAGAAAAGCCATTTCAACACCCTATTTCCTGTTGCTGACTTGTCTCATGTAAGTACCAGTTGGTGCCAAGGGCCAAATTAACCATGTCTACTGCAGCAAAGTGGAATCCATATGCCCACCTCTATGTGTCTGCCTCTCTGTTTTGTCTCCTTCAAAAGCAGATGCATTCCCTAGTTTACATGTAAATGATCATGGCATGAAACAGGTGGATTCTTCCCCCTGCCCCCCTCCCCTGCCGTCTAGACTGCGCACTTTCTCTTATCTGTACATACAAAGACCAATGAGTACAGAAAACACTGTACTAGATGGTATATTTGTAGAATTTGCTATAAAAGAAAACAAACTGCCGTGGTAAATGCTATGATAGGATGGAGGATATGTTCTCTGTCTTTACCTAGCAAACCAATCTGAAGAGCCACCAAAGTGTGTTTATTTATAACAAGATACAGCTGTGATTTTTCAGTATAAAAGCAGATCTAAACAACAAACTAAATGGTCTAAAACAAAACTCTAATGGACCACTATGACCTCTTATGAAGAAGAAGCTAAAAACAGCAGCTATCATAGACATAAAACAGCCCAAAATAAATATTGTACAGGAGTAAAAGCTGGAAAGTAGCAATTATGAATAATTTAAGTAGACAGGCAATAAGATTAAGTTGGTACTAAAATATTCATCAGCAAGGTAAGGTAGAGAAACATGAAAAGCTTTCTGAAACAAAAAAAAAATCTGTCATGAGGCTGGCAGTATGATGGCCTGACACTACAGTTGTCAACTGTGGGTTGGGAAATTCCTGGATATTTTTTGTTTGTGTGTAGGGATAGAGTGTAGAGAAGATGGAAGAGGGACTTTGGTGTAGTATAATACCATAGAGGTAACACTACAAAGCAGTCATTTCCTCCAAGGAAACTGATATTGGTTGTCATCCTGGGAGATCTCTAGGTCCCACATGGAAGGTAGTAACCCTACCTGACAAACTTCCTTGACTTGGACCCACAGAGGTGGGGCAACAGCAGAAAAGGCCCTGCCCCTCATCTCCACTTAACTGGAGAAGACACTTGAATCTACCCTCAGAGCCTCAGCAAACTATATATGCCATCCTCCATGTGGGACTTGAGAATGTCCTGGAATCTCAGCTTATCCCTAGACTACAGAAACCGGTTCCCTTGGAGAAAAGGAATACTTTGGAGGAACTCTATAGCTTTTTACCTCATTGAACTCTATAGCTTTTTACCTCATTGAGGTCCCTGCCCTCCCTTGGCTCCATCCATTAATCTCCAAGAGTTTCCCAACCTGGATCTGACAACACTACTACCCACCACCAAAGGGAAAACCTGGCAATCCTACAGTAGGCCCATATGGGTGGAGGCACTCTTGATGCTCATTCGAACCCAGCATTCTGAATTAAACCCAGAAAGAAATAGGCAAGAATTCTTCTGGAATGACCACAACTGAAAAACCAGTCAAAACTGGTTCAATTAGACACCTAGGCGTTGTTGCTACCACCATCACCTGCTTGCTTCTCAAGATAGACAGCTGGATTCAGAAGTAATCAGACTGGTTCCTTCATGGGGATTTTCACAGAAATGTCTCACATGTTTTTTCAATAACATGGAGCATTGCACTCCCAAAGGCCAAGGAATGTGTACCATTAGCTTCCCAGCAGCACCTTCTAGAATCCGCCATCCCAGAAAGTTGACTACAAAACACTGCCTGCAGTCCCATCTTTGCCAGACAGGACAGTCCACAAGGATACCCTATAATAGTTGGGGGGGGGGGGGGCACATCCAGGAGAACTAATTGACTTTCTCCCTTTGTCAGCTGGGCAACCAATTTATTTTAAACATTGCTACCATGCTTACAATAATACTAAGTGGGTTACAACAGTAAGAAAAAATACGATATAAATAATCCAAACTGCAAAACAACACAATGTGTCTTGGGCTGTTCCTGGATTAATCAACTGCCTCATTTAAAGCCACAGGTCAAGAGCAGTTTTATGTTTTCTAACCACGTTAGAAGTCAGAATGAGCAGGCTCAAATAATTAGTTCCACCCCAGAACTGCTGTTACACGTACATGAACAAGAATGGGCCTAGAGTTTGCATGTTGCTTTTGCTTGTGCATTTTTTTTACCACCCACACCCACAGATCTAGGCCCAGGACTCTTCTGCAGTGAGAGCTTTTCCAGCAGAACTGGCAAGCCAAGCTGTGGCAGTTCATTGGGTTTTCTCTCTGAGTCACACATATGGCTTCTGTCAGCTACATAGTTTATTTTGCTTTCCTCTGAGGTAATAGGTACCACAGAGTTCCAAGAGAAAGCAACACCTGTGGAATAAAAGTAGCAATTAAAGTATTTTGGTTGTGTAAATGCTTCCTGTGAGCCTTGAGGGATGTGACATGTCTCTGGATCATTGAGCAGCCCTTCTTGAAGAGGGTCTGCTGACATTTTACAGAGCTAATTTCAACAGCCATAGTTGTTTTTTTCAGGCTGAGCAATCATACAAAATTAGGAACTGCTAAGCTCAGAGGCAGGGTACCTTGTACTGAATCCTCCATAGCAGAAGAATATCTAACCCCCTCTTGTACATTGTAGTAATCATTTCCCTCAAATGATGGGAACTGATACTCCACTGTAGAAATGGATGTTTAACTGTTAATCAGCCTTTTAATGGCTGTTCAGAAGATTGACTGGCTGAATTCCACGGCAACTGGTTTTTTGCGCATGCACATTCTCACCTGGCCATATTGAGTTCCACCATCCCTGATCCTTGCTGCATAACTATTCCACTCAGCAGCCAATTGTTTAAATAGTCAATTAAATAGCCTCAAATCATATAAATCAGTCAGAAATTAACGTTGTGTCTTAATAAAATCCTACCACTTGGCATTTGTCTCAATAGTCCGTCATGATACAAATGGCTAATGATTGGTTTGAATCAACAACATCTGTTTGGCAAACATTCCTGGCTATTTGGCATGAACCAAATAGGTTGGGCAATTGATGCACCTCTGGTCAATATCTTCAGGCACAGTAAGTTTGACTGTCAAACATTTTTGTGGCAATAATTTCAGGACCCCTATTAAATAAGTGATCTTTAAAAAGTAACCTTCCCTGAATCACTGAGAAAGTACTGGGCTGATCAGAATTTGAACTCAGCTCTATCATTTTCCAAGCTGAAAATCATCTAATGAAATTGATTCTAAGATACTACCCATAATGTGTACATACAGAACTGTAATGAAGATGACTACAATAGCATATGCAAAACAGTTTGAACTCTCTACCATGATGTATAAATGTTAAGACTGATATGCTGTTGGCCAGTGAAGAAGCTGCTTGGAGTCTGAGGAGTCCACCTGTCCTAGAGGAGGTTACACTTCCTAAAGGAGCAGGTTTGTAGCATGGGGATGCTGCTGGATCCTGGCCTACAGTTGGAGGTTCAAGTCTCTTTATATGACCTGTAGACCCACAGCCTTCTTTCATTAGATCTCTCTTAACGCTGTTGAGAGGGAAGCAGCGGTGGGATTCAGCAGGTTCGCACCACTTCGGCAGAACTGTTCGTTAAAATAGTGCTTGTAAACAACCAGTTGTTAAATTATTTGAATCCCATCACTAGAGTGAGTACGCTTTCCCATTATCAGGCTTTGGCCCAGAAACTTAGATAATCTCAGCGTGGTCTTCAAGTCCACACTTTTCATGACTTTCCTTCAGGCTTCAGTACTTGCCATCTCATGGTAACTAATGCACACATAGATTGGGATGAGAGGCAATGACCTGGCACTAGCAGCTCAAATACATTTTATGTTTAGCGAATAGCTAATTTCCACATTAACTTTTCATGTGTTCGTTCGTTTTAATGTGGTGAACAGTCCTGCTCTTCAAAAACGGCTCAGGTTCCTAGATAACACTGGATACCATCCCAAGCAGTATGTGGAAGTACTACAATCAGTCCTGCTGTTCAATGTGACATCACCAGACTTTTGCCCCATTAGTCTTTGGGTCTGGCAAGGGGGATCTGGTGACTTTAGGAGTGGGTGTCATGTGCTTTCTTTTGAAGGCTCTTCATCGTTGGAAACATTTCATTAACTGGACAAACGGAAAGATCTGGAGGAAAACTGTTTCTTACATGTAATAAGTGACAGTGAAAATTGGAAGAGTCAAATGTAGGCAAATGCTCGTGGAAAAAGCTCTGCCCCCAAGGGTGGGTTGGGAGGCAAAAACCCCAGCAGAGAGGGCAAGGAAGAAATAGCAAGGAACTTTCTTTTGGCAGCCTTATGTTGGCAATGCAGCAGTGCACTAGTACAACAGAAAGGGAATTGCTGTTCAGGGGAGGAGCTGGAGCTCAGTGGTAGAGCATCTTCTTGCATGCAAAAGATCCCAGGTTTGATTCCCAGCATTTCCAGTGGAAACAGCTAAAGTCTATGTCCTTGATAGACAACTGATGAGGCGTTCTGTATGAGGCAGCTCTGTGTGTTTGCCCCAAGCTCCATGCAGCTTGGGCTTTAAAGAGTCAGCATGTGGGAAACAACCAGATTGGGAAGAGAGCTCCATTTGAGGATTCCCTGTCATGGACCTTGGCCTCATATGAAAAACTTGTTTGACAACATTGGCCGCTTTAATGGAAGATACTTATAATGATCACAGGTATACTGCACAGACAATCAAACACAGACAAAATATTATGCCCAGGCTTCATACAATGCCAACAGTGAAAAATTTAACACAGTATCTTGGAACAGAGTAAAAAATCAGCCAGAATATCTAGGATAATAATATACTCCACAATTATGCAATGAATCCAACTATGAGGATGAGCTTGCCACTGTTGCCTGCTTTGTGGTAAAATTATTCCTCTTCCTCAGCAATAGTCTCTAATCTTGCCTGTATATTCTGAAGTCACTGTCATAAGATGTGCTATATATTGTGATGAACTCATAGATGTGACAATTTTCATTAGGCTAAGACAGATCATGCCAGATATTATCTTAGATATTCTGGCTGGTTTTTTTACTCTGTTCCAAGATTTTTGTACTTATTGTATTAAATTTTTCACTTTGGGCATTGTATGTAGCCTGGATACAGTATTTTGTCTAACTTTAATGGAAGACCAGCAATGATATCATCTGCTGATGGGGGTTTGCACATGAACAAGATCTGCACCACTATAAGCATAGCTAATGCCTAATGAAGCTGTCTTGGGAGGTCTAGTGAAAGGTGGAACATAAATGTCTTAATAGATAAATAATGCTTCCAAATTACAGCATAGGAGATCCAGTCACACCATTTAAATGTCTTAGTTCATATCCAGAAATTTGAATGTGTGAGTCTTGAGTCCCATTAAAGACAGTCATCATAATTCAGTGAAAAATAAATGAAGTGGTACTTCTGAACAATTGACATGCACAGCTCACAGCTGATTAAATTTCTACAAGCAATTTCATTAAACTGTACCATACCTCCACCATGTTGCTTTGATAACATGTTCCTGCATTGCAGGGGTGGTGGTGGACTTGATGGCCCTTGTGGTCTTTTCTATGATTCTATGTTATGCATCGTTTATTGGGGTGACCAGTGGGGTATCTGTGAGCCACCCTGTAGCTATGGACATGTTTAAATTCCATCTAGTCCAGATTTCCATTCCCTTCCCAACTCAAGTCAGTCAAATACCTCTCAAAGCTCATAAGCAGGGCTCATACCCCGCTTTTTGTCCACTGTAACTGTAATTATATATTGTAAAAGAGAGATATTGCCTCTGTACAAGGATGGCCAAATTAATTCTTATGACTGATGACCATTACTAGAAAGCTGCTACTATACCAGTGTTTAAACTGGATATGCGTCTTGTAAGGCAACATGCTCACAGCTTGGGTCATTGGTGGTGGAACCTTTATACTATGGATCATGTGATTCTCCTCAGAAATATACACATGAAGAATGGGTGTGTGTGAATCCTCTTGAACTTGTACCTGTGCCTTATTGACTGGGGTAGTTATGTTACACCAGGGATTCCTCATGCTCAAAAAGTGAACTCTCCACTTACCACCAAAAGAGAGATCCTATACCAGCTCCCTGATTTGTAGAAAGAGCCCCTTATGATAACGGGGTTTTACTATAAGCCAAAGACTATAATACATTGCTGAGAAATAGCCGGCACACATTTTGCTGCGTTAATTCATGCAAATGTATTCTCATTTGTAATTGCCAACTTCCAGCTTTGAAGCTCAGCAAGCGATTCGGTATCATTGACTAGAAATGTTTGGATTGAAACTGGCCCGTCTCCTTTAAATTGGCCAGGTGGAAAGACTGCATTTAGCATCGCAGGCCTTGGTGAGCTGACAGGGAGCTGCCTTAGCTCTGCATACACTGCAAGAGAGAGAAAAAAGACCTCTGCATCTTGCATCTTTTTCTCTCCCAAGGTAATGCTTGCTCCATCTGAACAGGCCAGCCTTTTCCCCAGTACAGAAGAATCCTTGCAGGGCCCCCTGCCGGGCTCGATTGCAGAGTGACCCAGGGTCATCTGGTGTGCATCATGACAGGAGTGTCTTAGGACCCAGTAGAATTTTCTCCGTGAATGACAGACAATGCTTTAAAAGGCCGGGTAGAGACCAGATGTGACAGCCTGTGCCATCCACAGTGAAGAAACCAGCCCACAATTGCTGCAGCAGCAGCCTCCATTCCAGGTGTGGAGAATCTAACAGTACCATCAGGACAGGCAATGCCTTCCCTGGGATTTTATGCATCTCAGCATCCTCTCAATTTTGAATGAGCTTCAGGATGCGATGGCTGCCTAGGCTCTCTTCTCTGTACAGCAGGAAAAGGACTTTGATTCCACAAACAAAGCAGGTCATTGTAAATAGGACAATAGTCTCTGCTATTTCTGGAGCTGGTACAAAAGCAAGAGGGTATCACTGGCTTGCTCTCCAGGGGAAAAAGAGGCACATCGAAGCATGGAGCACTGCTAAGGCTATCTTGGTTAGCATGAAGGGGCAAATCTGCCCATGCAGGGAAGTTATGACGAACTTGCTGACCAGAAGGAGAAAACAGTTGGGGCAGCAGCTGTCGGCCACGGAAGAACCCCCTGGTGCTCTTGAGTTGGGTGAGTGACTCATTTGCGGGTGTTTCAGGGGAGGGTTGCTGATATGAACGGGATGGTGTTGCAGGTCAAAGGAAGAGTAGCACAGCCTCTTTCTGTTGAATGGACCCAAATTGTTCACGCAAAGTCATGTCCTTCTTGTTTCAGTTCTTGGACATATCAGGGTGTGGCATTCCAGAAAGGGCAGGAAATGAGAAATGTAACTCTTGTTTAAAAGGCACCAGTGCACCTTTGGTTGAAATGCTGGGCTGAGATTTGGTTGCCTCGTTCAGGAAGAGACAGCTTACACTAAACTGAATGCCAAGAAGGGAGTGAACTCTGTGATGGAGAATTTGACTCATGAAGGCAAACTGAGGAGGACAGGCTGGGACTGTTCAGCTTGGTTAAAAAAAAGAGTTTGCATTCTAAAAACACAGTAATTTCAATTAGCTGAAAATTATGAAGCTTTAATTTAGCTTAACCTGAACCTTTCTGTCAAGTAAAAGGACACAATGAAGAATGAAGAATAGCACTTGGGGGCCAATCATCTCTTTTAGATGAAGGTCTGTCTGACCAGGAGACTACGGTCATGGTTGCTGCTGGCCACTGTAAACACCTCCCAGGGCAGCTGTTTTGTTTTAGACAGTTTTAGACTCTGGACAGGACTGTAGCAAACAATGTTGGAAAAGGCTGTTTCGGGGGCAGCCAACACCTGACTTGTCTGCCAAAACAGGGACGTGACAAACTATTTTGCTAAACTGTCAGAACAATTTCTCTCACCAGGCCACCAAGATGAGCCTCAAGGCCATGGGGGCATTGCCAAGGCCAAGGGCATGGGAGAAGAAGATGGCAGACAAGGCTCATGTCCCATGCTTGTGTAGCCACCAGTAGGGTCTGTGGTGAGCCTCTAAGGCATTGGCAGTACTATTAGTCCCAAGTATGTCTGGTCAATTATAACCCTCTTTTCTTCCCCCAACATGTACAAGCAGATTCAGATGTTCTTTTAACATTTGGACCTTCCTCTGGGCGGTATGTTTTAATGCTCAGCTTCGGAGCTTCCTAAAAGTATCAAGCCGGATATTGTGGGGAGCGGAATGATGGATTAGGCAGGCTTTGGTTGGATTCAGCAAAGTTCTTCTGATATAAAAGGTGATACTGGCACAAAATTATTTACTAGAAATAGGCTATGAAAAGTGCTAGAAGTTGCAAAATTTTGCAAACACCCGCCTTGAACAGCTGCAAGAAGAAAAGAGCCTTACTGATTTCAAGATTACACACTCACATACCCCCCCCCCCCACACACACACACATGTATGAAAGCAGTTTTATTATTAGTTGGCTTACTTCAAGTTTGCTGGAGTTATGTTTTTCCTGCTTCCTCAATACTCCTTACATTCTCTCCGTTGAGTAGTTCTGCTTTCTTTGTCCCAAAATGATTTGGAGAGTTATTTTACTTTAGCTGGTTATGTGAGTTTGCTTGCCCCATTTTCTTACCTTATAACCACCAGTCGGGAGAAAGCTTAAAAGATGTCTGAATTTAAATTCACATTGGTCCACCAAGGCTGCAGTTCACCAAAGCTTCGTGAATATTAGAGAGAACTGTATACACAACCATGGTAGTTTCTATTACATCTGCTTATATTATTGAAGAGACCTTTAAGGAGAGGACTTGATGCCAGATCCACCTCTGCTGGTGTTCCACAAAGGGCGGGAGAGGAAGGCCTGGTAGGGAAAAGGCTCAATGCAAACTAGTTGCCTGCCACATGCTGTAGGAGATGGCCTAGTTGTGAGGTCACGGAAGAGGTGAGTTAGCAGGAGGCCGGCAGCAGCGGGTGGGTGAGCAGCACTGGCAAGCAGTGAGCAAGTGAACGGCAGCAGTAGGTGGCCAAATGTGCCTTCCATGTGACCCAGGTGAGTGGTGCCTGGGTCACGAGCCCCTTCATACCCCCCCCCTCCAGGTATGCCACCGATGTCAACAAAAGCTCTTGTTCTTCACTATTTCATTCTGTTATTTGTTGGAGGACTCGTACCAGGTAATGTGGTTCCAAGGCCTCCTTTGTATGCATAGTCAGCAACACAGGAGACACTTTAAAGTGTGGCAATCCCATGCTGCATGTGAGCATGTGTAAGCAATGGAACCTTGTGAGTAACTCCAGCTGCATGAGTTGTTCCATATGACTCCTTTATAGAAGCAGAGGGAAGGGAAATGTGCTTGGCCCAGTTATTCTCTCTCTTTACCTTAACTACTTCACAAGAGGGGGGGGGGTTTGATACAGTGGGAGGTATTTTGTTAACTGAGTTCAGCTCTTTGGATAAAGGGTGGAATATAACTGTGATGGAAGGACAATTGGATCAAGAGTATGGACAAGGACTTAGGTATGCTTTTGAGAGGCCTAGAAATAGATGTGGCGGAGAGAAAGAGGAATATATGGGGATGGTGGTCTGACAGAAGCACTTGAGCTATGGAAGTGTTGACATCGAAAAGATGCTCAATGTTATGTAAAAATGTTGATAAGCAATTCTCTTCTGAACTGTACCAAATTTCCCCATATAGCAAAGTACTAAACTTTTTTGTATAGCAAGGTAAGCCCCAAGTGTTACAAGGATCTGCATTAAGGAAAAATCCAGTTCTAAAATAACAAAGATGATCTCAGGCCAGTTCCTCCACAGATTTTACCATTCTCCCTTTATTCTGTGCCTGGCATTGGCTGGTGTTGTGGTGACATGGGATCAGTGGAGGTCACACACTGGGAGCTAGGCACAAGGAAGAAAGCTTTCCAAAACTGTTTCTTCTTCTCCAGACAACCCTACAGTTTATCCTGCCTTCCCAAGTGGTTGGGAGCCTTTGGATTTAGAGATGCCAATTTCTATGTATAGTAACATAGAAATTCCTGATCCTGTAATACATTTCAAATACATGGGTAAACAGCTACTGTTCTACAGATGCACAAGAAAAAGAATTATCTTTCATTTTTACATCAGAACCCTTGGAAGACCTCAAGTATGAAATGGGCCCTTTGAAACATACCACTACCTGTGACTGTGGCCCTTTCTCCACTTACCCTTTCCCGAGGGTTGCTGCATGCAATCTCCAGCACGCGGCATCCCTGGTGCACGCCCAGGCGTCCCCACGACCCCGCGCTCTGCACGGGGTCATCAAAAGGCACCCTTTGAAAGAGCGCCAGGAATGCCTCGCGCTGAGGGGCGCGACAGCAGCAGCGTCAGGGCAGCTGCGCTGTCGCCGCCCCTCTCAGTGGGGAGTGCCGAGGGACCCCACGCTACTCTCCTTGAGTAGCGCGGGGCTTAAGGTAAGTGGGGAAAGGGCCTGTGACCATCAAAGCATTATGTTTTAAAGCAAGAGTGGTTAACCTTGGTCCTTCCACTTCCATCTGCCTTCTGCAGTTCTGCCCCATCATAATGCTGCCCCTCTTCCTCATTTCCCTTTCCCTTTGAGCCCAAGTCCCATGTCCATGGAGTATCAACCAGGGATTGGGAATAACTTTCTAAGGGGCAGGTGCTCATTCTAGGGGGATTCCCAGGGAAGATGCAGAACTGTATAGTGGGCCTAGCTATTAAAGTACAAGCAGAGGCTGCTGGACTGTTTTGTTGCTGGGGTGCAGTTCCTATATAATCCAGAGTCCTTTGCAACAACTGTGGGGTTGCCCAGGCAACTCAATCTAAGGAGGAATCTATTGCTGTTACTAGGGAAGGGAGGAGGACAATGACAGGCAGTGTCCCCCTGCTTTTAATAAGAATTATCCTGTAGATCAGACCATCCACCATTTCATGCCTCTTCTGCACAGCAGAAAGTGTTTTTTCCTGTGAACCTGTGTTTAAAAGGGAAGCATGCTGATGATTTTAGATGGGGAAAGAGAACATGCGTATAACTGTAGGTAAGCAAGCATGCTTCCATGCATGTCTAAAAACCTGTGCGTTGACTATTAGACAGTAGTGGAGCACATGCTTTGCACATAGAGGGCACCAGGTTCAGGCTCTCCCAGTTGCCTCCAGTTAGTGTTGCAAAAGACCTCTTGAGTGCTGCTCAGTAAAATATGCTAGGTAGATGGTCTGACGGTGGTTTGGATGCTGTACAGAATTTCTGTGGTGGTGATTTTAACCACTGCTTTCCACAGGCTATTGCTGCAAAGTCCTCAATCTTCCAGGAACAGCATTTCAGGAGGCTTGAAAGCTGCTGCAAGAGGAGGAATCGGCAAAACTCATTTCCCTCGCTTTTTGCCCATTGCAGTCTATCCAGGATCTGAGCCACTCTAAAGGAGAATTTCTTTATCTATTTCTATCTGGCCTTTCTTCCATCATGAGACTTCAAGGCAGCACACCCTACTTCTCAGGTAATGTGCCTTCCAGGCACTGATTGGATGCAGCTCTCCTTTAGCTTCAGCAAGGAGGCTGAATCATGCTCCCTCCAATCCTGCTGTATCTACGTCCAGATACTTGTACCTGTCTGTATATTTTGGTGCAATCCCCTATTAATATTAAGTTGGCAAAATGTTCATCATGCCATAATCAATGAATCTGAAGCATACATTAGAAACGTGCTTTCAGACTGCAGCTAATCAAAAACAAACTGACCATGACCTTGTTCATTAATTTCAGAAGGATAACTAATCTGAATAACACTTCTGTACTGACTAGCCTAGATCTGGCTGTTTCCTGGCAGCGCTGTTGCCCTCAAGCATTCTGTTTCTGCTTCCCTAAACCTTAATCTAACATCCTCCCAAGGAGTACAGGGATAGACTTAGCAGATGTGCCCCTGACAGACACACTGACCAAGCAGACACCCAGCTCATCTTCATATAATACAGCATCATTTGTTCCTGACTGAAGTTTCCATGCACAGCACTTCCCCCAATCACACTGTTGGCTCGCTAGCGTATCCTGTAAAAGCTGGGGAACGCTGCTTGGCCAGGGCATTCCAGAAGTTGGGTGTTAGTCAGAGGATAGCAACAAATCTTTTCCTTGCACTTCCTTGGGGTTGGGCTGGAGTGCGACATAGGATTCTACATCCTTCCCCAATACCCTCCCCCAAGCCTGTCACCCTCAGACAACAGCAAAGACCTTACTCACATAGTCTGCAAGGCAATAATAGCTGCCTTACTGCTTGGGATGGGGAGCTGGTCCTTTTGTATGCTGTTCTTGTCCATTTCAAATTGATTGGCTACCAACTTTGCTTTGCAGAGCAAAGGCTTTTTTTTTTTACCATCAAGTCATAGGTGACACCTGGTGGACTAAGGCAAAAGACTTCAGATGTGGTTTGCCATTGCCTGCCTCAACATTGTGACCCTGGTGTTCCTTGGTGGTTTCCCATCCAAATACTGACCAAGGGCAACTGTGCTGAGCTTCTGAGATCTGACAAGATTGGGCTAGCCTGGGCTATCCATGTAAGGGTAGAAACTAACATTTCCCCTTATAGTGCGGAAAGGAAGGCACAGACAACATAGACAACAAGGGGAAATGGATCAGATTTATCTGAGTGAGATGATCTCACAGCTTGTCCACTCATTTCTGTGCAAAGTAGAGGAGTCAACATTAGAAAGGTACAGTTTTGGAGTATTTCAACTCAATTTGTTGGGAAACAAAAAACCAAGAAAGTTTCATATGAGAATATGCTTCAAGCAAATGGAAACTGAGCTTTATTCAAATACTGTTAACCATTCTGGAAATAATACTAAAGTATCCAAGCAACATCTGTAATGAACTCAATGAGCCGCTGCCACCCCCCAAATTCGGTGCATGTCCCTAGAATTCAGCCTGGGGAAGTAAAATCTGTAGTGACCAATGAGGAAGTCATTTTCCTTACCGGATGTTACTGTGCAGAATGAATAGAACCCCTTCTGCTCCCAGGATACTGGACCCCGAGAAGGTCCCTCTCTTCTCTTGGAGGACAAGGTCAGTCCAGGGTGATTCACTTAGTATCTCCTGGATTAATTTCTGCTATTGCATAAGCAGTGATTTCATAATGCAGGCCTGTTAGGTTTCATTTTCTTTCTTCTGCACTTAAAGGGGCTGGCCCAGCAACTGTGAAAATCAATGACAAATCTCTCCTTCCCATCACAGAGTAAGAGGCTTAAGGTGGGATCAAAATGTGGAAGGAGCAGCTATCTTTCATTGCCTTTAGTAAGGGTTAACCACAGACTTCTGTGCTTTATGTTTGCACATTTTCCAAGTTGTTTGGCTTATCTTGCCGCCTTTCAATGATGTCGGGTGAACTGTGGTTCCAAATTCCGCCCAATTTGACAAGTCTGCTTCTTCCACAAATGCCAGGGTTGATGATTACTGGATCCCCCATGCAACCACCCAAAGAGGACCGGAAAACTGGTTCTTTCTTTGACTCAGCTGTCAAAAAGTTAATGCAGATTAGTAACCTCAAAAGGGAACTTGAGACAAGCTGAAAAGCTTTACCTCAAAAATTAATGGAACTTATATCTACAAAGAGTAGTGATAGCTACTGTGGAGAACAATCATGGGGAGTTTGGGAACTCAAAGGTTTTGTTCAAGGGACTGTATTGCCTAGGGGAAGTAGAATGTCAGTATTTGTGTTGTATGTACTGATACAGATATGCTTAATCTAATGCCTTTAATACCTGCATTTTGCGCCCAGCAGTCTGATGTTTGTGCCTGTCTTGTCTGAGCTCCTGACAGGGCTGACAACAGAGCAAAGTCCACTTTCCGCATCATCCCTGGTGTTCTCGATGTGGAAGGTTTGCCACGCATACCACACTGTGCCCTACCATTTTGAGGTCTTCTACCCTACAGATTTAATTTAGTGCTAACGGGCCAAACAAGGACATTGGGAGTTTCCCATACACATTAATACCCCTTATGTAATGATGCTGTGCTTTTCAATTTGGTCATTTAACAGACAAAGGTAGAACGCAAAGGTTGAATGGCAAGCCTGTCTTCAAGATAAAATCTTTCTCATGATTCTTGAGCATGTGTTAGCTGTCCTCTGAAACCAAAGAATAACATCCATCACATTCTGGCCATTTATTTGCTTTAAAACTGGGCTTTTGCAGTCATAAGTTAGTATAGTGCTTATGACTGGGGAGACCTGGGTTTACATCCCCACTGATCTCCAGGCCTGTTGGAAAAACTTGCGTCTGAATATGTACCAATGGGCTACATGTACGTTTCCACAACAGGGCAAGGATCAGATCCCCTGGACCATTTCAGGTCGGGAAAATGGTGTGGAGGGAAATTGTAAGCCCTTTTCATTGTTTGTGAAAGTCCCAGCCCAAACAAACTCCCATACACCAGATAATTTAAATTTCATTTGGGAACTCACAGAACACACCTGCCTGACAGGATCCAGGATAGATTTAGAGACATACCCAGAAGAACTGTATTGTGTATTTAGCATCCGATCTACCATGAAAGTTACTGTGTGATCTTTAGCTAGCAGTCTCTTTCAGTGTAACCTACCTCATAGACTTGTTTTGAGGATGGAATGGGGGAGGGGAGGATGCCACTATTTAGAAAGCTATGCAATGTGCGCTTTCAAAAATAAAACTTACTTCTGTATGAAAATAGCCCAAAATTCAGTGCCAAGGAAAACTGGATTTTGCAACATTGATTTGTCAGGTTGAAATGTTTCCCAACACAACCTATGTATTCCCAGTGACCATTTCCAGATTTCTGTTAACTTTGAATCACATGCATTGTGGGCACCTTGTCTGTTTGCTCCTAGCACATTCTATCCATGCATTTCTTACTTTCTAAGTTTTACTGATGTTTTTCCCCTCTGCAGGGAGAAAGAATGACCAAAGAAGATGGTGGCTGTGACAAATAGTATAAGTATCCACTGGCAGTTCACACTGCCAAGAAGGCACTGATTGCTTTGAAGTAGACCTCAGGGACAATGCTCAACAGAACTCAGATTAATTCTAGCCAGGGACATGATATATTCTTTTCAATGGAGGTGTCCCAGTTCCAGGAGGCCATTGGCATTTTCTTCATGGTCATGCTAAGTGTCATTGCTTTGGTTGCCAACACAGCCGTCATGGTTGTCATCCTCAAGACACCTTTGCTGAGGAAGTTCATCTTTGTCTGCCATCTCTGCCTAGTTGATCTGTTGTCAGCCATTTTTGTCATGCCACTGGGGATCATCTCCAGCTCCACCTGCTTCAACAGAGTGTTGTATAGCATTGCCGAGTGCCAAACATTAATCTTCCTGAATGTCTGTTTCATCAGTGCCTCCATCCTCACTATCTCCGTCATCAGTGTAGAGAGGTATTACTACATTGTTCATCCCATGCGGTATGAAGTCAAGATGACGACTGGACTGGGACTCACGGTTGTGGCATTCATTTGGATCAAGTCTATCTTGGTTGCTGCTTTGGCACTGGTGGGCTGGCCTCAAGACAATGGTGCCAGCAGTGCCAGCAAATGTACTGTCTATTGGAGCCCAGGAATCCACAAGAAGATATTTGTGATAATCTTCAGCACTCTGTGCTTCATACTGCCCACCTTAATCCTCTTCACAGTCTATGGCAGCATCTACAAAGTTGCCCGGATTGCTTCCTTGCAGAATGTTCCTGCCCCATCCTGGACTGCCACACCCAGACAAAGATCAGCCTCCATTCACAGCCAAGTCACTATCATCACAACCAGAAATGTGCCTCCCAGGCTGTCACCTGAACGTTTATTTGGGGGGAATAAAGCTGCCCTCACACTGGTCTTGATTGTAGGACAGTTCCTTTGTTGCTGGCTGCCATTCTTCTCCTTCCACCTACATTGTTCCATCAACTCTCCTTCTGTGAACCCTGGCTATGGTGAGATTATTGTGAACTGGCTTGCCTTTTCTTCTTTTGCTATCAACCCTTTTTTCTATGGGCTACTGAACCGCCAGATCAGGGAAGAGTTAGCCAAACTAGGACGACATTGCCTCAGTAAGCCACTGAGTCAAGAGCTGTGTGTCTCCAGCCCAGAGGGATCCATCCATGAGAACTTTCTTCAATTCCTGCAGAGGACCAGTTGCACAGTGGAGACCCGTTCCAGTTTTATTAATTCCAGCCCCAGGAACACTTTGGACCACACTGCAATGGGTTTCAGAATTCCAGGCCAAATCCCAGAAGAAACCAACTGAGGGAAGAAAACATTCCACATCTTTTTAGAACAATCCACATCTTTTCCTACCTGGCTCTAAGTTATGAGGAAGGAGAAGATGTTCCATGCATTGAAAGAACTGTCCGCACCTCTTTCACTGGAGAAGTTGGTAGTTTCTTTTCATATGTGTACGGAAGTAAATGTAACAAAAATGCATTGTCCTTCTGTGATTAACTGATTGTCCATCTGCTGAGATCAAAGCTAGTTTTAGGCAGCCATAGCCAAACATCTGGAGCAGTGCTGTATACAGCAGCACTTTTAAAAAGATTTGCAGACTGTACTTTGGAAGAAAGAGGATTATGAATAAGGACCTTTCTAGACAACCCCCAGAGTGCTTGCTACTATAAACACTCCAGTACTGTTAGTCCCAAGCCAGCACCATGTGTGTTATGCCTTTTTCCACTGTGTAATAGAATAGCCAGGTTTCCCCCCTACATGTTTTTTTGGGAAAAAGATATACTCTAGTGCCAGAAAGGAATGCTCAAACTCTTGAAATGACTTAGCACTGTAAACCCATCAGAGCAGTACAGACAGGGGAATAGAGATTTGTGGCATTCATCCAGGTGCTTATGGTGAACATCTACAACCTCCACAATTAACTGCTAAGGTGTGATTGAAAGAAGAAATTGGATTTTCCCAACAAGTCAACACTGCTATTTGAGTGCAAGGAAAGTTTGATTCCTCCAGCAACTTAGGGGTGAGGTGAGGTAATGTTCTCTGAAGCTTGGATGTTACCTACATATGCCCCAGGCAAGAATAGTTTTGTCTGGAAGGAGCCTAGCTGGGTCTGTACTGCAGAAAGAGGGTTTTTTTCCCGAATTTAGCTGCAAGTGCTAAGTTGGGTTCCATACAGCACAAATATTCTTCATAATAATATGCTCTCATGGGCAAGATTCTGTTGTATGTCATTTGGAAGAAAGTTTCTTTAAGTAAAGGTTGCGTTTCTCTTCCTTTATGTTCAGCCAAATTTAATTACTTCCTAGTCTCAGGGCAAGAAAATGATGGGGTTTTTTAGCAGAAAAAAGGAGTGGCTTTTACTTTCTACAAATTGAAAAATAGTATTTAAGTCTCCCTTCTAAGATTTGACATTTACAACTGATTTATAACTGCGAAATATAAACATTCAGCTTATGAGAAAATCAGGAAGTAATGAATTAAGATGGAAGGAGAAGCTAGGGAAAAATTAAATGGACAATAGTCCTAAGAAAAGTCACTGATGCTTTTGCTGTTGACATAGGCATCATCTGTTTTCAAAGGTTTTCTTAACCATTACATAGTATGTATTTGGTTGAAATATTTATATCTCTTATCCTATTTAACCCAAGGCAGCTTACATACGTTATCATCAGGCCAAACAGCACAAGTTAGAAACATGATTCAAAAATATAATATAAAGCCCCAAGCCCTAGACACAGGAACAAACAATGCACTGATTGTCCACCAGAAAAAAAGTAGTTCATGCCTATGTGGGTGTTCTTTTGAAGGGTATGTCACCTATTTAAAAAGAACAATCTTGAGAACTTCAGAAAAGACTGTTTAAAAGGTAGCCATGTTGGTCTTCAGTACAAGAGCTAGATTAGAGTCCAATAGCACCTTAAGAGACCAACAAAGAAGGGAAGAGTTTCAATTTATACCCTACTTTTTGCTTCCATGAGTCTCAAAACGGTGTACAAACTCCTTCACTTCCTCTACCTACAACAGGCATCTTGTGAGGAAGCTGAAGCAGAGAGAGTTCTGAGAGAACTGAGGGAACTGCAACTAGCCCAAGGTCACCCAGCAGGCTTCATGTGTAGGACCAGGGCAACAAATCCAGTTCACTGATAAGAGTCGGCATATCATGTGGAATAGTGGGGAATCAAACCTGGTTCTCCAGATTAGAGTCCACTGCTCTTAACCATTGCACCATGCTGGCTCTCTTTGGGGGCATAACCTTTAAAGAGTCAAGCCTCCCTTCATCAGATTTGTTATAAGAGAGCATCGGAGATAGTTCCTTTTTAGAGTGCCTTTGGAAGTCCATTTCGCAATACAAAAATCATGATTGAAAAAGCACAAGATGCCGAGATATAGGGCATGCCACACAAGAAGAGCAGATTGACAGGAGACACTGCTGTGAGGAATGCATGAAGAAAGAGGTGGTCCTTTTTATGTGACAAAAATGTTTTTAAAATACAGAGAGTACTAGAATGTAACAGGTAGCCAATGACATTATCTGAACTAACTGTTAAAACTGAGCAAATAAAGTATGGTAACTACAGACTAATTGGCTGATAATAATATAGCATTTTTATATTATCAAGGGACATTAAAGATCAGAATGTGTGACATCTTTGTGTATACATTAAAACTTCTCAAGAGACATATAAGGAAAGTTCATTATCATCTTTCATCTAAGAATAATTTTGAATGAGGGCAGCGGTGAGGAGAATTGAATGCTCACAGTAAAGGAGAAAGATTACAAATGACCCCATTCAAAGGAGGGGCACGGATCTGCCCTTGGGAGCGGCACAGGGTCACTCTGGCAGATTTGACTTCCCCAGAGCGCTTACCCTGGCAGAGGGGCAAAAACACTGACATGCCGCCCTCCACAGTGGTGGGACATGGTGCAGGATGCTGCGACAGCATCCCTACGCCTCTGCAGCAGTGGGGGCAGTCTTGGGGTGTGGCAGGGAGAGGAGTCAAAGGCGGCTCTCCCCTGGCCTTTTGCCATCTTTTGCTGGCAGTGGTTGGTTTGGAATAGGTGTCATAAATCTAGGTCCATAGAGCAAGAAGACTTTTTCTCTGCAAGCCTTCCCACTCCACTGGGAAGCCTCTTTGGGAGTAGTGCAGTCGCTGGTCCCCTGGCTATTTGGATGAGGCTGAAAGACATTTTACAGTCGATGCTGCTTTTCTCATAGGGTTTTTGTTAAGAATACAAGAAAAGTACTGCTGGATCATCCCAGTAATCCATCTGGTCTAAGCATTCTTTTTCACACAGTGGCCAACCACTTGCCCTGGACAGCCAATGGACAGAGCATACAGAAACAGCCTTTCCCTGCTGTTACCTCCTCACAGTGGTATTGGGAGGCTCTGAATATAAAGGTTCCCTTTAGACACCATGGCTAGTAGTGATTGATAAAATCTATCTAACACCCCTTTCAAAGACTTCAGGGCTTGTGCCATCACTATGTCTACTGGTGATGAATGCCACAATTACTTGTTAAGTGAACAAGTACTTGCTTTTGGAATCTTTTGTTCATCAACTGCCTGGGGTCCCTGAGTTTTAATACTGTGGCACAGCGAGTAAAAGTTCTTTCCATTCACTTTCTCCACCCCATATTTTGTTTACAAAATATAAATATAACATAATGCAAGCTTTCAATGGAATCCATGCTGGCCTGCTAGCTAACTGAGTGGGACCATAAATTGAATAGCAGATTAGACTACACTTCATCTGGATGAAGGGTAGAGAAAAGCTCCCTTTTTGGCACACTGCACACTTTTCGTCACATTCTGCACATTGGCAGAATTTGTGACTGTGACTATAACACAAATGGATATGGTTATATATTGTTACAGATTGCCCCAAAGAACTATGGGAAGTGACGTTTGTTTAAAAATTGGGCCGCTTGACAAGGAGTGCTGCCTGAGGTTTCTGCCTTCTCTGAGTTAAACAAGTTACAATCCTTCCTTCCTCATTCCCCAGGCAACTTTAAATACAGAACATTAAGCTATATATGCCCAAACTCTTCAGATTTCTCTCATAAGAATTTGGGAAACCATACTGGCCTGCACTATGTTTAAAGGCGCCTGAAAGAGAGAGAAGAAAAGAAGCGTTAGCTGCTCTGGCATAGGGACAGGTACAGTGAGGGAGAGGCAAGGGTAGCAGTGAATCCACCTTCCATGACCTTGCCATCAGAGGCCATGCCTCACTCTGCCTCGTTATACAGCCAGACCTGTGAGGGCTTAAGAATTTTTTTTGCCTCCTTCAGAACTACAGTTCCCAGGATTCTCTGGAAAGAGAGAATGCTTTCAAAACCAGGTTGAGCATGTGGTGTTAATAGGCCCAGACCTGGCTCTGATGTGGCTTAGAGTCAGGCAATTGCATAGATAGAGGTTTGTCCGTATTCTTAATAGTGGGTGAGTGGCAGGTTGTCACTGATGGTTTCTGTGAGGAAGAGTGTTTCCTTTATTGTTGAGTATAATCCTGGGACGAGGCCATTAAAAGTGGGGAGAGTAATAAAGAAGTCATTTTGCAAGTCTTGTTTTCCCACTGAGGCAGAAAGAGAACCAATTAATTCCAACCGAGCAGAGCTATTGGTCCTCTGAAGCTATATTACTTGGCGTGTTGTGACCTCAGTGTATCTGCAGATGAAATAGCTGGGCAAAGCTGTGATTGCGGAGCCAACTCACAGCAGTAGGCAGCGGTGGACGGTACCTGCCTGCCTAAAGGCTATTCCGGGGACTCAGCCTTAATCTAAAGTGAAAGTGACCTTTTGATTGGCTTGATGTGACAAATGCAGGCTGTCAGAGTAAGATGGAGAATTGTTGTGCCAGAGCATTACTTGGAACTTACTCAGCTGGAAGGGGCAAGTCAATTTATTTCAGGGGCATGCTGAAGAGTCCAGCAAAATATAAGCTGTAATAAAAATAGCAGAATGGTATGGCTTGGTCGAGTTCTGCTGAGTTTCAAACCAGCAATTAATTTTGGGATCCTGTCTCAGTCAGTGGCTAAGATTGTATTTGTTGCCCAGCTGGCTTCTGAGTAAACATGAATAGGATTCAGCTCTAGGCACACTACTGTGACATAAAGAAGAAATGGTTCTTCATGAAAAGAATCCATGCTGAATATGAACTGTGATTCGGCAATGGGTTTCTCCATGTGTAATTCAAAAAAGAACAAAAGATCCCAGCAATTTTTCAAATTCTGATGATTTTGACAGCATTCTGTTAATAGAAGGGAAGAGTAGAAATGCTCTAAGCACTGTATTGTTGAGGGTTTTCATGGCCGGAATCACTGGGGTGCTGCATGGTTTCCGGGCTCTAGCATTCTAGAGAATGCTGCTAGAACACAGCCATACAGCCCGGAAACCACACAGCACCCCAGCTCTAAGCACTGTTGGGGATTTCTTTATTTAAGAAGCATAGTTGTACCAATCCAGCTGGAAGACCTATGTGTAGAAGGCGGCTTATGCATGCATCCTCACTGACATGACAGCATTAACCCTTATCTTGTTGACCTGTTTAGTTGCTTCACTGGGTATTCATTTCTATTAAGAAGGATATTGTGTGTAACTAATTGCTCATAAACAGAGCTGAATTGGTTCTAAAGTTCCCATGTGATGGTTCCCTTTGGCTTTCCTCCAATTGCTAGAGTGAAGATTGAGGTTATGGGAGAGAAATATTAGGTCATCCTCTGTCTCAGTTTGAGAAGACCTGTTAACCAGCCTTGTCAGGGGCTTTGGAAACACTGGAAATAGTTACAGCCTCTTGGCCATTCTAATGACAGAGCAGCTCCTGATGGGATTTTGTTTGGGGGCTCTTGGGTTGGCCTTAAGAGAAGCAAATAAGTAAAATTGTGTTTTATATCATATACCACTGTAGATTCCCCCCTGTTTAATAGGCCCCTTTATCCCCGCACAGTACTTTCCTCTGAACCTTTAAAACAAGAACTCTAACATCTGTAAGAAGCATTTGACAGAAGAAAAAACAAGCAAAAATTAACTTCCAACTTTTTAACATTAAGCTCAAAATATTGACTGAATTATTTTTTTAGTTGAACCCTGACCCCATTCTTTGACTGTGAAAGTTAGGTAACAAAGGACAGGGTACTCAGTTGGGAATGTACACTATGTTTAAATCACAGTGATTTCAGTCCTTCCTTTATTAACATAAAAAAGAGGTTAGACAACACAGTCCTTTATATCTCTGATCTATTAGACATCTTATCAGAACTGTGCAGAAGAAACTAAAATGACAGCTGCTGGTGCCCTTACATTGAGGATCCTCACAGCCAAGGAAAAAACTAGGTGTAAAGAGAATTCTGCCAGAGAACTACAGCTTGCTGAAGGCACAGGATATAATTTAAAAAATAACACTCTGTCCCTTTCTACTCACTGTCCCTAGAAGGTTCTGTGTGACTGGGCATGTATGCATTTTCATTCCTATCTTTGCAATTTGTTGTATTCATTTGCAATTTATATCCTGCCTGTTTGTCCTCCCAAGGCCACCAAGGTTTTATTTTAAATTCTCCCAAGCCATTTAAAATATACATGATAAAAGCACATTCTAAAACCATTAAAAACCAGCCCCCCCCCCCCAAATACACATATCATTAAAACAATTTAAAAGACATTGACAGCAATTAAAACACTGGTTAGGAAGGAGAATTACAGAGGGAATGCCAAATGGAAAAAAAGTCTTCACCCACTGCAGAACAGAACAGCAACAGATAGGGACAAGCAAATTTCCCTTGGGTAAATTCAATACTCGTTTCCACTTCCCGACAAGTATAAAGTCTACCTACCAGACCAGTGCTTGGACCAGCTTTTGCTTTTTTGCTTTTTATTTTTTTTAGATTTATGCCATAATGGAAGTAAAAGTAAACAGTTATTAGAATGATTGCCATATTGCAGATTCCTTTTATCCCAACATAAACTTCAGAGGCATGCAATGATGTCTCATACTCTCTCCTCAGTTTACGCTTTTACATGATGTACTACCGTTTGGAGATCCCATGTTGGAAGGAGCAGGTTGTTCCCCCACCCCACCTCCCTGCTGCCTTTGATTGTAAACAAGCAAAACTGCATCCTCTGTCCTGCCCCTGAAGGCTTTTTGTTCCATGGGATTCAGGCAACATAAGTGGTTTGATCAAAGGAGTGCCTGTCTTTCATTGTCTCTGTGTCTGCTGGTACATTTATCAAAGAAGAGTGCCCAAGCTTATGTTAAAAGCTTGCAAAGTGAACTCTCCCCAAAACAAATGTTGCAGAATTTCTAGGCTAGAACAGAATTACTGTGTATTAGGGTACAATTTTTACAAAAGATAGTTGTAATTCAAACTGCTCTGCACACATCTTTCCTGTGAAAGATCTAACTGACCAGGCAGCATCTACAAATCAAAAACTCCTCAAAAACTCCTCACTGGAAACCTCTACACTAGGGGTATCCCATCCCCATCTGTGGACTTTGGGACTTCCCTGCTTCCATTCCTGCTGCAGTCCACAGAGACACACCCTCAGATTTTTTTCTTGGGAGTCAATGGACCCTAGGGGGCAAAGTGAAGGGTGGAATTAATGGAAATTGCTTCCCATTATTCTGTAAACAGAAAGGCTGCTCCATTAGATACAGGCTGTTACATTTTTACCCAAACAGGACCACACATTTTGTGATATATAATGGCCATGCATGGACAATTTCCCTCAGTTTAGAATACTGGAAGATAGCACCACAAGAAATTATCTGGTTCAGTATTACCTATACATAATTACGCTTTCACATACCACTATAATTATTATCAAGCAGTGCTTAACAATAACTAAATGGCTAAGATACAAGAGAGATTGTTTTGACACCAAAAGCACTTTTGTAGTGTAACTTGGTGGTGAATATTTGTACTGTCGATGAAATTCTACCTTCACCAGCATGAATTTCATCGACAGTACAAATAGTAACAAATAATTTATCCCAAATAGCTTCAGCAGGCACCAGTATGTCCACATCATATTGGCCTAGATTTGAATGGGAGAAAGGACAAAGTGTCCCACAAGAGACTTTAATCTGGATGTAGATAGGTGTATTTGTACAGGCAAATGCAGCATTCTTCTGTGGTGGTTCTGGCTATGATTGTTTCACTTTTCAGCTAGACGTCTGCTGCTGGCCCTGTGAGCACAGCGTGCTGGCAAGTAAATACCCCTTTTGCAGTTGCTGTGGAAACCAGGAGCTCCCATGTTTCCCATTCACTTAGCAACAAGCTGTGCTTTTTAAGCATGGGTTGGCTTAGGGCACATCAGCTTACTGCCTGATAGGCCAACTTTGCTCCTTCTGTATTTCCTTGCCTCTTCCTTGCTGCCTGCCTCATCTTCTCATCTTTTGCACACTGATAGGCATGTTATCATGGTACTCTGCTGAAATTCAATGGCCTCTGGCCAGTGATTCCAGGATTAACCTCTTACTTTCTGGCTTTAATCACCAGCAACTTTGAGCCAAATGACATCTACACTGCTGGGGATCCATGATTGCCATGAGCAATCCAGTCTGAGCTGAGGTTAGTCACAGGAGTCAACTGCTCTCTCCCTGCCACTGCTTTTGTAATAAAAAATGGGATGCTCTAGGATGCTTTCAGCTACAGTAGTAGAAGAGTTTGGATTTATAACCCGCTTTTCTCAACCATGAGTCTCAACGTGGCTTATAAACTCCTTCCCTTCCTCTCTCCACTACAGACACCTTGTGAGGTAGGTGGGGCTGAGAGAGTTCTGAGAGAACTGTGACTAGCTCAAGGTCATCCAGCAGGCTTCATGTGGAGGAGCAGGGAAACAAATCCCCAGATCAGAGTCTACCACTTAGGTGGATTCTGCATGGGCCACTACAGCGGCTTCCCACCAGCATATATGATGCTGGTGGAGCCCTGGGGCCGTTTGCACACAGTGAATGAATCTGGTGATTTTCTGCCTGATGTGCAGCCATTTAAAATCCAGTAGCCCTGCCAGTAAACAAAAATTGGCAACTCCAGCTTCCCTCGATTCTTTTGGTAAAACATTACAAAAGTCTCCCACCTTCCCTTGTAATAATATCATAAACAACCTGATTCAGATATACAAAAAAATTTAATCACAATACTGCTGACTTGACAAAGTTTACATTTTTATTAAATCAGTGATAAGTTACAAAGGAGAAAAAATATAGAATTATATGTACAGCATTTTCAAAGACAAGCCAAAAGGGGAATCATGGGGAGGGAAATTCTTCAGTAGCAAAAAGAGAAAAAAAAAACACCAGGGGAGGGGGGGAAAGGAACATTTTGCTAGAGAGTGATGGAGGGAAACAGATACATTGGCAACAGCCTGAGCTGAAAGCTAGGTGATTGGACTTGCATGCCAAAGGAGGAATTCCTGTTGCCACATTTTCCTTGTGGAATAAAAAATGTTGGGACGCATCAAGTGATGATTTGTGCCATATGAATGGATGTTCCATAAATTCGACCTGTCTATAGCATTGCCTCACTTACTGGGCTCAATTCTTTAATTACAGGTGATCAGTGCCTAAAGGGGCATGGATGATCGGTACTTACGGGCAAATTAGAAATTAAGATGACATTGCTTTTGAACCTCTAAGTACAGCTGTTATTAAGCTCAATATTTCAGCAACATTTGACCCTTCAACCTGAATTAACTTTCTTTTCCAACTTCTATATGATAGCCAAGAGTGGTGCATGTGCTGCGATTCCACAGCAGCCCCAAAAAGTGTAGGATGGGATATAGCGGATGGTGAGCTCGGCTTCCTGAAAATATTAGCTTTCATTTTAAAAGACAAATTATGCATCTTGCCCTTAGAGATATAAAGACATGCTTGAAAGTGTGTCCCCTATACCGGCAAAACCTCAGAAACTAGACAGATAGCTGAATTTAGATTTTCATTGGTTGAAGGCTTCAGTGTCCTCAACTCCCCTCCACTAGCAAACCTGAATATATTATGGAAAATAAAAAAGGAAGGATAAAGTATGCAAAATATGATAAAGCAGGTGCATTTACTCTTGTGTCATTTAGAAGTTTCTGCATGTTTCCCAGGCTTGGTACTACACAAATATATACCCTCAAAACTCTGGATTTCCAGTTGTTCATACTAATTCCAGGTGGGAGGGGGATCCCACAAAATAGCAAAAAGGTCTTGTATAGTATGATCTCCCCTTATGAGTCGTGGCAGCACCAAAATCTTGACAACAGATGTCAGAAGTGGAAGTGTCAGACATGCAGTGGCTTCAATTAGAAGTCATTAAGATGGGCATCGGTCTCAGTCTGAAGTTTCAAGGCATCCTCTTTTCACTCCTATGTGCTCATTTCATCTAGATGGGCCTTTATGGTCATAGGGACATTTTCAAGAACAAAATATGGCAGAATTTACTAAGCGGAGTCACAAAAGTTATAGGAACAAAAATTGTTATAGACACCAGACCATGAAAGCAGAAAATAATTCAAAGATGCTTTATTGGCATGACAGATATGACTGCCAAAATGTATGAGAAGAATAGAGTTCCTGAGATACAGCAGAAAGCAAAATATCTGGGTTGTCAAAACCTGGCAGAACAGGTCACTCTCCTATGAGATCACCAGCTGACTGGTAGCCAGTGCTGGAAATTTTATTCCAAGTATGGGCCAGGAATATTTATGAGTAGTCAGTGTTTAATTTTGCAACTCAGAAAGTCAAAAGAATGACCCAAATGTATCTTTGTGTTTGCAGAGCTAGTCCCAGTCTGCTAGGGAGGAACAAGGTGAAAGTGAATTCTTTCACTGCTGGTAGGAGGAAGCATAACTCTAAATCCTTCACTGTGTTGAGGGCTCATGCACAGTTATAAAAGCTTCCCATTTATGTTTTTATCCAACTGTAAGACCTGGCTGGCTTCATATTCATTCCTCTCCTGTCTTTGTTCCATCATGGCATTTCTCTTCATATTAGAACGTCCTGTCATTTCTAGGTTCTACATAGTTTTCAGTTCTATACAATCAACCCCCTTTCCCAGTTCTGACTAAAAAATGCAACGCAGGAGAGAGAGCAGCATGGCAGATCCTCCAGAGTGCTCTCCAAAAGTCTAACAAGCTCCATCTCCTGCCATAATGGAAGAGAAATTCACAAGATCACCAGCTCCTTCAGTATAGCACAAAGAACTGGGAGGGAGGGTAACTTTTCTTTAGGTAACTGGAAATAAGGTGGAGTGAAATTCTTCCTGGAGGACATGAGATTGGTTTAGGGGAAAGGAAGATAATACCTTCTAGTGTGGGGCAACAACTGCTCAGCAGAGGTAAAAGCATGAGACTGAGATGGCCTCACCTACCACAAACATCTCTTTAGCCAGTGTCAGGTACAATCTATGGAGAAGAACTAGTTTCCTGTCCACCTGTTGACTATCACTGCCCTAAACAGTTGTCCAGGCTGCTCTTTCTCCCATCTTCCTGCTTTCCTACACATGGCTTTTCTCCTCTTGCATTAGTCTTTCCCCAGGTAGTTTCTCTTTTGGGTGAACCAATGCTGATGGGTCCCTAGAGGTTTTTTCTCTCTGCCCCAAAGCCCACATTCCTGTTTCAATACGGGGAGAACTTTTGTCTCTCAGCTTTCTTTGTGGCATTGGCTGTGGAGATCTTGGTCGTGTAGGTGGCAAGGCTGCCATTGTGCCCCGTGGCTGAGGAAGGGGGCAGAGTCAAGAAGGGGACTGGTTTCAGGCCGATGAAGTTGGAGAGGGAGATAGCATAGGGGGCACCAAGCAAGGCTGGGGGAGGTGCAGCCACTGCTGCCAGTGCTGGGGCTGGTGAAGGAGTGAGGGGTTGGGAGAAGGTCATGTCGAGGTCAACGGGGGGCGTCTGGGAGGTAGATTTGGCCGTCTCTAAACTGAAGAACAAGAAGGGAGAGAGAATAAGATCTGGGCATGCACACACATTTATGCAAATGCAGACACGTATGGACATATACTTGGGTGTATATGCACTTGCATATACAAGCTTGCGAACAGAAAAATAGGGTTAGGGTGATAGAGACAATTTGCATAATAATTATACATATGCACACATGTGGATATGTGTTTACACTGTCATGCATGTGCAAAACAATGTGCATAACAATAGGAACACAGAAAGACTTGAGTTGGTAGTATAGACAATTTCTGCATTCAGCAAATGGAGTCCCCACCCTTTTGGACCATGTACTTCAAAGTGTTTTGGAGAACATCTGTCATGTTGTACTGAGTGCACTGTGCTCAGGATATATTTAAAGAAGAAGAGAAGAAGAGTCTGGATTTATACCCACTTTTCTTAACTATAAGGAGTCTCAGAGCAACTTACAAACTCCTTCGCTTCCTCTCCCCACAACAGGCACTTGTGAGATAGATGAGGCTGAGAGAGTTCTGAGACTAAAGAGAACTGTGACTAGCCCAAAAACACCCAGCAGGCTTCATGTGTAGGAATGGGGAAACAAACCTGGTTCTCCAGGTTAGTCTACCTGTTCTAACCATGATACCATGCTGGCTCTCTGAATCAAGATTCAGTTGTGGCAGGGTTCTGTAAGGTTAATCCATACATGATGCTGAAGATCTGCATTTGGATCCCACAACATGTAACTGAGCAGTCATGAGATGACATGCACCAGGGCTGGCCTTTTTTCTCCACTGGGCTTCAAGTGGGAGGTTCCAATCAGTGAAATGGCATGAGCGGGAGACTCAGCCCCATATCCTTCCAGTTGTGCCTGCTTCTTGCTACTCAATTATATCAATGGGAATCTGAACACAGATTTCCCAACATCATGTTTGGGTTGGCCCTCAAAGTTACCTGTGTTTACACAGTCATAGTTTTACAAGGCATTTGGGCCACACATGCCTCTTGGGTCATTTGCTATACTTTTCTGTGCAGACATTTGAGCTGCACTTTCTGAAAAGAACATCCACACTATTGTTCATCTGTTCACTAATCCCAGGAGAAAATAAAGGATTTTTCCATTTTATTCTTATTCAGGAGCTTTGTTCCCACTTTGAGTTCAGCAACTCAAAAATGGACTTATTACTTGTAGGTTTCCTCCTGATTTGAGTAGGAACATGAAAAAGTGGAAAGGGTTGAGATGGTCCTCTCTTCCTACAACCCTCTTTGAAGTCTAAAGAGCACAATCCAGAGCAGGTGGGCAGGTGGGGACAACACAAGCGCCACTCCACCCGCTCCAAATGGCTTTCCGTGTCTCTACTGGTGACAACCAAGCTCTGGAGGGCGACTAAAATCAGCCCTGTCCCCCAGAATGCCCCTGGAATGCCCTCAGCACAGCATTTCACGCTGGCAGAACTGGGCGACTGAGGATACTTCTGGGTCGGGCTCTGTGGAGCCACATGGCACCCAAGTAAGTTGCTCCTCCCCCAGCACATTTGCCCCTTGCACCGGCAGAATGGGCACTCACACTGGCACAGGGGTGCGCTGGCTCCAGAGGGGGATTCTACACCCCACACCCGGATTGGGCTGCCCTTATGCAATTCTGCCCTAAAAAGGTCTTCTAGTCACAGTACATCTTTGAATAATGGTCTATGCTTGGAGCTTTCTCCCTGTAATGTTGTCCTATCTAAATAAGCATCATGAAATTGGCAGCTTATAGCAATCAAGCATTTCTGACGATGTATGACGTATGATGATCTCTTAAGTTACATAAAAAGATTCCACATGCTCAGAGGGCCAACCCAAACATGATGTTGGGAAATCTGTGTTCAGATTCCCATTGATATAATTGAGTAGCAAGAAGCAGGCACAACTGGAAGGATATGGGGCTCCACAGAATTAGGACATGTGGTATCTCTGTGGCTTTCAGCTGCAAAGGAAATTTAGGCTGGATTCTGCCTGGAATATTGTAACTAATGATATTATCATGGTGTGTGCTCATAAGAGCAACAAGCTTTGAGGTTTTCATCTGAGTCAAAGACAGATAGTGTGAAAGGCTGGAAAGGGAGCAACAAAAATGCTGCATGATTACCCTTTCGCTATGAAGCAATAGGCAGAGTGTTTGCAAACCAATGAGTCTTCCCACATGGCCAGGTATCCCCATGATTCTCAGGGAATTGTCCATCTAAGAGCCCCATGGCTTGAGCATTAGCACAAAGGAGCTACCTTCCATTTGTCCAGATAAGTGCTGAGTTATTCCCCTGCCCCAGGCGGTCATAATGGCTCTTACCAGGCTGTGATGAGGTACTGAGCCAAAGTAATGCTGACTGGGGTGCCTGTGATGGTCACGTGACGTTCAGCAGAGCCTTCGGTCTGATTCCCAATCTTGATGTGTGCTCCAGACATTTGCCGGATCTCACTGATCTTGCTGCCCTGGCGGCCAATTATGCAGCCTATAAGCTGGAGAGGAGACCAGAAACATAAACCTTGGGGAAAGAATGCCACTAGGCATGTTGTAGCCTAGGACCTGAACACAGGCTGGCCACATGTTCTTCCTTCCAATAGAAATACTGATAGAAAATCATCCTCAATGCAAAAAGAATTGTCATGTATTAAACTATTGTTGAGAAACAGGTGAGTAATTAAATACAATATAATACAACATTGTCAATTAAATTAATTATGCAAGGCCTAATTCTTGTCAAGGCTGAACCAAGGATCTTTCTGTCTGAAAAAGGCACTAAATACTCCAAACAGCAATAATAATATGGGATCAATCATGTTAGCATGTGGTAGCGTCCAGGGATGGCCCCTTGAATCACAGGTTAAGCCCCAGATTTGGATAAGGCCATAAGCGTCTTTGTTTTGAATTTGTCTCTGAGGCTTGAGAGTCAGCCAGTGTGTGAAAAAGCATTAATTGGGTCGTGCAGTTCCATGTTTCCACCACCCTGTGGAGCCAGGAACTGGCCTTTGGTAATAAAAGTTGAGTTAGTTTTGTAAGAGTTTTTCTTCAAAGACCTTGAGAACGGCTCAAGCTTTCATCTGGAGCTGGAGAGAAGAATAAAGGTCAGTGCCGCTGTCTGCCCACTTGTTTCCTGCCTTCTGAGATTACATAATAGAGTCTGCTGTGCGCCTGGCTGCATGTTGGCAGCTGGGCTGACTGTGCGGGGGCACAAGAAACTCTGGAACATTCCTCTTGAGCGGTGGCACTCACCCTTTCTGGACTGCAGCTCATAGAGGTAGAGGGCAAAGGATAGCTTATGTGTGTGTGTGTGTGTGTGTGTGTGTGTGTGTGAGAGTGAGAGAGAGAGAGAGAGAGAGAGAGAGAGAGAGAGAGAGAGAGAGAGAGAAGCCTTTTCTGTTCCCTGCTGATCCTCTATCTTGGAGGGCTGCCCATTACAGCCCACTCTTTTTCAGTAGACTTGTTTTCCCTTTCATTTATAGGATACAAAATGTTTTGTCTTTTTAATATCTTCATGTTAAAAGCCCAGGAAAGGGGTCTATATAAAAGTTAGAACTTTCAGTTTAACAAAGGGCTGTGTGTGGCTCAGTTGTTGATCATCTGCTTTGCATGTAGACGGTCCCAGGGTTCAATCACCAACACTACCAGCTAAAAGATCATGTAATAAGTGTCATGGGGAAGGGAAGGCAGAATGGTATAGCCTGATCTCATCCCAGAAGCTAAGCTGGGTCGGTACTTGGAAAGGAGACCACCAGAGAAGACTCTGCAGAAAAGGGCAATGGCAAACCACTTCTGCTTCTCACTTGCCTTGAAAACCCCTTGCTGGGGTCATCATGATTCAGCTGTGTCTTGACAGCACTTTACGCATACACACAATAAGTGTCATGAAATAACTCTTCATAAGCCTTCTGGAGAGCCACTACTGGTCAGGGCGACATTACTGATCTTGGTAGACCAACACTCTGACTCATTACAAAGAAGATTCATGTGATTTCATGGGAACCCTATTGCCAAATTATAATTATGTAGTTATGTAAAAAAACAGACATCTCTCCTATCTGGATTGAAGACAGTGAGCCTATCATCTAGAATTTTTCAAGGATGAGTGAAAGCAACTTGAAGTTTTGCTAACCTGCATCCCTGCCAAATCAAGAGTTTATGTTACGTACAAATAGCTATATGCCCTGACTTGGTGGTGTTAATTTCCTCCACAAGAACAGATATTGGCTATTTAATAGGTGCCTACATCAAATAGTTAAGAGATTTGGATTTTGTGTGAATGAAGCCATCCACCGTAATATTTGTGAACATGGACAGTGGAACAGTGTGGGTCTGTGATGAATACATGTGGATCAGACTTTCACCACAGAAAGTTTCCACACTGAAGTCTAGGCAGCTGTAATGTACCATTCAAAAATCACAGCAAACTAATGTCTCTTGCACCAACGTTTGACTTACATCATTGGGAATCAGAAACTCCTGAGAGCTGTTCTGAGAATTTGTGTCCAACCCTGAAAAGGCAGAGAAGAAGAAAACACAGTGTGATGGGCTCTTCTGTTGTCTCCTGCCTGCCTGCTTCCTGAGCTGTCCTTTTGAAATCCAGCCTTTCCAAGAGGAGGAGGTCTAGACTGAGGAATCCACAGGGCACAGCAGCAAACAAGACCTCCAGACTCCACAGACTTCTTTCCAAGTACAAAAACATGGAAAGAATAGGGAGAACTCTGCAGGGATTGGATGGATTCCCAGCTACTGCAAAGTTATCGGCAGCTCCAAGAAGGAGCTTTTGTTTTGTCATTTAGCTGAGGTCATGTTACACTGGACTAATTTTAGACAGTCCCTGTATAATTCCAGACAGAGGGAACCCATCGCACCCTCCTCTAGCTGGATGAGGACTCCCACTGGCTAACGGTGCTCTTCTAATAGGGAATAATCCTAGGGTTTTTCTAGATGATCAATAAGCATGCAGTCAATTACTTTTCTATCACAAAAATCCAGTTTTACAAGGAACATCCACTTTTTGTAAAATGTCCCCTTCTCATGCAACAAAGTGTTCCAATATTTTACACTAAGCATCACAGCTGAAAGAATTGTTGCTTGATTGCGCATTAAAAAGTAGTACAACCTTCTGCAATAGGTTACATTTGATCTGTGGCAAATACTTTGACAAATGAATCAATTCATTAATCTATTTTCGCCCACCTCAGATCTTGTAAATGTGTAATTCTAGGAAATACTGAAAAGGAATTTTATGTCAGTTTTTTTTAACCAGCATTTATCTCTCTTTATTCCTAGAATAATATCCTTTTTTAGCTCTTTGAGCTAAACATTTGGTAAACCTTGGGCTTTTCCACATGGATTTTTTTCATCTGTTCTGGCCTCATACTACTTTGGTTTATTTCCTGATTTCCCCATGCAATTTTGTTTTTGTTTTTGGGGGGTATTCACTGGGTTTGTTTTTATTATGATCTTTTCTGGAAGCTGTCATGGTCCAGCCTGGCTTAGCTGTGCCGGGGACACTGAGGACTCCTCAGATGAGGAATTAGACACTGGCATCCCATCCTTTCCTCAGCCATCAGCAGAGGCACCAGAGGAAGATGCAGATCCATGCAGGACCACAGCCTCAGCCAGGTACAAGAACAGAAGACCCTTAGCCTGCTGAGCTCCAGACCAGATGCAGGGGACCCCAGACTGGCATGCCTTCCCCCCGCTTCTTCTGAGCCCCGCAAGCAATGCCAGAGAAAAATGACTTACATGAGAGAAGATGCAGTGCTCGTTTAGTTGCTCAGCATCGGCCAGGCTTCAGCTATGACAGAGAGTGTTTGCAGGAGCCGGTCTGATGTATGAGCCAGGTGCATAGCATCTCCAGCTGCCAGGTAAGCATCTGGCTTAAAAGAGGCCAAGGGAAGAGCTGCCGTGTGGTAGCAGTGGCTCTCCTCTGTCCCTGCACCACTGACATTGCTACATTCTGGCTCCTGCTTGCTTGTTTGCTTGCGTCCCATTCTGATTTCGGCTTGTGCTCTAGTTTCAGTTCGCTGTCTCCCTCCCAGATGGTAGTTTAAGCAGGTTTTCTGTTACCAGCATTCTTTTTCTTTTTTAAAAAAAGTCTCTAAGCTCCTTCCCTAGCCAAGACGAAAGGGGAAAGGCATATTTATACAAAGTGAGGGGATAGAAATTTACCGGTACTTTAAAAAAAAGCTGGGTATTCATGGAACCTGTTTAAACTATCATTGCAAAACTACATCGATATATCAATATTTTAGTGCTTTTTTAAAAAACAGAGTTGTGGTGCTGTGATATTACTGGTAAGGTGCCTGATGACTTCAGTACCCTCCCGTGAAAATCCTGATTAAGGCACATGTGGAAGCAAATAAACTGATTCCACAACTGTGAAAATGCACAGGGAGGGCAGACACGTGGAACAACTGTGCCCAAACCAATTCCAATGCTTGTGGATTGGCTGCCAAGAAAACCAGAAGTATGTTGAGTGTGCAGAAATGATCCTTGGTATCCGGGACGTAGGTATAGATTTTTTAGGGGAGGGGTTTGGGGTGGCCCTAGGGCATGGCCACGCCTCCCCAAGCCCCGCCCCTGGCCCAGCGCTTATAAAAGCAGCTCTCCAAGGCCGGGGACGGCAGACTCCCCTGCCCTGCCCTCCCCTGCCCACCACCAGCTGGGCTCCCAGCCGGCAGCCGGGTTCCTTCTGCCCTCCCCTCTGGGCAGAGGCATAGAGGGAAAATGGAGCCCGGTGCAAAATCTGAGTTTTGCGACCCCACCCCCACCCCCGGCAGCTGCTGTGATGCTGGAATCCACCCCAAAACTGCATCACTTTCAATGGTGTTTAAACTAGAGAGCCCAAATTCTCCTTTTAAATCCACCTTAAAGGGAGAATCTGGGGTCTCAGTTAAACAACATTGAAAGTGATGCTGTTTTGGGGTGGATTATCACCCACCATGAAACAGCATCACTTTCAATGTGGCGTAGTGGTTAAGAGCAGGTGCATTCTAATCTGGAGGAACTGGGTTTGATTCCCTGCTCTGCCACTTGAGCTGTGGAGGCTTATCTGGGGAATTCAGATTAGCCTGTGCACTCCCACACACGCCACGTGGGTGACCTTGGGCTAGTCACAGCTTTTCGGAGCTCTCTCAGCCCCACCCACCTCACAGGGTGTTTGTTGTGAGCGGGGAAGGTCAAGGAGATTGTAAGCTCCTTTGAGTCTCCTACAGGAGAGAAAGGGAGGATATAAATCCAAACTCTTCTTCTTCTAAACTGAGGACCTCAGATTCTCCCTTGAAATCCATGCCAAAGGGGGTGGATTTAAAAGGAGAATCTGGGGAAATTTGGAGGGTGCCTGCTGTCAGGGGTGCAATTGTTAAGCTGGCAGCACCAAACTTTTAGGGTATCTGTAGGAGACTCTCCTGATGATACCTGCCAGGTTTGGTGAAGTTTGGTTCAGGGGGTCCAAAGTTATGGACCCTCAAGGACCATAGTTTTGGACCCCCTGGACCAAACTTCACAAAACCTGGGTGGTAGCCCCCTGATGTAGCCCCCATCTTCTATTAGCTCCCATTGGAAACAATGGAGGATGGGGGCACCCCCTTTGGGAGTCCATAACTTTGGACCCCCTGAACCAAACCTCACCAAACCTGGGTAGTATCATCAGGAGAGTCCCCAAACAATCCCTGAAAGTTTCATGCTGCTAGCTAAACAATGCGCCCCCTGCAGGCCAAAAACTGAAAAACACTAAAAATGTTTTAAAAACCCACAAACAAGTGGGCGGAGATTCGGACATGAATGGGGGGGTTGAACCCCCCCTTACCTACGTCCTTGCTTGGTATAATAGAAAAGCCTGACTTCTGCTTCTTTTATTTCCAATAATTTAAATTTTTCTTTAGTCATATACTTTCATGTAGCCATCTTTATGCTCTTCTTTCACAGTTTGGATTTTTTACAGATTACATTAGCCTTGAATGAATTCTTATAGGATTTAGTCCATTGAAAAAAGGTTTTCCAAGTTTCACAAGCAACAGTTTTTGTTTACCTGTTGTTACATTAATTCTCAAACAAGTGTTCAGCTCACCATTAACCCTAGAGATCATGTATTTGTTGGCCAACAACGAATTATCCAATCTTCATATTTTGTTTTGAAGCTGACCACAGTACCACAGGGGCATGGAAGGGCTTGTAGTTTAATATCCTCCCTACTTAGATCCCTTTCAATAAATGGAGGGGGGAGGGAAATCAAATCTTGGAAAAACTTCAAGAACAATGTGGGGAGGAGGCAAAGACTTTTCCTTCAGCATGTTGAACAAATCTCCCTTTAATGTCTCATAATTTTACCGTTGGATATTCTTGAATTACTTTTGGTAATGAAGTTAATAAGCACTATTAAATATTTGGTGTACAAATTGATGGTGGTCTTTTTTTCTTTTGCACTACACACACACACTGTTTTAGTAACAGAGGAAACAGACATGCCCTCTGTCCTGGTGGAGAAGTAGCTAGATTGCCCACTCCCAATTTAGTCTTTTCTGAGTATTTCTTCAGTGGCTTAATATTTTTTTAAAGGTAAATGCAAGCAAAGCTAACCCTACCTCCCACTTAAAGAACTGTCATTTTATTTAGTTCTGAACTCTCTTTTGCAACACTGGGGTGCCCATCTATTCTGATTTTTTTCAAGACCAGCATGCCAAAAATAATACAATTATCTAAAGCAGCAACTCCACCCTTCTCCATCCCACTTCATAACTTTTACATGTCTTTGAGCTGAGATTTTTGGGACTATCTGCACATATTCACCAGTCTTTTGGATAAACCCTGAGTTGATTTTTTTCCTCACATGGGATTCTGATAGCTTAAGTAGTTTTATTGATCCAGGTTGAAGGTCTGCAGTAGGTTTCTCACCTGCTACTATAGACGGAGTTTGCCCCAAAGAAGAAAATGAGAAAGGATGCCCAGAAAGCTGCTGCAATTTCGTCACCTGCACAAGAGGGAGAAGTTAGCAAAATGAGAGGAAGCTCTTCTCTACCATCTCCCTGCTGAAGCTTAATGTTAGGAAGGCGATGAGTCACCTAACCTTAGCTGGCAAGCGAGCAAGAGCAAAGGAAACTTAAGCTTTGCCTAAATTAGGAAGGAGGAGATAACATCCGGCAATGAGGCACGATCCTTCAAAGTCAGCCCTGTTTAGGATTCAGAGGATTGTGAGAAAAACTACATAAACTGATGCACTCTAGCTGTCACAATACAACAAAATCACGTTTCGACATTCATAAACATATATTTTTAGTCATCCTATATATCTTATTAATCATAATCACAGCATTACATGTGCTGAACTCATGTGAATAATTTTCTCAAATACATACATATCACAGAAGAAACTTTTCAACTTTATATACGGAGTTCAATATGGAAAATAAATCTTCAACATCCAAAAGGTAGGTGTCCAATCAGTAAATCCAAAGTCCTCAATATCTATACAGGTAAGTATTTAGTTCATACTCTTCCATATGTGCAATTACATAAACATCCATGCAGGTAAGTGTCCGACCAATAACTTTTTTCTTAAAGCGAAATCGTCAATATCTGCACTGGTAAGCATTTAGTCCATACTAATTCATAAAACTAATTTCATTAACATCCATATAGGTAAGTCTAATCAATAGCAAGTAATAAATCCAGAATTGTATATAAGAGAAATTTTCTGATATGACTGCCTTTTATCATGAACTTTGCCATGCTCTGTGACCTTGATAACAGGAGGAACAAAGAAAAGGCAACATGGCAAATCAGAACAGAAAACAGGTAGGAGAAATGAGTGGTGGTAAAGACCTGAAAGAGCTACTAGCAGAGACCTAACTATGGATCCACTTACAAATGTAAATTCAAAATGGAAATATTCATTTGGACAGAAATATTGGACTTACTTCAGCTTGAGACAAGCCACTGTACTGTCCTTGGATGGAGAATCCCTGCAAGAGAAAAATAGGTTTTCAAATATGCATACCAGAGAATCTCCCAGGAAAGGGGAGAAAGGACTATCTCCTTCATCAAGCTCATAATATGAAAGCAGACACTGTGGGTTTACCTATTTACTACATTTTTATCATGCCTCCATACATAACTCCATACATTGGTCTCCCCGCCTCCTTTTTATCCTCTCATCAATTACCCTCTGAGGTAGGTTAGCTGAGAGAAGGTAAATGGCCCAAGGTCACCCAGCAAGAAGCACAGATGACTGGGGATCTGAACCTCCCAGATCCTTTTACAGGTATACCATACTTTCTTCCATTTCTTTATTGATAACATTTGCTATAAAATACATTCTATACACAGAAAACATATAGCTGTAATTTAATTTCGTTCAGCCACTTAGTACTGAATGGTTTTTCTAAGTGTGCATCAACTCATAATATCTTTAGCCATATGGTACATAAGCTTTAATTTTAACAACTGTAAACTAATTACGCTTGTGTAGCAATATTCATTCCGCCTGATTCTGCATGCATCATGGATGATGGGGTAGAATTCTGCAAGAAAGGCAACTTGAAGAAAGTAGCATTTTTTTTTCTCCAAACAGATCTCCCTTTCGAAAAGCCTCTAGTGAAGCAGCTAAACAGAGGATACATATTCTCTAGCACAGACTCTCCATAATAAATACAGATGCAGTTTTTGCTCTGTAAAGATTGAGTCAATTGTTTTTCTGCCCGAGGAAGAATAAAAAGGAGAAGCATGAATAGGGAGACAAAAGTGATGTTAATGTTTCAGGTACATTCTAATCGGGACTGGTATTTTACATGTAAGGTTTTGGAGGTAAAACAGAACCAAAGGACATGGGTTCATTGTCCTTTTAGCTGAAGATGAAAATTCTCTCCTGAGATTTATGTGTCTCTTACCTGATTGGCTGACAGGAGAACCGGTCCCAAGGAGAGGCCAGGATGATAGGGAATAGTGGCTCCTTTGGGTGGTGACTAAAGGAAATCCAAGAAGAGTCATTGTGCTTTTCAAAAAAGGCCATCCATCTCCATACCCATTTTTCATTCGTTTGTTTGTTCCTTCATTCTTAATGTATTTTATCATGCCCTTCCTCCAGTGAGCTTAGAGTGGCATACATCATTCTCCCTTCTGCCATTTTATCCTCACACAACCTTGTGAGATCAGGTAGGCTGACAAGGTAGGCAACTGGGCATTTGAACTCACGTTTCCACGGTCCTAGTCCAGCATTCTATCCACTATACAATACTGGACTCATTTGTACTCACTATATCCTAAATATTTTAGCACTCATAATTTATAGGATACAATGAATAATGCCTGGAGATGTATACTGTGTTTATGAAATGCCAAATCCAGAGTCTGATAAATTTCAGTTATTAACAGTTATGGGAAGAAATGGATAAAATACAGATGCTCCTAAGGAAAGGGATGGAATTTAGAGACAGGGACTGGAAGAATGGCTGCTCTGGTCACAAAGACACTGCTTTTCCTGTGGTTTTGCATTTTAGCATGTGCACCAGGAGGGGGCTACAGTTAACTGGGACCTAAAAGGGAGATGGAAAGGATAAAGGAAGAGTGAAAAAAGTAGAAAGAAAAAATGGAAGTGCTGATTGAGAATGAACAACATCAGTTCTTACATAATTCTGGTACTGGGGATGGGTATTCTACTAACTTTTATATGAAATACAAACCCTAAATTATGTCAGTGGAAATTTGAAAGAAAATGTAGGCCAGACTATTCCAAACACAAATAACTACTCAGCCACTGGGTACCACTTCTTCATGGTAGCCTAAAAGGAGGGCGCATCATTAAGTCCTGTTTCTGCCTGACAACGATAGGAGAGCAATTAAGTGGAAGGAAAGGGATAAGAACCAAACCTCTAGGATAACAGCACAGATCTGTCGCACGCACTGGATGATGGCATCTGGCACTCCTGAAACTGTCACAGCTCTCTCAGTGGAGTTGGGGAGGAGGTCTCCAGCCACCTGGACTTGTGCTCCTGTTGTCTGCAATAAGAACAGGAGCTAGAAACAAACCCTCAATTTTTACTGGCAAAGTCTGTCTACATGGAGATCTGGCCAGTCAAAAATACCACTAAAGATTTCCACCATTGAGCTCTGTGAACTATTTCACTCTAGTATCCTGTCTTCACTGTATCAAGGGCTTTATAAAAGCCTATCCATTTAGTAAGAGAATCTAAAGGCTCCTTCTTGTGTCACAAGCCCCTGTACAAGAATTACTATAAACACAAATTAACATTTTCTTTAAAAATTCTGAAAACTTGTAGTTCAGCCACATTCCTGCTGAAGAAGAAAGGATGTTGTAGTGAAATAGTTCACAGAGCTTCATGGTAGAAAGAAGCTTTTTGAGTATTTTAAAAGAAGAAAATCTGCTAAAGTGGAACTGACAGCAACTATGGAAAAGTATCACTATAACAAAAACAACATAAATGAAACTGGTGTCCTTGACCATATAAGTAAATTACACAGAGGGATGTAGTAACAAGAATCATTCATAAATGGTGCACAAAGTCCTCACCTCTCGAATTTCCTTTATTTTGGCTCCTGCTTTGCCAATAAGGGAGCCACACTGGCTGGCTGGGATGACTAGCCTAAGCGTTACAGGTGGCTTCGATATAGTGCTCCCATTGGTAGGTCCTGTGCCCAGGTCCTAAAATGAAGCAAAATCAGTAGATGAGCCACAAAACAAAACAAAACGAACTGCATTAAAACCATCCTTAAAAACTGACAAATGTATAACTTCTATGTTGTACCCTCCATTCCAGGTACCTGATAAAGTTCCCTTGAGATGGCCTAGTTCCTCTCTTGCAGATCTCCAAGATACTTTTGTTTGATTAATTTTTAGACTCAGACAAGCAGTTACGAATATTCAGGATCAGATATTACTCTGCTAGAAATTCAGATAGTTATAGGAGTATTCACTGAGTACATGATGCAATTCCATCCTTTTTTTCCTCCAGCAGTAGAGAAAGGAGAAATTTCCCACAATTAACCTTAGCAGGTTGTGTTGCATAGAAGCTGAGGCTGGTGGTTTCCTTACCTCTTCCAGCTTGAATGCAATCATGGAAACAGCTCTAAAAACAGCATCAGTGGATCCTGTAATAGTGGTGATCCGCTCTGGACAGGATCCCTCTGAAATAGTTATCCGGGCAGTACTCTAGGAGTCAAAACCAGGAAAAAATAATAAAAGTAGCTGGAAGATATACAGAGCTGAAAGATTTATAACACTTTCATTATATGTCATAAGAAAAAGAGAAGAGTTAAAAATCTTACACTGAATTTGTCATCAGAGAGGAAATTAAACTTTCACCAATATTTATATGATAGTTCATGCTGACTATAATAATTTGTACTTTCAAATGCTATTTTCTGTTTTTGTGTGATGAGTTTATCACAAATCAGTGCTTAGCTGAAATTAACAAATCCAGCAGCAGCTAACCTGCCACCTCTAAACTGAAAATACCTGTGTAAAAAGTTGTGTTTTATACAGACCAAGCTCTAAAAAGTACTCAATGTTCTCAGAAAAATGTGAGCACATTCTTCAGTGAGAGAGATGGTTTTTATCCATTAAACATTATCATGATCTTTAAGTTTACTATACAGCAGTGGAGAAGCTAGAAGTATATGTATTTATTATTTAAAAGTGACATGAAATTATGGAGAGCAATGATCTAACTTTAAAGAAATGCTGGCAAACAGTGCTGCCCCAGCTTTCTGTCTGTCTAAATTCTCTCTCTGGATCCTCATTTCCTCCACAAAAGCTTCCTACATACAAAATTACCAGAATGCCATACGCATTCCATACCACACCACATCTGAAAACCACTCAGTAGGCAATTGTATGATTGGCATCCCACCCAGCCCCACTGTGATTAAGAGTGGGTCTACTTTTTCTCCATTGCACTTACTTGCTCTCGTATCTTCTTCACTGTCTCTCCCTTCTGCAAGACAACAAAATTTGGTTAGACTCATACAACTTTAACAGATATAACAAAGAAACAGTCATAATATACAGCAACTACATTAGCCTTACCTTGCCTATGATACTGCCAACTTCCTGAAAAACACAAAAGAAATGAAAGCTGAATTAGGGAAAATTTACACACCAGCACCTGTTCTGCAGTGCCTGAAAATGAGTAACTTGAAACTATTTTATCTCCAAAACAAAAGCATAGCTCATTCTGAATTTGGAAACTTGAATGAGAAGATTGTAATTGTTTCTTGCCATTGGCCCATTCATTTTAATTCATAGAACCTTTTCCTATTTTTTAAGAAGAGACATCACTATGGTGCACTTGCGCCTTTTAACTGAAACATCTTGATAATTTCTCCGCATGTTTATTTTTACAAGAGTTAAAATGTCTGATTCACAAATCCATGGTAAGACTCCCATATTCTGCAACATCATATTATTTGTGTGGGAGATGTTTATGTGTGGGAGGAGTATTCGTGGCTCCTCTTCTGATTAGCCAGCAGGACAGAGCTCATTAGGTTTTGGAGCTGGGTAGAAAATAACGCTTGTTACCCAGGCATTATAGTCGTTGTGGCAGTGGAGGTTTGCTATTGACTATAATGGAATCAGGATTACAGCCTAATATGGCAGTCTCAGTGTATTTACCTTTCCATGCATAAGCATCCGGAGAGTGAGAGTGATACTGAGTTCTGTTTCATCAAGTCCATTATCTGAGCCACTCATTCTATCTAGTGATGCCATAGTATAGGAATGCATGGATCGGCTTCTAAGGAAACCAACACCCCGTGGCGTTTAGGAACTGTTGAAGCAGCCAAATCTGTAAATAGAGAGACACAGAGAGAAAAACTAAAAGAACTCATAGGAAACATCTCTTATAAATCAGCCCAATTGGATGGCGGGATGACAATAGTGGTAGAGTTTCACTTGACATCCTTTGATACTTCCTGTCCCAGAGCACTCCAGAGAGTAACGATTGTGATGAGCCCTTTGGGGGTAGGGCGGTCTAATAAATCGAATAAATAATAATAATAATGATGATAATTGTGATGATGATGATGATAATAATGATAAAAGGAAGTATCACATGAAAACACAACTTTTCCAGATGTAATTTTCAGAAACAAAAACAAACAACCTCCCCCTTCCTTTAGAAACTCTGTGACACATGGTAATATGGGTAACATTTAAATCTAATTTCTGTCTCAATCAGGCTTGGTTATAGGTCATACTTTCAGGGATGTTGGGGTTGATATTATGAGGATCAGAACCTCAGCATCCTTTCCAGCTGGACAAATGCTCTGCGATTCATTTAATTTTAATGGATTTATGGAAACAGATGTATAACAGCTCCTGTTATGGGACCTGCTACTGCAGGATAATATCTCACTTCCAGCCATTCTATGTGAGAAAGGTGGATGAGAAGGCGGAGTGATGGCTGCAGTCTGTACTGAATGCCCAAAGACTGTTCCTTCTTGGCTCTTAAGCCACTTGTACATTGCAGTGGGTCTCTCATCGCAGCTACAAATGCAGATGTATTTGTAGTGAGAAAAGAGTATCCACACATCAGGCTTCCCTGAGTTTTTCCCGCCCCTGTCCCCTGCAGCAGCCTTTCTGCACCCTTCTCTCCACACTACCAGAGGTGTTTTTTAATTTATTTTTAAATCAGTAATTTTCATATTGATGTAGTATCACTCTATAGTGATATGCCAATTACTGATTAAAAATAATAATAACAAGCCCTGTGATGGCACTGGTGTGGGGGGAGGGAGGAATGGCATCTATGCAGCACTGAGCATGGATGATGGTAACAATATGCCCATGACAAGAGAGCCAGAGTGGTGGAACGGTTACAGTGTCAGACTAGGATGTGGGAAACCCAGGTTTGAATCCCCACTTGGTCATGGAAACTTGCGGGGTGACCTTAGGTCAGTCACATATTCTCAGCCTCGACCCAGGTAAGTATTTGGATGGAAGACCTCCAAGGAATGCCAGAGTTGTGATGCAGAGGCATGCAATGGCAAACCACCTCTAAATGTTTCTTGCCTTGAAAACCCTATTGGGTCGTCATACATCAGCTGTGACTTGATGGCAAAAAAGAGAACAAGAAATGGACTAGAAAAGCTCAGGACTTGTCCAGCCACACAGTAGCAATCTGACTTGGCTGCAACCTGACAAAAAATGAAGAAAGAAGGTTTAGGAAAGATCACAGCAAGGCCTAGGGAAAGCTGGAAGATGCTTGAAAACACCACCATGCTAAGAGGAAGCAGGAAAAAACTCAGTTCTGGAAGTTACCTAAGGCTGCCTGGTACCCACTATGTCCAAACCCATGGTAGATAGGTGGACATAGAACCAGTAGCTACTTGTATCAGTTTTGTGGTAGACCCACACATGTGCATTGGTATTACTATTTTGACTAATCATATCCAGATGGTAATATTATAGAAGCCCAAGTTTTGTTTTAAAGAGTTCATAATAGATTCCAAGTTTTTAATTTGGTTATCTAACCGGTCTTTGTGATTTATTATGATTTTTCATTCTACGGATAGAGTATGACTGTATTGATCAGGTTTATAGTTTACAGTGCAAGCCACTGATGAAGACTGTTTTTCAAAACATGTATGGCATTTGTTTTGTCTCAATGTCTGTATGTAGTATGATTTTGATTAGTTATTACATTAAACTATCTGTGTCAAATTAAACTTTGTGCACACAATTGAATTGGTATATATTATTTGTATAATGCAATATATATTTTACCCTTTAATGGCTAACAAGACTCAAAGAAGGGTGGATGTGACCCATCTGTCAGCAAAAGAACCATCAAGCTCTTTAGATATGTAGAGAACTTAGCCAGAAAAACAGAAGGGTAGTGAAAGTAATACCTGAGCCTACAGAGGCTTAAAATGACCAAGAGTTATTGTCTCCTGAAAACTGGAAAGGCAGCAGATTTACCATTATAGAGGAGGAAGAAGGAAAGATTACACAATGACCACAAAGAGAACTGGGTTTTCTTTCCTTTTTATTCTCCATCCAGTCTTGGACTGGGAGTTATCACAGAATAGCTGAATCGAAATGGTCCCCATGAGCATAAATAAATAAATAATGCTAAGCAAAGGAAATGTAGTCCTGTACTTGAAACATTGGCCTCTTCTGCACCTGCAGAATAATGCACTTTCAATGCACTTTGCAGTTGGCTTTCACTGTACAAAATAGCAAAATCCATGTGCAAACAATTGTGAAAGTGGACTGAAAGTGCATTATTCTGCATGTGTGGGCCAGAGGTATGAACTAATTCTGAATTATTATAGCTTCAAGTCAAAGAACCTATCCTTACTTTAACATCTTAAGGATGCATGAGAACAGGGTCAGAGGATTTGCAGTTAAACGGCTTTTCATTTGCATCCTTGCTTGGATGTGCTATGTAAATAGATTTGCATGTGCTTCTATTACTTTATTAAACCCTATTACAAATTGGAGGCTGCTAGTCTGATCTCTGTGATCATTCCAGTCCCAATTCGGACATGCTTACCAGGGAGAAGGGGGAGGGGCAGAGTGTGATCCCTCCATTCCTGGAGTGTGTATGAGCATATGTTAGTCCCTGCAGCAGCTAGAGAGAAAGCAATCACACTGAAATGGCAAAGCAGTAGAGTGCTAAAGTCTCTCTGCTTTAGCAGTAGGACTTCTAAGGCTAGGAGGCAGCAATGACCAAGAGAGAATGGTAAAAGGGAACAGAGAAAGGGAAGATGGGAATGATGATGTCACAAAAGAGGCGACATTGAAACATCCAATGCGGTGGGGTCTAGCTCTCAGTTCCTTGCTGGTAAGAACCCTATTGGTCAATTGAATGGCAGCAAGGGGACCCCTTTCCATCCCCAGCAGGGGTATGGCAACACCAGTTATTTGCCCTTGATTCAAGGTTGTTGGGAAGCAGCTTATCTCCTGCTTTCATCAGCAGCATGGCACACAAACACAAATACCTTCCATGTACCCCCTGGATTTTCTCCAATATTTTCCTAATGTGCTTTTCTGTGATGGTTTGGCAAAGATCATAACAAAATTATGATGGGTGCTATGTGGGCAGAAAAATCTGGATTTTCCTAGTCCTGCCTACACAGCAGCCATGTTCCAATTTTCCTTTCCCCAGTTTTTGTATCAGCCATTCCCCTGTCCCCTCCAACTGCAGGGCTTTGGGGTTTTTTTTCCTGTAGGATGGAAGCTGACTACTGTGATATAATGGTATATTGCTATGTGCCTCATTGAAAAAGCCCCCTGGTGATGCAAGGTGGGGAATGGCTACTGTAGGGACTGGGAAAGGGAAAATGTGGAGAAACTCAACACATGGAAGTTGGCTTCCAAAGGAAAGTGTTGGCCATAGAACAGCCCAGCCAGGCCTGGGTTTATGCACAAGCTAAGTAAACTATAGTTTAGGACTTCAGATTATGAGAGGCTTCTAAATATTTTTTTAAAAACTAAATTCTAATTTTTAGGATAATGTTAAATTTGACAGCTTAGGACCTAGGTACATCTGTAGCTTTTACAGGGCTTCAAGTGGACAGCACTTGGTTCAGAGGAGCTGATGCTAGTTTTTATGCCCACTCTACCTGACTGATCCTCTCTTCCCAATGTGCAAATAAATAGATATCAGAAGGTCATAACACTCGGTGTTCTCTCATTCAAGGAAAATGAAATCCTGCACCTGGAAATTCTCACCCTTCAGGAAAGGAGGTTGTGTGCAACAACATTATTATTTAAGATCACTTCCTTTAGAGTGCTGCATAACATGAGGACAAAGCAGAACACAGCTGAAGGGTAAATGGATTTAGAACTAGGAAATCCTTCTTTTGCTGGCATGTGTGCTCTACCAGCACAACAAAACCAATCCAGGTGTTAAAAATAGGACTGGGTACAAGATAAAAGACTATTTTGAAACTCCCGACAATCTGACTTGATGTTGCAGGGTAGCCCAAAAGATCATGTTTGTCTCTTTCAAAGAAACCAGTTACAGGATATTCAAAGAACTAATCCCCTCTGGAACCAGTTCTCATTCAGCAGATACCCAGTTTGTACAAATAAGTGCTACTGGGTTAAACAGGGTAAGCAGCCATCTCTTTTAAGGGAATGGCAAACATTGTGACAGTACCCAAACTAACCTGGGAAGTACTTATGCTGGTGGATCATTATTGTTTTACACCCTGATCCTTCAATCAATCCAGGTTCATCAGAATAAAATAAAATTGATTGATTTATCAATCAAATGCAAATACTTCAAGCTGAGTAATTCTATACTTTACCTATCAGCCTGAGGTTGCCTCTAACCAGTACTCTTGTCATATTTCTTTTAGCTTTTCCTTAAGACTTTACACTGGCAATTCCATGTCAACAAACCTGAGAAGGGCATTAATGTAAGATTTTTCAGACCTTTAGCCATGTAGAATCCATCTAACGGATGGGAGAACAGCATTAGGTCTTCTTCAAGCCCTACTGTGTTCATCCAAAGGCCTGTCAAGATCCTAAGTGAAGACAAATACACATGGAGGAAGCCCCAGAATCTATGCAGACCTCCACAAGAACTTGGGGTGGAGGCCAAGTCTTCCATCCCCATCCCCAACAAAACCATAGTATACAAAATAGGAGTCTAAATTTATTCACATAGGCCTGAAAAGCAAGAGTTGGGGCTATATTAGGTTTCCCCAGAGTGACAGTGATTAATTTTTTAAAACAAAATTTGGGGATTCAAGAGATTTAATAGTTATAACAGTATGTTGATATAACAGCATTCTAGTTTTGCTAATCAAAAAGAATGCAAAAATCCTGGCCACCGCTGGGGGATTGGAGAAGGGAAATGGTGGAGAAACCTGCCATGCGGAAGCCACACACCTTATTTGAAGCTGTACCAGCAATGGGCAAAATTGCAACATCCCTTCCCTGTGTAGAAGACATCAGAAGCTCAAATACTACAATGATAACTTAAAAGTAAAAATAATTGTGTGTGTGCTTTTACTCAATGGATAGATAAGATTGAAAACAGCAAGCACAGAGAATAGCCAACAAACTAGTAAAAAAACTGCTTGAAAGACAAAGAGTATGATAACACTCCAAAATATCTAAATAGAGGCATATAGCCCGTGTTTTCATAATAAAAGTCGAAGGAAGAAATTTTGCAGATTTATCTGCAAATAGAAATTATGATGACCACAACATCAGTATAAACATATATGCCCCAAGCTCTTTGGAATACAATTATTCTAATGGTTTGAAACAATTACAAAACTTCCTCTCAACTAAGTCTAGCAATTTTCCAGTCTAGCCTAGCCTAGATCAAAGACCATTTTAAAGCATGCAGTTATGATGCATATCCTTTGGGGTGGGGTGAGAGGGGGTGGGTTCCCAAGTGCCACTCACCTGGGTTATGTGGGGGAGCATTTGGCTGTCCACCCTCTCCCTAACCCCCATAAGGCAGGCAGGCGGCCGGAGTGTGCCCTTATGTTGGAGAGGTGAGAAGGTGGGAGGGTAACTTGACTTGAGAGTAGGCAGGGGCAGATGGGCAAGAGAACAAGCAGGCAGGTGGGTGACTTATGAGTAGGTGGGCGTGTGAGAAGACAGAAAGATCCAAAAGTTGAGGTGCAGAGAGGCAGATCCAGAAGCTGGCACGCACGCACGCACACACAATTTGACAACTTACCTGTACACCATTTTGTGTAGATACACCCTTGTTCCACAGTTAACCCTAAATAAATGTGATGAGCATTTCATGTCCTTCCATTTGTAACAAAACAACCAACCTTTTCCAGGAGTGTAAAGCACCACACAAGTATGAAACATTCAAATATTACAATAAATCACTTTGCCAAAGAAGATACAGCAATCGTCTGTTAAGTCCCTCTGTACTCCATTTCTACAGAATACAGAAGAAAAATATTCAAGTAGTTGGAGGCTCTCAAGGTAAATCATAACCCTGACCTGGATAGGCCACCTAATAGCCCAGCTAACCTGTTCTTAGCAGATCTCAGAAGCTAAGCATGGTCAACCTTGGCAAGTATTTGAATGGGAGACCGCTAGAGTTGTGACCTCAAGGCAGGTAATGGCACACCACCTCAGAAGTCTTTTGCCTTGAAAATCCCGTAAGTCAAGCGTGACTTGATTGCAAAAAATATAAATGATATGAGATGTAAGGAGATCATCAGCCATATAATAACTGTACTGAGAAACAAGCTGCTGTTAGAATTTAAAGAATGTGATCAACTAAGCATCCTCTTAGATAATCCCTCAAATAAGGCAACTACAGAGGAGCTATTAATGTGAGACATCTATGTTACAAGACCAGGAATGGGGGGATCCACACCTGTCCTATAAATCCTGGGTTCTTTTCTCTAGATACTCAAACCACCGAGTTTTCCAAAGGTTTTATTGAAAAAACAAAAAATAAGAAATGTTTCTAATACAGATATTTCTCAGCTAATAGAATAGCTCCATGCAGGCTTTGTTTCAGACCTGGGCTCAGGAGGTGCTTTCTCCTGCCCAGCTTGGATTAGACTACCCTTTGTTCCCTCTCTTCAGTAAACTCCATTTCCTGGCCATGCTGTAACCCAGCTTCTTTGTTCTACCACCTTTTGGCTACTAGCTTCCTTTTGGGTAATTTATTCAAAGCCTTTTGGTTTCCTGTCCGAAGATCAAAGGCCCTTGTCAGGCTAGTGTGAATTTGCCTGATACTGTAACAGAATAACCTCTTCACAATCTAAAAGAAGGAAATTTAAGGAACTGTATTTGTCTCTATTTCTCCTATAACAGCATACTGCTTGGGATTAGTACATGGCAAGGTTAGATCTAGACTGCCTAACTAGATAAGGGAAGTCATGTTTGATTCAGAAAGTGGACTGAATACAAAACACAGAAGAACAGATGGGCCAATATCCCATGAATTGTACCAGACACTTTTAAAAAAGTTGTAAACATTAAACACCTATTGGAAGTAGATATGATTTGAGAAAACTATACAAATTTTACAGTCATGCAGTCCAAAGATTAGGAGAAATGACCACAATTTATGAAACACTGGAAACAAAAAATCAAGAAATCTCAGTATGTGCATCAAGGGGGGGGGGGGTTCGAAAGTTTGGTGCATAGGAAACATTAGCAACTCAAAAACTGTTGTTTTGTACAAAGACATTTTTAAATGAATAGGAGCAGACAAGGATGTTGTGAAACAACTACTGAAATTATTGAAATCATCCATTTCAGTCAATTTCTTGACTGACGTCCTTGGATTTTTTAAAAGTAGTATCTTCTGGTGTTCAAAGAGAAAAGAACATAAGAACATAAGAACAAGCCAGCTGGATCAGACCAAAGTCCATCTAGTCCAGCTCTCTGCTACTCGCAGTGGCCCACCAGGTGCCTTTGGGAGCTCACATGTAGGATGTGAACGCAATGGCCTTCTGCGGCTGTTGCTCCCGAGCACCTGGTATGTTAAGGCATTTGCAATCTCAGATCAAGGAGGATCAAGATTGGTAGCCATAGAAAATCAGTGGATCCGATGCCATGCAATGCATACTTCTGAAGAACAAGCACTTCTGATGCAGAACATAACTTTCTTGGTTTCCCCCTTCCGTGGCCGCCAAAATGGGGAAGTCCGTGGAGACTGTGCGCGGTGCCCAGCCCAGCCTGGCAGTGAAGGGAGGCAGGGATCTGCATTCACAAAAGGGAAAACTGGGGGGGGGGGCAAAAAGGACATTTGGGAGGGTCCCTTAGCTTCTCCACCCCACCATTTATTTTTTTTTAGGAGCAAAAGTCACGCACTTTTGTTTTGGGTCTTTCCCAACCCCCCAACCGGGGGGAGGGAGATTCTTCCTCCCCCAATCCCCTCCCCCCAGAATGTTGTGTTCTGATATGCAGCAGACATGCCTTTCCAAGAGGCATGCAGGTTTGCACCACTTCGGCAGAACCAGTTGTTAAAATGGTGCTTGTAAACAACCAGTTGTTAAATTATTTGAATCCCACCACCAGAACCGGTTGTTAAATTATTTAAATCCCACCACTGGAAGCACACACCCCCCAGGTGGCTTTGGCACGTGACTCCCCCACCCGCTCTTCTCTTGGCCATGGGCCAGCCCAAGACATGGATCATGGCTTAGTAACGGACTGTGCAGACATGTGTTGGCAGTCAGCGGGGTTGGGTGGAAAAGCCGTGCACTGTTTGGGGTATTGGCGCTTAGGATTGCGCTTGGCAGGTGCAAAAGCTGTTGCGCACAATACAGAACCTGGATCCAGGGGAGGGGGGAGATATGCTATGGCATGAATCCAGATTGGGAGGGCAGATGGAGGGGGCTGCTGCCAATTGCATCAGAATGGCACAGCCCCCCTGTGTTCTAATGGGAGCTTTTGCAGAAGGGATCTTGCAGCGCCCATTCATTCTAATGAGTATTTGCGCCCAGCTTGCCTCTTCCCCTCCTCTTCCTCACACTGCAATGGTAGTGTGGACAAAAGACTCCAGATCCCCCCCCAAAAGCAACCCACTCCCCCCTGAAAAAAGGCCCCCCAGCTGGTCTCCATTCCTTCCTCCCACTTTTGAAACAAGGAAATCGCATGGCAGAGGCGTATCTAGGGAAAATGGAGCCCATCAGGTTCTAAGATTTCAAAGTTTTCTCCCTTCCTCCATTTTATCCTCAAGCTATGCTGATAGGTAGGCTTGGCTGAGAGAAAGAGACCTGCCCAAAACCCGCTAAGAAAGCTTTGTGGCTGAGAAGGTCTTGAACCTCCCTCTTCCTAGTCTGAAACATAAACTGTAATACAACAAAATCATACTAAATTTGGGCAGTACAATAGCCAAAACTAAAATGTCAGAAGACTTTCCTGCGCGCTTCCAAGTTGTACCTCTTTAATGAGTGTTTTGACTTTGTTGATGAATGTGTGTGTGCGTGCGTGCATGCGTGTGTAATTCAGAATGTGGCATACGCACAAGAACTAATCAAAGGATATAGAACCTATACTAGTTCATAAATTAAATTATACTCGTTCATCATTTAAAAAACTGTCAATTTGGATGCAACTTAAAGTGTATTAATGGCAAGTTTCCAGTGACATGAGAGACAACAGCTGATATCTGCTTTTGTGCCATGAATATGTCAGTTTTCTCAGTGGTTGCACACAGAACCCTGCATAGACGTCACCTTTTACCCTTTCCTCCTGATGAAGCATCAATGAGCACAGCTGCTGTGAAGGGCTTTTTCCCTTTCTTTATGCAGCAAGCCAACTTTATCTTGCAGAGAGCTAATATCAAACCAAAGCAATTAAGAATAACAAGTACAAATTGGAGGGTAAGCTAAAACATACTTCATATTAAAAATATTTACAGACAGTTCCTGATGAAGCAATTATTATACAGCAAGAAAACCAACAGACAAAACCTAAACTCTTACCACACAGCCCAATCCAGATAAGGGACCACAGAGAGTGGCGGAGGGCCGTGCCAACGCGTTTACCCCCTCTGCCAGCACAAGCGGCACTGCCTCTGGTGTAAGGGGCACCTGGACACCCCTCAGCTCCACAGCAATACTTCCCCCCATGGTTTACCCTATCTGAAGAAGCCACGCGGAAGTCTTTGGTCCAATATGGGACTTGAACATGCATTAGTGCACAGGCAGTACCCAAAGGAACAAAGAACCTGCCACCATTTTGGGTCAGGACAATAGACAGGAAACAGGCTGAAGCCCCTTCTTCCACCACACAAAGGTCCCAATCCAAATCATGGCCCCAGGCAGTTAAAAAACTAGTGTTCCCTTTGCTGGCATCTGATAGTGGGCATTGAAGTCAGCTTGGGGGAACTCTAATCCAACACATTAAAAATTGAAACACGTAATTTGGGCCTATCTTTCCTCCTCTCCTCCTGCTCTATGCACATCTCTTACCCACAACACCTGCCTGATTATCAGTGATGAGAGTTGAGACCTAGAGTTCGGTATTTTATAGCCACAAATATCTTATTTCCTATACAAGCAATTTCCTATATACTGTAAGCAACTACCAAACTCTGCAAAAATGTCTGAACTCACATAATGCAGAAACTGAAAATAAAAAGCACTAGACTGCAGAGATTAAAAATTAGATGTGTTTGCTCCCAAGTAGATGGGGCTTTGCTTGCTCCTTTTGGCCTGTCTAGAACTGCTTCTTCCGCAAGAGATATGTGCCACTGGCCAGCTTAAGAGGACCCAAAATAACAGTGTTTCACTTTCCAGATAGCCTTCTCACCAGGAAAGAAAACATCACCCCAAAGACTTCAACATAATTCTGGAGGTTTAGGAACAATGTCTGCCAGCTGGGGGAGAAAAGGACTGTGAGGTTCTTCAAATTGAGGGACCAGAGTCTCACCAGTTAGGTTTGGGTAATAATGTTCTCACTCATGGTAGAGTCTCAGGTTCCTGAGTAACTTCTCTGGTGAGAATCCATCCCCAGATTGAATACGTTGACCATCCCTGCACTAAGTTATCAATACATTAAATTAGCACAGGACCTGTACCATTCAAAAAGACAGCTCTATCCAATAATCCCCTTCGAAGATGGGCAAGATAGAAATATAATAAATAAATAAAAATAATACCAATCATTGCTTATAAGTGATTGATTCTTTCATCGATCTGAGCTTTCTGCTTTGTTTTCCCCTCTTCTATTCTGAAAGGAACACCTTTCCCTCTCAAAAGAGGTTCAAATTCATGTTCCACATAATTATTTATTCATGTAGATTTATTCCTGGCCCTTTGCTTGCCCTGGAGTGGAGCCATGGCTGAGTGGTGAAGCATCTGCTTGCCATGCAAAAGGTCTCAGGTTCTATCCCTGGCATCTCTCTTTCTTAAGGATATGGCAGTACGTGGTGTGGAAGATCCCTGGAGA